>NC_090444.1:929332736-929678570 GCF_031143425.1 Pleurodeles waltl
TATCAGAAATATTCTGATGAGTTAGAGCCCGATGATGTAGCAGCTGATCATAAGCAAATGCGTGATGGTCTTTTTGTTTTCTCCCAGGTGGCTGATGCAATCAGGCATTTGGTGAAATTATGTATTGTGGCAGTCCGTTTGCAAGAGGAGAAAAGGGATGTGGACGTAGTTGCACGGACATCTCAGACTGGCGTGGTGCACGCTTCCATCTTCGGAACAGATAAGACTATGATAATTCACACGAAACCAATGCGGGAGGCTGCGCCTTTGTATGTTCCTCCTAAAGGATTGGGTACAAGTGATGATAAAACTTCTGTTGATGCTAAGGGTTATTTTATTTATAATTGGGTGTATACTCCTTGGAATAGGGCAGATGTAATGGCATTTAAAACAGCATTACCTGACCCGCGGAAAAATCCAGCTGCCTTTTATGAGGAAGTTGAGGGAGCAATTAGTTCTTGTACTATGACTTTGGCTGACATTGATTTATTTTTCGGATTGATATTACCGCCAGATATGTGGAGAACTGTTCGTAAAATTGATGATCGTGTAGTTTTTGGGGCATCATGGAAAGAATTAGAACAGATGGACGGGGATGGGGAACCTGCGAAAAAGCCATATCAGTTGATTCTAGATCTTCCCGCAGCCATATTAGTTAAGTTAAAAATGATTATTCCCCCTAAAAAGATAGATTGGACTGTTTTATCGTCTTGTAAGCAAAAGGCAGATGAATAGGTCTCTGATTTCTTTACACGCTTTGAAGAAGCATTTCATGATTTTAGCAGCCAGTTATTGTCAGATGATACGGGCAGACATTTGTTTGTCGATAAATATGTCGCAATCTGTTACCAGGAATAGCTAGTCATCTAAAAGCTAGTGAAAGTTCATGGACTACCTCTACTCCGGTTTCTCTTTTGACTATGGCTCAATATTATCAATGCCAGGAATTAGAAGCAAAAGGTAGCGAAGATAAAAAGATTAAAGAATTAAAGATGAAGGTTATGTTGGCTCAAGCTTATGGTCAGCCTTTTAGAGGTAGTGATAGAGGTGGACGTGGATCTTATGGTTCTTCTTACACTCGTTCGAATTTGTCTGTTGATCAGTGTGCGTATTGTAAGAAATTTGGGCATTGGGCTGCCGATTGTCCAGCACTACGTGTTCAGCAGTGTTCACGTGGTCGGGGACAAATGAGAAATCGCTCAAGATATTCAGGACCTAGAAGAAGCACAAATGATCATGCTAGGGTTGATGCTAATATACGAGGGCAGGATGGGTTTAACACTTTTGATAGACGCAACCAATACCAGATGTCTAACTATGTGCAGCCTGATTTCCACGATTCTGCTTATGCATAGGATTGCCTAGGATGGGGTAAGGAATCAGTTGAAGTTCCAGTAGATCAGAGGGGTCCCTATGTTACAGCACATGTTTTGGGCTCTACTGATCAGTTTCTGGTTGATACAGGAGCTACTCGTAGTGCCTTGTCTAAACAATTGATTCCAAGGGCTCCCCTGTCTGGCTTAACCATTACATCAATAGGTTTCGATGGAACACCTTCCCCTAGCCCATTGTCACAACCACTTGCGTTCCATGTTGATAAATTTACTGCTCCATGTCCATTTTTGCTTTCTCCAAATACACCAGACAATATTGTGGGTCTTGATATGCTCAAGTATTTCAGGGCTACAATACGATGCTTTCCTGAAGGGGTGCATGTTATTTTGAATGATAATCATCCTGTGATGGAAAGAGGTTGTCTTGTTAAAGAGGATATTTCATTAGCTTCACTCCCTAGTACTTTGTGGGCTACTTCAGATACTGATGTGGGACAAATGATTATTCCACCGGTACATATTAGTGTCAAGGAGGGAGCTGTATTGCCACGTTTGCCTCAATACAAAATTTCACAGGAGGGCAAAGAAGCACTCACACGAATTGTGCAAGATCTTATTGCAGTTGGAGTTGTTGAGGAAGTTCCATATAATGTTTGTAACAGTCCGATTCTTCCTATTCTGAAAAAGGATACTGATACAAGGATTTACCGATTATTGATTTACGAGAAGTCAATAAGATTGTGATACCACAATAGCCTGTGGTGTCTGACATCATGACACTTCTTACTTTGGTTCCCCCGACAGCAACTATGTTCTCTGTGATAGACTTGAAAAATGTTTTCTTTTCGATCCCTATTCATCCTGAGAGCCGATATTTGTTTGGTTTTACTTTGAATAAACAATCTTAAAGATTTTGCAGAGTTCCTCAAGGCTATACTGAGAGTCCTAGTATTTATAGTCAAGCGTGAAAACAACAACTTGATTCTTTTGTTTTACCTGAAGGTGTGGCTCTCATACAATATGTCGATGATATTTTGTTGGCAGCTGATACCCCTGAGCAATGTGAAAAGTGCACTTTGTCCTTACTTTTTTTTCTTGCTTCACACCATCATAAAGTGTCACGAAAGAAATTGCAATATTGTAGACCAAAGGTAACCGATTTAGGTCACCTTTTGTCTAAGGAGGGCCGAGCACTTACATCAGGTCGTATTCAAGCAATTTTAGACACACCAGTGTACCCTCTACTCAGAAAGATGTTCGTGCATTCCTTGGTCTTACTTCTTTTTGTAGGCAATGGATATTAGGGTTTTCACACATTGTCAAACCTTTGCTAGCACTTTTGACTAAAGATGCTCCAATGCCCCTCCCATGGACAGATGAATGTGAGACTGCTTTCCGGCAGCTACAACAAGCCCTTTGTTCAGCACCAGTGTTAGGTACTCCAGATTACATGAAGTCTTTTGCACTTTACGTACATGAGAAAGATGGATGTGCATTGTCAGTTTTAGTACAGACACATGGCGATAAGCAGCGTCCATGTGCATATTTTTCAGCAGTACTTGACCCTGTCGCTCGAGCGTTGTCTGGGTGTTTTCGTTCAGTTGCCACAACAGCCGTGTCAATACGTCAGAGTGAAGGGATAGTTTTGTCACATAAGCTGTTGATGTTAGTACCCCATGCGGTTGATGCTCTTTTAAATCAAACAAAGACACAACATTTAACTAGTGCTCGCATGACAGGATATGAATTGACATTTCTGGCTCCTCACATTACACTGAAGAGATGTGCAACACTAAATCCAGTCACTTTGTTGCCATATCCGGTGACTCAGCCTCAGTCACAAGAAACACATGATTGTATATTCCTTACCGAAGAACAGACAAAGGGTCGTATTGATTTACAAGATACGCCCCTTCCAGATGTAGACGGGGAATTGTGGGTTGATGGGTCTTGTTTGAAGTTGCCAGACGGTACGACCTCAGCTGCATATGCAATCACCACAATACACACGGTAGTGGAGACAGCTCGTATACTACAGAAGTCATCTCAAGCAGCTGAACTAATAGCTTTGACACGAGCATGTGAGCTTAGTACTGACTTATGTGTGAACATTTATACAGACAGCCGCTATGCTTTTTGAGTGGCTCATGATTTTGGTTTGCTTTGGAAGGAGAGAGGCTTTCTCACATCCCACGGGTTGCAGATAATGCACGGAGAATTAGTGCATAACCTCTTGACTGCATTGACATATCCAAAGAAAGTAGCTGTTGTGAAATGTAGTGCACATAAGAAAGTGACCGATAATATAGGGCAAGGTAATGCTCTTGCTGACCGTGTAGCACGTGAGACTGCAATGCAGCGAAGTACTACTTCTATGTATGTAGTAAAGTCACAAGCTGAACGTTGGCATAATGCTAGACAAGACGTATTAGATATACAGAAATCTGCTTCTGTGAAAGAACGTGAGCAATGGTCTGAAGAAGGAGAATTGGATGATGAGGGCTGTTGGCGGAATAAGCAGATGGATAAATGGAAATTGCCTATAGCTTTTGTACAACCTATGGTTCAGATGGCACCTGGGCTGGCACATGTTGGAGCTTCAACAATAACGAAGTTGCTTACGCAAGTTTGGGAGCATCCAGAAATTTCCAGTACAGCTAAGAGAGTAGTACAGTCTTGTTTGATCTGTTTACAAACAATCCTGTAAAAGGGACACGTACTCCTGTGGGAGGGTTTGCTACACCAACTGCACCTTTTGAAGTTCTACAAATGGATTATATTCAGCTTGAACGCTGCAACAATTTAAAGTATGTCTTGGTGGTGGTATGTGCCTTCAGTAAATGGATAGAGGCGTACCCCACAAAGGATAATACTGCCATTACCGAAGCGAAGGTGCTTTTGTAATAATTTTTCCCTAGGTTTGGTGTTTGCAGACTTTTATGGAATGATAACGGACCTCATTTTGTTGGGGAAGTTATTAAGTATGTCCTGAAAAGATTAGGGATCAAACAGAAGTTCCATGCGGTTTTCCACCCACAATCAGCAGGGTTGGTGGAAAGGTATAATGCTACTTTGAAGCTGAAGTTAGCGAAGATACAGGCTTCCACATCCTTAACTTGGCCGGATGCATTACCGTTGGCATTATTGTCTATTAGGTCAGTGCCACACTCTCGAATCGGCCTTAGTCCTTACGAAGTGGTGTTTGGAAGGCCAATGAACATTTGGGGAGTTCCTAAGCCAAATTCTGTATATGATGTGCCTTGTGTCCTGATGAATGATTATTTGGCACAGTTAACCAACAATTTGGTTTCTATTCATCAACAGGTTCAAGAAGCACTTCCTGACAGATCTACAGGTGAAGGCCATGAACTCCGACCTGGTGACCAGGGGATGATTAAGTCCTTTGAAAGATCAAGCAGCTTGGAACCAACGTGGCGAGGCCCAGAACAGGTGCTCCTTTCGACAAGGACAGAGGTTCGAGTGACGAACCGAAAGAATTGGGTCCATAGTACTCACTGCAAGAGAGTGCTACCTACCTTGGTGGAACCTGCTCTGCTGACCGATCATCGAGAGATTTTGACTACGGAGAAAGGCCGTGCTATATCACCTGACGAATCTGCGGAGTTCTTCCCGGACCATACGACTTCTGGAGTGTCGCGATATAATTTGAGACCGAGGAAAGAATCAGAAATTTTTTGAAAAAAAATGGTTGAGCTGACGCCCTGGGTTAGTGAAACTGAGAGCCGATGTGGCAAGGGGGGGATCAGCTATGCATTACAGTAGTGACACCCGTCTTGGCCCGTGGTGAAGAAATCAGCGGCTGCCCAGGGATAAGAGCTCCAACTATTGTTTTTAATTAATTTCTGAAAGGGTCGATTATCACTGTTGCTAAAATTAATAACAAACTGATCATGTACTATGGGGTTTGTTGTTGTTTTGGTGGTTATAGCAATAATCACCTGGTTTGTTGAAAAGAAGGCTCCTGCTCGTGAGTTTTTTGTTGCCACTACTCCAGTACCAGAGGATCACTATTACTTTACGCTTCCCTATCATGAGCAGAAGCACCGTCAATCGTTCTTCAATAATACTTTCATTCAGATGTTGCATCATACTCATAATGCTACAAATACTACTAACTGTTGGGTATGTGGAATGATACCTGCGCATCAAAAGAAAGGAGGAACACCATCCAAGCAGACACTCAGACATCCACCCCAGTGACCACATCCGCAGACACCACAACCACAGACACATTTACATGCAGCACATCGATTATACCTGGAGAAACCCACCCACCATGGCACCGCCAAGCCCTCCCCTGCCCCCCTGCAAGCACCCATGCACCTCCACCACCAAGAAGAAGCCCACCCCTCCCAATAAGGCTCCCTCCTCCCAAAACCAAACTGAACCCCTAGTGACCAACAGATCACCCCTGAGGTGCCTGTCTGCTCCCCTGATGTCCCTACCTGTGGAGGTTACATGGCAGTCAGGAGTTAAGTAGGGGCCCAACAATATGCATTTTGGCTCAAAATGTCTGGACTGGCCCATGGCCTTGGACTTTAGCAACAAAACATGAATTTATAATAAAGCCAACCAGTTGTTGGTTTGTTGAATACACCTTTATCCTGCATTTCCTTCCCTAGCTTTCTGTTGTTCCTGAGTAACATTGGTTGTGTGCCTGTAGTTGTAGCCTAGCTGCTACCTGTGGCGTCCCCCCCATGATGTGTTTGCTAGTGATACAAGTTTTTGGTAATATCAATGATACGGGTAGATGTGTGTGTACTTACCGTTGATGTCATCCACGTTGGTTTTGATTTTGTTGTCTAAGGACAAGCAGTGGGATGCCATTTAGGAATGGCTTTATGGAGGCTCTATCTATGGCTGTCTGCAGCTGAATGTCTCCCTTTATGTTGTGTGTTTCCACCTCCTGATGCGTACTGATTGGACCTCCATTGTTACATTGGTGGTGTGAAGCCCACTAATAGGTCTGGTGGAAACATGGTCTCTGCTGGCCTGTTTGTGTTTCCAGGAGACCGCTGCAGACTGTGCTGCCTGGCAGTTGCAGCGGACCGCTGGCGATCTTCTATTTGCTCAACCACCAAACTCATAATATGGCCATCAGTGTAGGAAAGTACCCTCTTTTTGGCATGTTAACCCCAATTTCCACCAGATGCCAGTGTGTTTTTGACTGTGTCGCTCGGATCCGGCTAGCTTGGACCCCAGTGCTTAAAGTTTATGGTCTTCTTGTCAGTGTGTTTTACTGTTTTCTAAATTGACACTGAAGTCCTCCTAGTCAGAACTCCAGTGCTCATGCTCTCTCACTTTCTAAATTTGTCACTACAGTTTAGTGACTCCATATTTCACTCCAAATTTGCACACTGGACCCCCCCTTATAAGTCCCTAGTCCCTAGTATATGGTATACCCAGGGCATTGGAGTTCCAGGGAATCCTTATGGGCTGCAGCATTTCTTTTGCCACCCACAAGGAGACCATACAAACACTCCTTCAGTACTGCCACTTTAGCCTGTGTGAAATAGTGCATGTACTATTTCACAGCCATTTTCACTGCACCAGGTCACTTATAAGTCACCTATGTGTCTAACCTTCAGTTCCTGAAGGCTTGGTGCATAGTACCTGTGTGAGCGGGCACCCCTGCACTAGCAGAGGTGCCCCCACATTGTCCATGCCCATTTTCCCAGACTTCATGGGTGCACAGAAGCCATAATAAGTATGCACTACATACATGTCAATACATATATGTTGTTTGACAATGGTAACTCCTAATATGGACATCTGAGGAGTCTAAGATTGAGAAATTGTACACCCAATCCAATTCTGGTATTGTGGACCCCCAGTACTACCAAACCAGCTTTCTGAGGTTTCCACTGCAGCCACAGCTGCTGCCACCTCATAGACAGGTTTATGCCCTCCTGGGGATTGAGCAGCTCAATCCCAGGAAGGCAGAACAATGCACTTCCTTTAGGAGAGGGGTGTTACACCCTCTCCCATTGGAAATAGGTGTTTCAGACCTGGAGGGGTATCCTCCCAGAGACTCTGGAAATGTTTTGAAGGGCACAAGCAGTGCCCTCCTTGCATAATCCAGTCTACCCCAGTTGAGGGACCCGAGTCCCTTCTATGGTGCGAAACTGGACAAAGGAAAGGGGAGTGACCACTCCCCTGTCCAGAGCTCCTCCAGAGTGTCCCTGGTGTTAGCCATCTTGGATTCCAAGGTGTGTGGGGACCCTTTGGGAGCATCTGAGTGGCCAGTGCCCGCTGCTGATGTCAGAGACCCCTCCTGATAGTGTTGTAGTTTAGCAGCGATTAGATTAAGCATTAGAAGAAGACATCTTGTATTTAGCAACTATTGTGAACATTTCGCGGAATCCATTTTGTATTCATGGCAGCCATTTTCTCTGCCATATGCTGCCATGTGCTCACCATGTGCTCTGTCCTACCTTTCTATTAACTACTTTTGAAAATCTGCCTAGTGACAAGTTATATTTAGCATCTCCCACTTTCGCACATGCCCAGTAAGGTCTGCAGCTGTTAGTCCTTGAAAACTGTTAGCCCCTCCTACCTGTCGACTGTGCATTTCCATATGACCTTACATGTATGTAAGTCTTGCTCCTATATTTGTACCACCTCCTTTTAGCCCCTGCGTGGGTAAAAAAGGACCATGCTCTCTCAGTTCAGTGTGCTACTTCAAACATTACCGAAGGGTGCTGTTTGAACTGTAGTACCACCTCATGAGGTTTAATAAACTTTGTCTTTTATTTCAGTTTCTGTGCCAACTTCTTCCTATATGGTCTGAGGACTTTGTGCAGAGAAGGGTGAACCCCTTGCACTAGTAGGCCTTACTGAGGCCTACTTCAACAATAGGTCCATACCTGGTAAGATAGCCAATCCCACTCTCAGGGCTATTTAGGGTCTCTCCTCTGAGTGTCTTCTCAGATTTGGTTTGCAAGACTCCACCAGGACTCCTCTGCATCCTCTGCTTCAGGTTCTGACAGTCAGATCAACTGCAGACTGCTCCAGGAACACTGTAACTCCAACAAAGTAACCAAGAAGGATACTGCAACTCTGTAATTCCAGCTCCTGTCAGCAACTGCAACAGTTTCCAAGTTGTGCACACTCTGAGGACTGCCTGTCTTCATCCTGCACTAAGAAGGACCGAAGGAATCTCCTGTGAAGTGACGTAGTCACCTCCCTGTTTCAGCAGGCACCTCTCTGCAGAGAAAACGGGTACTCTAGGACTCCTCTCCTGTTGATGAGCGTGATCCCTGGAACATAGGTGGTGGACCAAAGTGATCCTGACTGTCCAAAGGTCCAGCTGTCCAAATTTGGTGGATGGAAGGGCCTTCCTCCCCGAGCCAGACAGTAGCCCTGTGCAACGTGTGTTCTGCAGCTCCTAGGGCTTCTGTGCGCTTCTTCCAGAAATTCTTTGTGCACAGCGTAGCCCAGGTCCTGAGTACTCTATCCTGCTATGCTCAGCTCCCTGAGCTCTTCTCCGGCGGCGTGGGATCCCTTCGTGTAGTGCTGCGACTACTGTGTTTTGCAACTCCTTTGTCCCCATGTCCTGGGACTCCTGTGGGTACTGCCTGGTTTTCTGAAGGCACTCTAAAGTGCTGAGAGCCCCCCTCTGTCTCCTAAGTCCACATTCACACCCCCAGGTCCCTCCTGGCCCAAGGTTGCACCTTTTCCCACCAACCGCGACATTTGCGTGAATCAACGCTTGTTGGTGGATCAAATAACGAAAACCAGCCTGCATCCATTGACTCGATGTGGGACATCTCTTACACAAAGCAGGAACCCGCAGCTGTCTTCTTTGGTGCATTTCTGACTTTTTCTTCTAACCGGAGAATCCGTTCTTGCACCTTCATCAGTGTTGGCAGGAGCTCCTGCTCTTCCTGGATTCTTCATCAACTTCTGGACTTGGTTTCCTCTCTCCACAGGTCTTCAGGTCCAGGAATCGATTGTTGGTTTCTTGCACTCTTGCTTGGTATAATCCTTTATCACGATTTCTAGTGTGTCCTGAGGAAACTTGCTGTACTTTACTCCTGTATTTCTGGGCTCTGACGTGGAGTATTTTACTTACCTTTGGTGTTTTCTTACACTCCCAGTGGCCCACTACACTTGCCTAGGGGGGAAACCAACATGCACATTCCACTATTTTAGTATATGGTTTGTGTTGCCCCTAGGCCCATTGCAATCTATTGTGTTTTTCACTGTTTGCACTATTTTATGACTGTTTACTTACCTGATTTTCGTTACTAGTGCATATATTGTCTATAATACTTACCTCAAAAGGGAGTATAGCCTCTAAGATATTTTTGGCTTTGTGTCACTAAAATAAAGTCCCTTTAATTTTGGTAACAGTGAGTATTGTCTTTCGTGTGTGTAAGTACTGTGTGACTACAGTGGTATTGCAAGAGCTTTGCATGTCTCCAAGTTCAGCCTTGGCTGCCTCGCTACAGCTACCTCTAGACATCCTTAGCTGCCTACATTTCACTAAGGTGGATCACTGGACCTGGTAGAAGGTGTAAGTACCTCTGGTACCCACTACAACCCAGGCCAGCTTCTCACATTGGTGGTGCAGCGGTTGGATATGTACTTGCAATCGCCTCATCACTTTGTTACTGGTGCTTTCCACAGGAAAGTGTACTCTTATACTTAGAGCTATATACAATTGTTCCTAGCAGTCTCACTTTTTCTCTAAAGATTTTTTTCTTGAAATCTTTTTCTTTCTCTCTAAAAAGTTAGGTGAAATAGTGTTGTTTATTTCTTAGTCTTTTTTCCTAACTTATCACTATGTCCCTCATTACAATCCTGGCGGTCGGTGATAAAGCTGCAGTAATATCGCCAACAACCCGGCGGTAAATAAATGGAATTATGGCCACAGCGGAAACCGCCTACACAGACAGCCACTTTAACACACCAACCACCACGGCGGTAGCAACAAGCATCGCGACGGTAACTGCCAACAGCCAGGTGGAAGACAATGTACCACCCACTGTATTACAAGAGGCTTATCCGCCACCTTTTCCGGGGGGGTACCAGCGACATCATAAGCACGGTGGAAACAGATCTCAGAAGTCAAAAGATTCACCTCTGGAGACTCAGGGAAGAACCACAGACCCCGAACTGCAGGTGTTCCCCATGCTGGTCTACCTCTTCCCACACCAGGAATACCAACGCCGGCAACGACGACCACGGTGAGTCCTGCCGCCTAGCACACAGGGGAGGGGGGAGGAAAAAGAGAGTGACACACAAACGCAACACGCAACACCCCACCCCAATACCATACACAGAAACAGATGCAATAACATTACACGTCCACCCCGTAGCCCTCAGAAATAATGCAAGGACAAAAGGAAGTGATTGAAGTGAATGTAATAAGATAAAATGCTGGAAATACGTCCTCAAAAATCAAATCAGTATTTACATATATACAAATGGAGGGACACTGCCCAGTCCATAATGTCTGTGGGCCACAGGGCCACATCACAAAGGCCAAGGCCCCACCTTACTCCTGCATCAACACGGAGAGAACACTGCTGGGGCATCAGGTCGAAAATATACAGGCACCCTCAGGGGGACAGGGAATGGGGGGGCACCTCAGCTGGAAGATGGAACAACACCACTTGTCCTGGAGGGGGAAACATGCCCTGTGCTCGGTCCTGGGGAGTGCGAAGCCACACTCTTTCAAGTGGGTGGTTTGCCCACTACTTGGTCCTTGGGAGTGCAATCAACAGTCTCTCTAGTTGGTGGTTTGTCCACTGCTTGGTCATGGGGAGTGCAAAGCCACAGTCTCTCAAGTGAGTTGTTTGCCGACTTCTTGGTCATGGGGACTACAAAGCTACAGTCTATCTAGTGGATAGCTTCTCCACTGGTTCTGGAGAAGGCTTTGTGCCCATTGTGCTTCATCCTGGCGTGGAAAGGGTGAGTGGATACCTTCTTCCACTGGTTCTGGAGGGGGCCTTGTGCCCAGTGTGCTTCATCCTGGCAAGGAGGGGGTGAGTGGATGCCTTCTTTCACTGGTTCTGGATGGGGCCTTGTGCCCAGTGTGCTTCATCCTGGCAAGGAGGGGGTGAGAGGATGCCTTCTTTCACTGGTTCTGGAGGGGGCAGATCTTGGGGAGTGCAAGGTCACAGTCACTCACCTGGGTGTCAGACCCACACGATTTGCAGTGATCAGGATGCATTGCAGTCCATGGAGGCAGGACTACACACTGCCCGCCGGCAGTGAAAGCTGCTCAGTGGTGGCAGTGCCAGTGCTGGTGTCAGTGCTGCCAGTGGTGGGGGGAGGCTCCAGCCCTTCCCTTGCAGCCTCAGATGGCTGCCCACTGGGGCTGCTGCTGACAGAGGTGCTGGTGGCGGTGGAAGTGCTGGTGCTGGTGGCGGTGCTGGTGTCGGTGCTGCCAGTGGTGGGGGGAGGCTCCAGCCCTTCCCCTGCAGCCTCAACAGCTGCCCACTGGGGTTGCTGCTGCTGGCAGTGGTGCTTATGGTGGTGCAGGCAGTGGTGGGGAGAGGCTCCAGCCCTTCCCCTGCAGCCTCGGATGGCTGAACCACCATGCTGGTGTTGGGGGCTCAGATTCTGTCCCAGAACCAGGCCTCCTATCCTTCCTGCAGGAGCAGGCCCTTTGCCCTTGCCATCTGGTAGTGCCTACTTGCGCTTGCATCTGGTGGTGCTTTCTTGCCCTTGCCAGCTAGTGGTGCCTCCTTGCCAGATGGTGGTACATCCTTCCCCTTCCCCTTGGCAGCTGGTGGTACATCCTTGCCCTTCCCCTTGGCAGCTGGTGGTACATCCTTGCCCATCCCCTTGGCAGCTGGTACAGGCACACTGCCAGTGCTGATTGGTGTTTCCTCTGAGCCTCTCACACCTGCAGTAGCTGCTGAAACTACTGTGGCCGTGGCCTGGGTGGCTGAGGTACTAGCCTGGGTTCTGCCCACCCTTGCCCTAAGTGAAGGGCAGGGAGGGGGGTAGGGAAGAGGTCAACGGCAGAGAGGAAAAGCTTCATAGGGACACTGGGGCAGGAAAAGGGTGAAGGTTTGGGAGTGGAGGAAGAGGGAGTGGTTGTTGAATGTATCTGTCTGCTGTGTTTGAGTGCAGGTCCATGGGCTGGATGCTGTTGTGAGGTAGATGGCTGATGGGTGTCTGAGTGTGTGCGTTTGTGTACTTTGGGAGGAGGGGGCAGAGAGACAGTGGGAGAGGACACAGGGGATGTGTGGATGGATGTGGAGATGGTGACTTCCAGTGAGGGGCGTGTAGTGATAGGCGTGATGGTGATGGAGGAAATGGGTGTGGATGTAGTGTATGCAGGTGTGAGTGGAGACGCTTCTGGGAGGGAGGTGGATGACGAGGAGGAGGGGGACACAGTGTAGTCAGTGGATGTTGGTGTGTGTGCATCTGGATGCTGTTTGTGTGAGTGACTGTGGGATGATGTGTGGTGCTTGTGTTTGCCTGAGCAATGCTGGTCTGAATGTGTGCTTGGGATAGGTTGGGATTCAGGGGAATGGGACTGGGCAGAGGAAGTTGGAGGGGGGAGGCTAGACACAGGAACAATGGCAGGAAAAATGGCTGCCATCAGGGAGGAGGCCAGAGCCTGGAATGATCTCTGTTGGGGCGCCATGCCAGAGTGAATGCCCTCCAGGAATGCATTTGTTTGTTGCAAATGCCCTGTCAGCCCCTGGATGGCATTCACTATGATTGACTGCCCAACAGAGAGGGATCGCAGGAGATCAATAGCCTCCTCACTGAGGGCTAACTGGGGCAGGGCCTGAGGTGCCTGGGGTGAAAGAGATGTCTCACCTCCTGGGTGAGCTGGCACAGGAAACTCGCTGAGGGGCTGCTGGGAGGGTGGTGGTGGTACGGTGGTGACGGCTGTACCTGTACTTGGGGTGGCCACAGAGCTGTCCTCCACCACTAGGAAGCTTCCTTCGGAAGAGGTATCACTTTCAGAACTGTCCCCTCCTGTCTCTGCTGTGGTGCTCCCCTCGTCCTCTGTCCCACTGGTGCCCTCACGGTGGATTCAGCCTCATGGGCCCATGTGGGATGCAGCTCCCTCCATCGCCGGGGCCTCTCCTCCTCCGCCAGATGATGCTAATGCACATAAGGACAGGATGACAAAACAGAAAGGGGGGGAAGAAACAGAGGATACACTTGGTCAATGGCAGCAACAACACCACCTTTGGCGTACACAACACACAGGGAACAGCCCTACGCACTATGCAATGCACTACCAGTCACAATGCTCATCACCATGCCATGGACAGTAATACCTAACGCCAATTGCAGCATAACTGAGACCCACAGAGTCCTGTCCAGTAGTGGATGCCCACTAGCTTGGTTGGAGGTTGAATTCCTCAGCCCCTGCCTAACATGGAACCTATCGTGCAATGTCCGGCCTGGCCTAGGAGCACCAACAGGCCCACATTTCCTACCCGGAGACCACCCCACCACGCGCAAATAGTATATTGGGAAACTGTACTCACCCCCTTGTGGCTGTTGTGATGCCCTCAAGTGCCCATCCAGCTCCGGATAGGCTGCCGCCAGTATGCAGAACATCAGGGGGGTCTGGTTTCGACAGGCACCCCTTTCTCATTGGGAGGTCATCCCCAGCTGGGCCTCCACCGTCTTCCGTGCCCAGCGTCTCAGGTCCTCCCACCGTTTTCAACAGTGGGTGCTCCGCCTGCTGTAGACCCCCAGGGTCCGCCCATCCTTGGCAATGGCACGCCATATACCCTTTTTCTGATGGGTGCAGACCTGCAGAGGAATTACACATAGAAAAAAGGTATCAGTCATACCGTCCGGCCTGTTACACTAGTGGCCCACCATATCCCTCCCATCCCCTTACGCACATACATTATCCACCATAGATGCAGCACACTGCCCAGGACCCCTCAACCACCCCCCCTTACATGAGGCCCTCACATACAGCACTCCATGGATTCATGCCCAATGCATCGTGCTCACAGTGTACTCACCTGATGGTCTGGAGAGCCCATACTGCATTCGGTACTGGGGTAAGACCCCACCCACCAAGCTTTCCAACTCTGCAGCAGTGAAGGCAGGGGACCTTTCCCAAGTCACACAAGCCATGGTCGGTACCAGACACAGGTCACAGCAGCACATGCAGTGCATGTCCTCTCCTGTTGAAGGTCAGGTAGCAAATGAGTAAACAGATAGAAAATGGCAGTCACATCCACAGCGGTGCGTACCATCACCGCCGGCATACATCCCCATTGGCTACTGTAACCCATAGGCCCAATGACAACCAATGAGGAGTTGCACGGCGGTACTCGACCACCTCCCTCAACAGCACACAACGTCAGCGGCATTACCTAATTTCCACATGTCCATCTACACAGGACAGGCAGGCGCCATTTCGGGGGGGCAGGCCATGGCACCTAACTGTATCACAGCACACATAAGCACCGTTTGGGCCTATACAACAACATACTGTTTCTGTCACAACATTCAATGCACTGTACATTTTGGAAATGTTGAATACTGACCAGATGCTCATCGTTTTGCCCACTAGATTACAACTGCTGTGGATGAATTGGAGATGGAGACATCCCCTGTGTACAGGCCCCTTGTGGACTTGGCAACAATGGAAGACAGGCACATTATCCTCACCTACAGACTTGACATGGCCACAATCCAAGAGCTGTGTGCCCAATTGGAGCCAGACCTGATTTCTGCTCTCTGTCACACCACTGGGATCCCCCTCTTGTGCAAGTCCTATCTGTGCTCCATCTCTTGGCAACTGGTTCCTTTCAAGTAACAGTGGGCTTGGCAGCAGGAATGCCTCAGCCAATGTTCTCAATAGTGCTGACCAGAGTGTTGTCTGCCCTGATGAAACAAATGCGCAGCTACATAGTTAGTTTTCCCCCAGGTGGAGGATTTGGCCACAGTGAAAGCTGACTTCTATGCAATGGGGCATATCCCCAACATTATTGGGGCTATTGATGGTACTCATATTGCATTTGTCCTCCCCCCCCCCCGGAGAAATGAACAGGTCTTCAGAAATCGAAAGAGCTTTCACTCGATGAATGTGCAGATAGTGTGCCTGGCGGACCAGTACATCTCCCATGTCAATGCAAAGTATCCTGGGTCTGTGCATGATGCCTTTATCCTGAGGAATAGCAGCATCCCATATGTAATGGCTGAACTCCAGAGGCACAGGCTGTGGCTAATAGATGAGTCCATGGTCCCCACCCAGTATATGTTGGTGTATGGGTATGGGTATGGGTTGGCCCTAAGGGTTAGTATCTGGCTAACAGGTATCCCTCGGTATTTGCAGGTGACTCTGGTTACCCCAACCTCTCATGGCTACTGACCCCAGTGAGGAATCCCAGGACAAGGGCAGAGGAACGATACAATGAGGCACCTGGGTGAACAAGAAGAATTATAGAGCAAACCTTTTGCCTACTGAAGGCCAGGTTTCGGTGCCTCCATCTAACAGGTCGTTCCCTGTGCTACTCACCCAAGAAGGTTTGCCAGATCATAGTGGCATGTTGCATGATGCACAACCTTGCCTTACGTCACCATGTGCCTTTTCTGCAGGAGGATGAGGCTGAAGATGGGCTTGTGGCAGCGGTGGAGCCTGTGGACAGTGACGAAGATGAGGTAGAGGATGAGGATGTGGACAATAGAACAGAAATCATTCAACGGTACTTCCAGTGACACACAGGTAAGACACTGTAACTTCATCTTCCATTGCAGTTTTGTATTGTAAATTTTCACTGGCAGGCTGATATTCCCACTACTATGGCCACTTACTGTACCCTTTGAGATGTCTATTTACAGAAATCTGTCCCCCACCCTGGCTCCTGGTGTATTGACTGCAGCAAAATGCAGGTCATATCTATGTATACATTACTGTACAGTTGAATTGCAATGTCTACAGATTGTTAAACAAATACATAGTTCAATCACTTGACAGCCTCAATACTGATATTTTTTACAATTATGTCTATTTATGTGCTAATAAGTGGATGGGGTATTGCTATAGGCTAGGGGGGTGGTGGAGGAGAATCCAGGTAAGAGTTCCAGTATATTTGTATCACAGGTGCATTGTCGAAGGGGGCACATGAAGTTGAAGGTGGACAGGGTGACAGAGTGGGACACAAGGGTGACAATCAGGAGAGTCTTATTTCCTGGTGGGGGTCTTGGCAATGGTCTCTGGCTTCTGCCTGGATCGCAAGGACAGTTTGCGGGGTGGTTCTCCTTCTGCAAGGTGTGGGGTGCTGGTGGCCTGTTGTTCCTGTGGCGGAGCCTCCTGTTGACTAGCGTCAGCGGAGGTGGAGGGCTGTTCATCGGTTTGGCTAGTGTCAGGGGCCCGGTGGTGTGCCACTGCCTCCCTCATGGTGTTGGAGATGTCTGCCAACACCCCTGCAATGGTGACTAGGGTGGTGTAGATGTCCCTCAGGTCCTGAAGCCGCTAGGTCTCCTGAAACTTGACCAGTATCTGGCCCATCGTCTCCTAGGAATGGTGGTATGCTCCCAGGATGTTGGTGAGTGCCTCGTGGAGAGTCAGTTCCCTGGGCCTGTCCTCCCCCTGTCACACAACAGTCTTCCCAGCTTTCCTGTTGTCCTGTGCCTCTGTCCCCTGAACCGTGTGCCCACTGCCACTGACCACAGGTCCCTGATCTTCCTGTATTTATCGTGTGACATGGGGTCCCTGTAGTGGTGGACACACTGCTGATTGACGTGTCCTGGGGACAGAGGTATGGGCATGCTGGGTGGGTGCTGGGCTGGTGTTTCCTGAGGCGGGACACTCTGTGGTGGTATGGGACTGTGTCTGGGTAACCGACTCTCCACAGGTCTCTGATGGGCCAGGTTGGTCATCCTGATCCAGGCATGCAGAGCTGCTGTCATCACTGTGGGCCTCTTCTTTGGGGAGACTGGATGCTGCTGGCACCTCCTCTCCAGTGATGTTTTGTGGGGGACCTGCAGGGATGTAAATGCAGTGTTATAGTTTCCGCGTGTGACATATTGTGCATGGGTGTGTTGCCCTGTAAGGTTGTGATTGCCCTGGCAGCTTAGGCTTGTGTGAGTGGTGATTTGGTTGGCTGGGTGATTGTCTCAAGTGTGCATGCTTTGGTGATGGGTGTCCATGCAGGTCTGTGATGGCTGTCCATGCATTGGTGTTGCATGCAGGGCTTGGTAGTGGGAGGGGTGGGTTGTGATTGTGGGGTGTATGTGAGGTGGTGAAGTGATGGGAGTGAGGGTGAGGGTAGGGGTATGTGATGGCATGCAGATAGGGGGGTGATAGTAATAGAGATTTGACTTACCAGAGTCCCGATCTCCTGCCAGGCCCTCAGGATGCAGTATTGCCAATATCTACTCCTCCCATGTTGTTAGTTGTGGGGGAGGAGGTGGGGGTCCACTGCCAGTCCTCTGTACTGCTATCTGGTGTCTTGCAACCACAGAACGCACCTTCCCCTGTAGGTCTTTCCACCTCTTCCTGATGTTGTCCCTTGTTCTGGGGTGCTGTTCCTCGGCGTTGACCCTGTCCACGATTCTGTGACATAGCTCCATCTTCCGGGTGGCTCTACCCGGATGATTTTCTCCACCATGACACTTACCTCCTCCTCTGAGAACCTGGGGTGTCTTTGTGGTGCCTTGGGTGTAGTGTGAGTGGTGTGAGTGAGGGTGTGTGGGGTGATGTGTTGGGGTGTGTGCTGTGAGGTGCGTGGATGGTGTATGGGTGATGGTGTTCTGTGGCTCTGGCTGTATCTCTCTAGTGTCAATTTTTGTTAGTCGTAAAGGGATGTGGGTATTGTGGATGCATGTTTTATAGTGGTGTGGTGTTTGTATGGGTGTAAGGTGTGTGTTATTCAAATTGTCCTATGTAGCGTTGTTTTGTATGTGTGTGTATTTTGATCGCGGTGGTATGTATCGCCAATGGTTTACCACGGTTGAATGTCCACCACAGTGATTTGTGGGTCATAATGCTGAGGGCACTGTTCTGTTGGCGTAACTTGTGGGTTTTGCTACCACCATTTTATCACTGACCTTTGGGTTGGCGGACTTATGTGTGTGTCTGTATAGTGACGGATTGCTATATGTTTGTCATAATATGGGTAGCAATAAACCGCCGCCGTGCGGTATGTTGACGGCAGACAGCATGGCGGTAAGCGGGACTTACCGCCAATGTCATAATGAGGGCCTATGTCTTCTATTGACACTACCCCCACGTTTATCAAGACAACATATAAGAACCTTAACTTTAAAAGTATGAGGGGGGTCTGCCTAGAAAGAAGCTTATGGATTGGGAAGAACCCCAATAAGGACTTCCTCTTAAATCTCCTCTTACAAGATGATCAGGAGCAATCTGATACTCATGTACAACCAGAGGGGGAGGTAGAGAGGGAATCTGACCAGGTAGTTTCAGGAGAGGTTCTCTACTAATATAGATGGTAGTGGGAAGGGATCAAACACAGGTAAGGCAACCTTCTCACCAGAGGCCAGGTCACTAGGGTTACACAAGTTAGTTAAAGATCAACCTCTGCACATCCCATGTCATATTTATACTTTGGTGCTAGAACCGTCTAGCGCCAAATTTATTGAGTTAAAGTCATTTTTTGGAAGTGGAAACCTACCTTGCCTTAATGAGATGCAAGGTAGGCATTCCTGTGCAAATAATGACTCTATGGACTTAACGCCATATTTATACTCCCATGCAAAAATGGTGCAAGGGAGGGAGGAGGGGTCAAAAAATGGGGCAAAGCTTGCTTTGCCCCATTTTTTAAAGCCTGGGTCAGGGCAGGCATTAGGGGACCTGTGGGCCTATTTCCATGGTGGAACACCATGGAATAAGCCCACAGGTGCCGTCCCCAGGCCCCAGGGGCACCCCACCCACACCAGAGGGACTGCTGAGGATGGGGGACCCCATCCCAGGTAAGTACAGGTAAAATTGCATTTTATTTTTGAAGTGCCATAGGGGGCCCTGAAATGGGCCCCCATACATGGCACAGGGTGCAATGGCCATGCCCAGGGCACCCTGGTCCTCTGTGCTGGCCATTGGGGTGGTGGGCATGACTCCTGCCTTTTCTAAGGCAGGAGTCATGTGGCATGGTAGGTTTAACACCATAAAATGACGCTAATCTAGTAAGAGTCATTTAATTTTACTCTAACCTGCCTAAAGTAATTTTGTCGTGCTAAACCCTCTTTTTCTATACTGCCACCCCCACCCCCACCCGACTAAAGTAATTTTTTTTTTACTCTAGCTACCCTTTGCACCGGCTTACACCATTCCATAAATATGGTGCCTGGCTGGTGCACAGAAATGGTGCAAGCCGGTGCTAAACGTTTTGGTGCAAAACTGAATTAGTGCAGTTTTGCAGCAAAAGGTATAAATAAGGGGCAATATTTTCTGAGTTTGCGCCACTTTTACATCAAAAAATGACGTTAATGCGGTGCAAAAAAAGTATAAATCAGGACCTTGGTGCTAGATGGTTCTAGCACCAAAGTATAATATGGAGTTAGTTTTGCACCGAATTAGAGTAAAAAATATGACGCTAACTCAGTGCAAACAGAGTATAAATATGCCACAGAGTATAAATATGCCCCTAAATATGGCGTTAAGGCCATAGAGTAATTTTTTGCACGGGAACGCCTACCTTACATCTCATTAAGGCAAGGTAGGTCTCCACTTCCCAAAAATGACTTTAACTCCATACATTTGGTGCTAGATGGGTCTAGCACCAAAGTATAAATATGGAGTTAGTTTTGCACCGAATTAGAGTAAAAACAAATAACGCTAATTTGGTGCAAACAGAGAATAAAAATGCCCCGAGTGTGGCACAGCAGACCTGTCCCATACTAGAGGGTCTAAGACAGCAAGCTGTCAAGCAGCAAGATGGGGATTTCAGTGACTCACATAGAGTTTATTGGAAGAACAATCATCTTTATTCTGAAGCAAGAGACCCAGAGCCTGGTGCTACCAGGATACTGGTCATTCCCTTGCACATGATATTCCCCTGGCTGTACATCTGGGGCAGTGTAAGACCTGGGACAGACTTGTCCCTCAATTTCACTGGCCTCACATGTCAGAGGACACAAAAGAGTTCTGTCGCTCTTGTGTCACTTGCCAGGCCAGTGGCAAAACAAGTGGCACCCCAAAGGCCCCCTTAATCCCACTGCCTGTGGTTGGGGGTGTCCTTTGAAAGGGTAGGGGTTGATATTGTTTTCCCCCTTCATCCTCCAACTGCTTCCTGAGACAGATTTATCTTAATTGTAGTGGACAATGCCCCAAGATATCCAGAAGCAATCCCCTTAAATACCACTACAGCTCTTGCATTGGCAAAGGCCCTCCTGGGAATGTTTTCCAGGGTGGGCTTTCCTAAAGAGGTAGTATCAGACAGGGGTAGTAACTTCATGTCTGCATACTTAAAAGCAATGTGGAAGGAATGTGGTGTAACCTATAAATTCACCACAACTGATCATCGACAAACAAATGGACTGGTTGCGAGATTTAATACAACTCTCAAAGGCATGATCATGGGACTCTCTGAAAAACTCAGAAGAAGATGGGGTGTCCTCCTGACATGCCTCCTTTTTGCCTACAGGGAAGTGCCCCAGAAAGGAGTGGGTTACAGCCCCTTGGGACTCCTCTTTGGTCACCCTTTTAGGGGTCCACTTGCACTTGTCAAAGAGGGGTGGGAGTAACCCTTAAAGCCCTCTAAACAAGACATTGTGGATTATGTGCTTGGCTTAAGATCAAGAATGGCTGAGTACATGAAAAAGGCCACTAAAAACCTTCAGGCCAGCCAAGAACTTCAAACGCACTGGCATGACCACAAGGCTGTCCTGACTGAGTACCACCCAGGACAGAAGGTGTGGCTATTAGAGCCTGTGGCACCAAGATCACTCCAAGACAAATGGACCGGACCACATCTTATTGTGGAAAAGAAGGGTGAGGTCACATATTTGCTGGACCTTGGCACTCCCAGAAGTCTCCTCAGGGTACTTCATGTCAACTGCCTTAAACCCTACTGTGATAGGGCAGTTTTGACCCTACTCATGGCCACAGATAAAGGGCAGAAAGAAGGCAGTGACCCTCTCCCAGACCTCTTCTCCAACACTGCAGCTGATTGCTCAGTGGAGGGGGTTGTCCATACAGACTGCCTTACAGCAGAGCAAAAGGAGGACTGCTAGAACCTACTAGGCCAATTTTCTGAACTCTTTTCACTCACGGCTAGTCAGACTACTTGGTGTGAACATATTAGTGATACTGAAGACAGTTTGCCTGTCAAAAGTAAGATTTTTAGGCAGCCTGACCATGCCAGAGACTGTATTAAAACTGAGATTCAGAAGATGTTGGACCTAGGAGTTATTGAGCACTCAGATAGCCCTAGGGCCAGCCCAGTTGTGCATGTCCCCAAACCTCATTGTCAAAATGGAAAAAGGGAAATGAGGTTTTGTGTAGACTACAGAGAGCTCAATACAGTTACAAAAACAGATGATCTCCCTATACTCAGGGCAGGCGAGATAATAGATACACTGGCATCTGACAAGTATCTAAGCACCTTTGATTTGACTGCAGGGTATTGGCAGATCAAATAATCAGAGGATGCTAAACCAAAAACTGCATTTACAACCATTGGAGGGCATTATCAATTCACAACTATGCCCTTTTGTCTGAAAAATGCACCTGCCACTTTCCAACGGTTGGTGAACACAGTCCTACAAGGTCTGGAAGCATTCCATGCAGCACATCTGGATGATATTGCTGTATTTAGCTCCACCTGGAAAGACCACCTGGTCCACCTGTGGAAAGTCATTGCCCAGACAGATGCTTCTGAAATGGGAGTTGGGGCAGTGCTTTCACAACTAAACTCAGAGGGCCAGGTCAACCTGTTGCTTTTATCAGTATAAGGTTGACCCCTAGAGAAAAGCATTGGTCAGCCATAGAGAGGGAGACCTTTGCTGTGGTCTGGACCCTGAAGAAGCTGAGACCATTCTGATTTGGGACTCACTTCATAGTTCAGACAGACCACAAACCTCTCTTATGGTTAAAGCAGATGAAAGGAGAAAACCCTAAATTGTTGAGGTGGTCCATTTCCCTACAGCGGATGGACTTTACAGACCTCAGAGTAACCACTCCAGTGGAGATGGACTCTCCAGATATTTCCACTTAGACAATAAAGACTCATCTGGGCAAGGTTAGCCTTATTGTCCCTCGTTGGCGGGGTTTGTAGGAAAGTACCATCCTTCTTGGCATGTTAGCCCTAATTTCTACCTGTTTGTCAGTGTGTTTTTACTGTCTCACTTGGATCCTGCTAGTCAGGACCTCAGTGCTCATAGTTTGTGGCCTATATTTCAGTGTGTTTTACTGTGTTGTCAGTATGCTTGACTGTGTCACTGGAATCCTGCTAACCAGAACTCCAGTGCTTATGCTCTCTCTGTTTCCATATTTGTCACTCTACTCTAGTGACTTCATATTCCAATCCAGATTGGCACTCTGGACCCCTCTTATAAGTCCCTAGTTTATGATACCTAGGTCCCCAGGGCATTGGGGTTCCAGGAGATCATTATGGGCTGCAGCATTTCTTTTGCCACCCACAAGGACCTCCTACAAACACCCCTTCAGGACTGCCACTGCAGCCTGAGTGAAATAGTGCAAACACTATTTCACAGCCATTTTCATTGCACAAGGTAACTTATAACCTCCTATATGTCTAACCATCAGTTACTGAAGGCTAGGTGCAAAGTTACTGTGTGTGAGGACGCCCTTGCACTAGCAAAGGTATCCCCACATTGTTCAGGACCAATTTCCCAGACTTCGTAAGTGTGGGGACACCATTATAAGCGAGCACTACATATATGTCAATACATATATGTAGTTTCAAAATGGTAACTTCGAATATGACCATGTGAGATGTTTAAGACTGAGAAATTGTATCCCCAATCCGATTCTGGTATTGTGGGGCCAATTCCATGCACCTGGGGGCTCCACCACGGACCCCAGGACTGCCAAATTAGCTCCCTGAGTTTTCCACTGCAGCCCCAGCTGCTGCCACCTGACAGACAAGTTTCTGCCCTCCTGGGGATTGAGCAGCCGCCCTCTCCCTTTGGAATAGGTGTTACAGGCATGGGAGGGGTATCCTCCCAGAGCCTCTGGCAATGCTTTGAAGGGCACAGATGGTGCCCTCCTTGCATAATCAAGTCCACACCAGTTCAGGGACCTCCAGTTGCTGCTCTGGTGCGAAACTGGACAAAGGAAAGGGGAGTGAACACTCCCCTGTCCATCACCACCCCAGGTGTGGTACCCAGAGCTCCTCCAGAGTGTCCCTGGGTTCTGGCATCTTGTTTACATGATGGTCAAAGACCTCTGGGAGCACCTGAGTGTCCAGTAGCAGCAGATGACTTCAGAGACCCCTCCTGATAGGTGCTTACCTGGTTAGGTGACCAATCTCCCTCTCAGGGCTATTTAGGGTCTTTCCTCTGGGTGTTTCTTCAGATTCGGATTACAAGGCTCCAGCAGGAAGGAATCCTTTGCATCCTTTACTTCATCTTCTACCAATGGATCAATCGCTGACTGCTCCTGGAACTCTATAAAACTACACTAAAGATGCTAAGATGACTTCTGCAACCTTGTAACTTCAGCTCCTGCCAGAAACTGCAACAGTTTCCAGGTTGCGCATTCTCTGAGGACTGCATGTCTTCAGTCTGCACCAGATGAACTGAAGGAATCTTCTGTGGAGTGACAGAGTAACTTCCCTGCTTCAGCAGGCACCTCTCTGAAGCGACAACCGATGGCTTGGGTCCCCTCTCCAGACAACAGGTTTGAATCCAGTGGCAGGGGTGGTGAACTCCAGCAGTCCCATTGTCCAGCTGTCCAATTTTGGTGGCGGTAGGAGCTTGCCGTCCCAGGCAAGACAGTATCCCCTTGCACCGCGTGACTTGCAGTTGCCAAGGCTTGTGTGCAACCTTCCCAGAAGTTCTTTGTGCACAGCACAGCTTAGGCCCGCAGCACTCCGTCCTACAATGCACAGCTTCCTGAGTGGTTCTCGTGGCATGGGAATCCTTTGTGTTGTGCTGCGTGGGCCTCCATTTGCACCTTCTTTGTCCCCATGCTTTGGGACTCATGTGTGTCCTGTCTGGTCTTCTGAGGGCTCTCTGAGTTGTTGAGAGCCCTCTCTGTCTCCCCCTCTTGGGTAGAGGCACCAGGTCCCTCCTGGTCCTGGGCAATGCATTTGCTGCTAGCCGCAAGCTTTGCATTTACCACGGCTTGTTGGCCGAATTCAGTGATCCAAACCAGACTGCATTCATCCTTCCAGCATGGGACATTTTGTGCACCAACCAGGAACCCGCATTTATCTTCTTTGGTGCAATTCTGACTTTGTCTTTTCACCTGTGGTTCAACTTTTGTACCTTCATCCGGTTTAGCAGGGCTCTTGATCTCCCTGGACTCTTCTGTGCTTCTTGGACTTGGTCCCTGTCTTCCACAGGACTTCAGGTCCAGTAATCCATCATTGGTGTCTTGCAGTCTCTTCTGGTTCTTGAATTATCTTCTATCATGATTCCTGGTGTGTTTTTAGGGAACTTGCTGTGTTTTACTCCTGCTTTCCTGGGCTCTAGGGTGGGGTACATTACTTACCTTTGGTGTTTTTTTATACTCCTAGTGCCCCTCTACACACTACACTTGCCTAGGTGGGAAACTGCATTTTGCATTCCACTATTTTAGTATATGGTTTGTGTTCCCCCTAGGCCCATTGCAACCTGTGGTGATTTTCACTATTTGCGCTATTTTCTTACTGTGTACTTACCTGTTTCTGGTTACTAGTGCATATATTCAAGTTCTTACACATCATTCCTGACTACGTAGGTGGTCCCATCATGCTCCATGGCTGAGTCATCGGTCAATGCAGAGAGGGAAACTGCGATTGAGAGGAGCGTACGCTATGTGAGAGTTGAGTGGGGATCAGTGAAAATGGCTCAGGGGAGCCAGCCTGGAATCCGTGGAGGTCCCTCTGAGGCCCACAACCTGCCCCCAGTGCAGAGCTCGAAGCATACCACGCAAAAGATGAAGGTACAGGGGAGAGTCGGGGAGAGGTGGAAGCGGACCGCTGCAGAAGCAGGAGGAGTGGATCCCTCCCAGTTAGGACGCACGGCGAGGAAGTGATATAACCCCCGCCGCCTCTAAAATAAATACAAAAAGAAAAGAGGAGCCCAATTTAAATAATTAAAAAGGACATGAATGAGAGGAGATGACGGTGCAAGGCACAGGGGAGGCAGGCTAAGAGAGGGGGTTGGTGGAGGTAGTCTTCAGCAGGAGGGCCCCTGGGGGTCACAAGAGATAAACAGGAACCTCCCCCCCACCTTCAAAACAATAAAGAAAATAAAGAGCTGCAAAACATGGCAAACACGACTAATCATGGCACAGAACACCTCTCTTAGCAGGGGAGGACGCTAGGTCTCCATGCTGGGTTGTTGGAGCACAGTGGGGAGACACAGAAGCAGCCTGTGGAGCCACAATTGCGGCTTGTGGCCCCCAGGTGCCTCCAACTACTCAGAAAGAGGTTCTTAAGTACTGGGAGCCATCTCCTGTCAGCAATGCGGCGCTCTCCCTGAGATCTTCAGAGTAAGTCCCGTTCGTCACAACAAACTCTTAGGTCAGCACTTATTATAAAAAAATAAGGGGCATATTTATACTCTGTTTGCGCGAATTAGCATCAACAATTTTGACGCACACTCGGCGTAAACCTTGCCCCATATTTAAACACTGACGTCCGACCCTGCGGACATCAAAATTCAACCGTGTCATCATTTTTTTGGAGCGGGAAACTGCCTTGCGTTAATGGTATGCAAGGTAGGCATTCCCGCCCAAAAAATGACTTTGAGGCCTGTGCGCCTTATTTATACCCCAGCGTCATTTTGACGCACAGGAGGGGGTGGGCCTTAAAAAACGGCGCACAGCCTGTTGTGCGCTGTTTTTTAATGGCTGGGTCAGGGCAGGCGTTAAGGGATCTGTGGGCTCGGAAGAAGTCCAGAGGTGCCCTTCTCTGCTCCCAGGGACACCGCCTGCCACCCTCACCCACCCCTGGAGGACACCCATGGATGGGGGGACCATCCCAGGTAAGTAAAGGAAAGTTCAGGTGAGTATTTATTAAAGTGGCATAGGGGGCCTAATTTGGACCCCCCTACATGCCACTATGCCCAATGACCATGCCCAGGGGACAGAATAAGACAGTAGTCATGTCAATGGGGATTGTGCGTAAAACAAAATGGCGCAAGTCCGGTTTGAGGCCTGATTTTTGCCTCAGACCTGACTTGCACCATTTTTTGACGCTCAACCCCCATTTTCCCCTATGCCAACGCTGCCTGGTGTGCGTAATATTTTTTCACTCAGACCAGTCCGCAGCGTTGGCTACCGTCATTCCTTAAATAAGGTGCTCGCATGGCGCGTTGGAATGGCGTTATCCGGCAGTACAATTTTTATCAAGACAGCAGGAGAGACAGCTGACAGATTCACAGCCACAGGAATCCCTGCTTCTACAAATACTAAACAAGCTTTAGTCCTTAAAAATGTTATCAACGGAAGCAATTCACAAAACAGAGGCACAGCTAAACTTGATAAATTCTAACATCCAGCAACTTAACTCTTGTATCATGGAGGTAGAACAGCAAGTCTCAGATTTGGAGGATGGTTGAGCGCCCCTCGTGCCTGCAATCTCCAAATGTCAAGCAAATCTGCTGAAATTGCCTATAAGGTTGTCGTCGCGGCCCCAGCCAGTCACAGAGATGCTGTGGTTTTACTAGCCAGAGATTTGAGGGCTCGGGTTCTTGATTTTCTCAGTCATCCAGATGGATGGTAGTGCTGGGTACACTGTCAAGTTTCTAAGGAAAGATTTACCTTTGTGAGCTTTTATGCCCCTTTGACAGATGATCCTTGTCCGTATGTGGAACGTTTTCAATCCCTTTTACAGCTCCCAGGTAAAATTAATATCGGTGGGGATTTTAACTTTCTTCAGAACCCATGTTTGGACTCCTCAGTAAAGGGTAAAAAAACAACATAAACCTAAGGTTGCTAAAATATTCAAGGATTATGTCAGAGTTTTGATGTTATGTGACCCTTGGAGAGTTAATGTCCCAAATAAAAGAGAGTATACGTTTGTCTCTGGCAAATTTAAAGGTGCCTCCCTTGTTAATTTCTTTTTGTTATCCAAAACAATGCACTTTAAGAACCAATCTATATTGCATTCTGGTCTTTCGGAGCATGCTACCATTATTTTGGAACCATTATTTTCACCTGAACGAAGCACGCTTCAGCCTAAGAGGTGGGTTTTTAATCAGCAACTTCTCTAAGAGGAAGGGTGGGTGCAGGCCGCTACAGTGGAAAGGAGGGAATTTTTTTAAAGCAATTGGGGTTCTTCAACTCTGTCTATGGTCTTGGAGACAAGCACCATAGCCCCTCCATGAGCTCTGAGAGCCACATGGAAACCAGGACATGTCGGGAGAGGCAGGGACAGGAAAGACAGCAGACAGATTCACAGGAATCTCTGCTTCTACAAATACTAAATGAACTTAAGTCCTTAAAAATTTCACAAACGGAAGCAAATCACAAAACAGAGGCACAGCTAAACTTGATAAATTATAACATCCAGCAACTTAACTCTTGTATCATGGAGGTAGAACAGCAAGTTTCAGATTTGGAAGATGGTTGAGCGCCCCTTGTGCCTGCAATTTCCAAATGTCAAGCCAATCTCCTGAAATTGCCTATATGGTGGTCGCCGCGGCCCCAGCCGCTCACAGAGATGCTACGGTTTTACTAGCCAGAGACTTGGGGGCTCAGGTTCTTAATTTGCTCAGCCATCTAGATGGATGGTGGTGCTGGGTACACTGTCAAGTTTCTAACGGAATATTTACCTTTGTGAGCTTTTATGCCCCTTTCACAGATGATCCTTGTCCGTATGTGGAACTTTTTCAATCCCTTTTACAGCTCCCATGTAAACTTATTATCGGTGGGGATTTTAACTTTCTCCAGGACCCATGTAGGGACTCCTCGTTAAAGGGTCAAAAACAACATAAACCGAAGGTTGCTAAAATATTCAAGGATTATGTCAAAGTTTTGATGTTATGTGACCCTTGGAGACTTAGGGGCATATTTATACTCTGTTTGCGCCGGAATTGCGTCGTTTTTTTTTACGCAAATCCGACGCAAAACTAACTCCATATTTATACTTCGGCGTTAGACCCGTCTAGCGCCAAAGATCTTGGATTTTGCGTCATTTTTTAGCGTGGACACCTACTTTGCGTTAATGATATGCAAGGTAGGCGTTCCCGTCTAAAAAATTGACTCCGAGGCATGTGCGCCTTATTTACACTCCCAGGCAAAAATGACGCCCGGGAGTGGGCGGGTCAAAAAAAATGACGTCCAGCCGCTTTTGCGTCGTTTTTTAGCGCCTGTTCAGGTCAGGCGTTAAGGGACCTGTGGGCTCGGAAGGAGCCCAGAGGTGCCTCCCATGCCCCCAGGGACCCCCCCTGTCACCCTTGCCCACCCCAGGAGGACGCCTAAGGATGGAGGGACCCATCCCAGGGAACTTAAGGTAAGTTCAGGTAAGTAATTTTTTTTTTTTTGTGGCATAGGGGGGCCTGATTTGTGCCCCCCTACATGCCACTATGCCCAATGACCATGCCCAGGGGACAGAAGTCCCCTGGGCATGGCCATTGGGCAAGGGGGCATGACTCCTGTCTTTGCTAAGACAGGAGTCATTTCAATGGGGGTTGGGAGTAAAAAAAAATGGCGCAAATCGGGTTGAGGTGAAAATTTTGCCTCAGCCTGACTTGCCCCATTTTTTGGCGCCCAAGCTCCATATTCCCCTACGCCGGCGCTGCCTGGTGTACGTCATTTTTTTTGACGCACACCAGGCAGCTCCGCCGGCTAACGCCGGCTAACGCCATTGAATAAATACGGCACCCGCATGCCGCTTCAGAATGGCGTTAGCCGGCGTTAGATTTTTTGACGCACAACTGCGTTGGCGCAGTTGTGCGTCGAAAAGTATAAATATGGCCCTTAATGTCCCAAATAAAAGAGAGTATACATGTGTCTCTGGCAGATTTAAAGGTGCCTCCCTTATTGATTTCTTTTTGATAGGCAAAACAATGCACTTTAAGGACCAATCTGTATTACATTCTGGTCTTTCGGACCATGCTACCCTTATTTCGGAAGCATTTTTTTCACCTGAACGAAGCACGCTTCAGCCTAAGAGGTGGGTTTTTAATCAGCAACTTCTCCAAGAGGAAGGGTTGGTGCAGGCCGCTAGAGTGGAAATGAGGGAATTTTTTTAAAGCGATCGGGGTTCTTCAACTCCGTCTATGGTCTGGGATGCTTTTAATCCCTTTATTAGGGGCATTGTAATTGTTACGGGGGTGGCAGATAAACTCTGTGAGAAACAACAGTCAGGTTCTAGAGGAAGCAGTTGAGAGGACCCTAGATTTATATTTGCTATCTCCTACGGATAATAATAATAAATCCTTTGAACTGGCCAAGCAAATGCGGGACCAAGTCGCTAGTAACATGATAAATGCACTCAGATGCCCTGTTATGGGGGAAAGATATACTGAGTGTAGCGCAGTGGGAGAAGTCCTGTTAGAACACTACAGATTAATCTATAGCCAAACCCAGGATACTGACCTCGAGATTACTAGGGATTTTTGGGGAAACGGAATATCCCCACTCTGTCAAAAGAAGACTGAGATGCTCTTTCGCAGCCATTTACCAAGCTAGAACTTTTGGAGGTGATTAAAAACCTCCCCAATGGTAAAGCCTGCAGCCCTGATGATCTCCCGGACATATTTTACAAAATCTTTAAGATTGAATTTGTAGACGATTTTCTGTTTCTAATTAATAGCTTGTTAAAGGGCAGGAGGATCCCTAACTCCTGGCATATGGGGAATGTTGTCAGTTGTCCAAAACAAAATAAGGATAAACAAGACCCTAATGCATATCGCCCAATCTCACTTTTAAATACGGACTATAAAATCATTATGAAACTGCTGGCTAAATGGCTTAATGTGGTTGTCGCTAACTTTGTGCATCGTGATCAAAATGGGCTTTTCGCTGGGTGACAACTCGCAACCAATGCACATTTTCTGGTGGAGGCCTTGGACTATTTCACCACCAATAAAATTCCCGCTATCATTCTTTTATTCAATGCGGAAAAAGCTTTTGATCTAGTAGCTTGGGATACACTGTTTGAAATATTATCTAGATTCAGGGTTTCCCCCAGGTTTCTGCACTAATTCAAAGGATGTATCAAAACTCTGAAGCCAATAGTATAATCAATTCTGTGAGTGTAGGTCACCTTCAAGTTTGGCGTGGGACCTGTCAAGGGTGCGCCCTCTCCCCTATTCTCTTTGCTCTTTTTATTGAACCGTTAGCGATTACAATTAGACAGAACAACCGGATACATCCTCCTTTGAAGTCAATGGGGAAGATCAGACTTTACACAGATGATATTATCATGTTTCTGGATGAGGATTAGGGCTCTCAGGAGGAGGTTTTTAAGGTTTTTTCCAAATTTGAGCAAATTGGCAGGTATGAGGTAAATAGGAATACAACTGATGTCATCCTCTGTGGCACTACTCTCAATAGATTAATCCCTGTATTATCACTCTGCCTGAAAGCTAGGCCTAAGAGATACCTTGGGATCAACTTTTCATTTGATATAGGAGATCTGTATTAGCTCAACTATGTTCCTTTGCTCCTAAAAACCAAGGAGTTGCACACACTTTTAGTTTTTTGCCACTCCTTGGCCCTGATTTATACCTTTTGGTGCAAAACTGCACTAACACAGTATTGCACCAAAACGTTTAGCACCGGCTTGCACCATTTCTGCGCACTAGCCGAGCACCATGTTTATGGAATGGCGCAAGCCGATGCAAAGGGTATGCTAGCGTAAAAAAAATGACGTTAGTCAGGTGGGGCTGGCGGTATGGAAGAAGGGGGTTTTGCACCAAAAAATGACCTTAGGAAGGTTAGAGTAAAATAAAAGGACTCTAACCTGCCTAGAGTCATTTTCTGATGCAAAACCATCCATACCACATGACTCCTGTCTTAGAAAAGACAGGAGTCATGCCCACCACCCCTATGGCCAGCACAGGGGACCAGGGTCCCCTGGACATGGCCATTGCACCAGTGCCATGTAGCAGGGCCCATTTCAGGGCCCGCAATGGCACTTATCAAAAAATATATACTTACTTGTACTCACCTATACTTACCTGGGATGGGGTCTCCCATCCTCCGCTGTCCCTCTGGTGTGGGTGGGGGTGTCCCTGGAGCCTGGGTAGGGCATCTATGGGCTTATTCCTTGGTGTTCCACCATGGAAATAGGCCCACAAGTTCTCTAACGCTTGCCCTGACCGAGGTGTTAAAAAATGGCCCCTCCTCCCTCCTGTGCGTGATTTTAGCACGTGGGATAAATACGGCACTAACACCATAGAGTCATTTTTTTGCACTGGAATGCCTTCTTTGCATCTCATTGGCACAAAGTAGGTTTCCATGTCCAAAAAATGACTTTAACTCCATAAATGCACCAAAGCATAAATATGGAGTTAGTTTTACTCTGAATTTGCTTAACAAAATGGTGCAAATTTGGTGCAAAACAAGTATAAATATGCCCCCTTGAGTCTTAACGTCTGCATTTTTTAAGAAATTAGATTCAATGTTCGGCTCAATCATTTGGCACAACCAAAAGGCACGTATTGCACTTAGTACATTATTCATTGATAAAGAAAAGGATGGGTTAGCATTACCGAACCTGAGAGATTATTATTTCATTTTCTTTGCGTTTTATATGACCAATTTTAAAGTCAAACAGCCCACAGCCTTTTTATTCCGGACTTTTGTGAATTAATCTGGAGGAAGCATGATCTAAGGAATCCTGAACTATTGGTGAAATCCCCCTAAAAAGTTTTATATAAGAATTTTAAGTGGTTTTTCAGAAAAATGTCTGATCTTTATCGAAGATATTCAGTTCCATATTTGATTTTTTTTACCCCTCTTTCACAACTGACATTGCGGTCTGGTTCCCAGCTTGATTTAGAGATAGTGAGGATTCAGGCAAATTGGTGACTTTTGAATCAGTGACAGCTGGGAAACGCTCTCAAACATTGGGACTGCTGCCTGAAATTATTTTCTGTTAATCGGATCATACAGTATAATGCTCCGTAGCCTTATCGATCTGGACACTGATCTAATCTATGACACACAGACATTAGTTAAAGAACTAGCAGACCCCTCAGGGGTAAGGCGAGCAGGTGTGTGGAGATGGTTACTCACAGAGGGAAAAGAAATCGACCTCTGGGTAAAAGTTGCAAGAAAATGGGATAGGCAAGAGGGTCTGGAACTGACAAGGGATAGCTGGGAGAAAGGTAATCAATTCAATTTCAGGGCAATTAGAGGCGCAAATTGGCATTGTATGATATTTTAATTAAATGGCTGTTGTATCACACCCCGCAAGCCCTGTCCCAGATCACCTCCAGTTGCTCCGATGTCTGTTTTCGCTGTCAAGCAGTAGGCACAGCAAATTGGACGCATGTGATTAGCACGTGCCGGCTTATCAAGATTACAGGGACAGGGTATTTAAGCTGTTAACAACCACCGTCCAGATCTCCATAACTCCTAGTATTTGGTTTTTGGTCTTGGATTATGATCCTGTGGCAAGGCTTCCACCTAGGGGGCAAAACTAGTTTTTATTGCCACTGCAATTGCCAGATCTCTTTTACTGAAAAGCTGGCGCTCCGTGCAGATTTCCACTGCTGCAGAATGGCTGAATAAATTGGTTTTGGTAAGAAATCAGGAACTTAGGTACGCAAAAAGAGTGCCAAGATGGGGCTTAAGATGTATTTTCAAACCTGGGGCAAATTTTTCGAGATGACCGGTAGTAACTACATTTCGGTCAGGATAATGAAATATGTGGTGTTAATTAGATTGATTGCATTAAAAGGGTGCTATCACTTTGGAAATTCTGTAAGTGATAAACTATGTACCTGAAACTGGCTATGTTATTTTGCTGGATCTTGGTAAAACCGCAAAAAAAAAAAAAAAAAGTGTAGATATTGTATGATTTACTTACCTCCTAAAGGAGTATAGCCTACAAAGTATTTTTGACATTGTGTGACTAAAATAAAGCACCTTTATTTTTATAACACTGAGTATTGCCTTTCACGTGTGTAAATACTGTGGGGCATATTTATACTCTGTTTGCGCCGGAATTGCGTAGTTTTTTTTTACGCAAAGCTAACTCCATATTTATACTTTGGCGTTAGACCCGTCTAGCGCCAAAGATCTTGGAGTTTGCGTCATTTTTTAGCGTGGACACCTACCTTGCGTTGCAAGGTAGGCGTTCCCGTCTAAAAAATTACTCCAAGGAATGTGCGCCTTATTTAAACTCCCGTGCAAAAATGACGCAAGGGAGTGGGTGGGTCAAAAAAAATGACGTCCAGCCGCTTTTGCGTCATTTTTTTACGCCTGGTCAGGGCAGGCGTTAAGGGACCTGTGGGCTTGGAAGGAGCCCATAGGTGCCCTCCCATGCCCCCAGGGACACCCCCTGCCACCCTTGCCCACCCCAGGAGGACGCCCAAGGATCGAGGGACCCATCCCAGGGAACTTAAGGTAAGTTCAGGTAAGTAATTTTTTTTATTTTTTTGTGGCATAGGGGGGCCTGATTTGTGCCCCCCTACATGCCACTATGCCCAATGACCATGCCCAGGGGACATAAGTCCCCTGGGCATGGCCATTGGGCAAGGGGGCATGACTCCTGTCTGTGCTAAGACAGGAGTCATTTCAATGGGGGTTGGGAGTCCAAAAAAAATGTGCAAATCGGGTTGAGGCCAATATTTTGCCTCAGACCTGACTTGCCCCATTCTTTGGCGCCCAAGCTCCATTTTCCCCTACGCTGGCGCTGCCTGGTGTGGGTCATTTTTTATGATGCACACCTGTCAGCTGCGCCGGCTAACGTCATTCCATAAATAAGGCGCCCGCATGGCGCTTTGGAATGGCGTTAAATTTTTTTACGCACAACTGCGTTGGCGCAGTTGTGCGTCAAAAAGTATAAATATGGCCCTGTGTGACTACAGTGGTATTGCAAGAGCTTTGCATGTCTCCTGGTTCAGCCCTGGTTGCTCTGCCTACAGCTACCTCTAGGCAGCCTGGCTTCTAGACACTGACTACATTTCACTGATAAGGGATAACTGAAACTGGTATAAGGTGTAAGTACCTTTTGTACCCACTACAAACCAGGAGAGCCTCCTACAGTTGGATCCACCATCACATTGATTGTCGGACCGCCACTGCCAACATGGCAGTCCTCAGTCGGCCAAACTCTTAATCATCCCCTTAGTCTTAATGTAATCTCCAATTTTATTTGAGATATTCTGGCCCCATGTTTATTATCATGTCATTCCTTCATGTTTTTAGTCAATACATTTTTGGGATATTTTCATGCATGTCCCTGGAAACATCTTGAGTCTGATATTTTAAAAGGTAATTAGGGTTGATATAACTTGGAACACTATGGGGGTCATTACAACATTGGCGGTAAAAGGTGCTTACCGCCGTGCAGAATACCGCCAACACACCGCAGCGGCCGCGGTAGACTGCCACAGCTATTATGACACACATCTCGGAATCCGCCGAAATTCAGACACCCACACAACACCGCCACACCAAAGGTCAGTGATAAATATGCAGAAACAAATCCTCCACCTCCAAGCCAACAGAAACACGCCCATGGTATTACGACCTACGAATCCATGCGGCGGTCAGTCAACCGCGGTATTCCATTGGCGGTACACACCGCCGCGCTCAAAATACTCACACATCTACAAAACACCGCCACATTGGACAATTCCAAATACACACACCTGATACACATACAAACACCACTCCCACACACCCAACACAATATAAAATACACACCCACATCACCCACAAACCCCTACAACCAGAAATTCTGAAAGAAGGCCAGAGAGACAGCACAGCAATTGACAATCCCATCACACAGAGGCACACAACACCATCACCAACACAACATCCACGCACAAAACACCACACACCACTACACTCACCACACTTATCACCACATACACCACCCCACACCTCACCCACACCAACCCATGGCACGCCAAAGACACCCCCGCTTCTCCGAGGAGGAGCTCAGGGTCATGGTGGAGGAAATCGTCCGGGTAGAGCCAGAGCTATTTGGCTCACAGGTACAGCACACATCAATAGCCAGGAAGATGGAGTTATAGCGCAGAATAGTGGACAGGGTGAACGCCGTGGGACAGCACCCAAGAAATAGGGAGGACATCAGGAAGGAACGACCTACGGGGGAAGGTGCGTTCCATGGTCTCCAGGCACAACATCGCGGTGCAGCGGACTGGCGGCGGACCCCCACCTCCTCCCCCACAACTAACAACATGGGAGGAGCAAGTCTTGACCATCTTGCATCCTGAGGGCCTCGGAGGAGTCGGTGGAGGATGGGACACTGGTAAGTCAAATCTTAACTATCATATCCCCCACCCTACCTGCATGCTATCACACACCCCCACCCTCATCCCCTCCTCCATCACTCCAACTCCTCACTAATGTACCCATTACACAAACCACCCATCCCAACACCAAGCCCTGCATGACACAACTAAGCATGGTCACCCCTCACTAAAGCATGCTCACTGCACATACCCAGAACACCCCCCCAACCATCATCACACAAGCCACCACACAGGAATGCTTGCACTGGGGTTCACGCACACCCACCCATTGCACACCATTACACACACACATGCAATAATCATGCTCTTATGCCCCTGCAGGAACCCGAAGGACCGTCACAACCCCAGAGGGTCCAGACAAAACCACTCCACCCACAGAAGAGGCCCACAGTGACGAGAGCAGCTCTGCCCTACTGGATCTTGATGACCAGCCCGGACCATCGTGGGCGTGAGTACAGTCGGTTCCCCTTGCACAGGCACAGCCCAACACCGACCTTCCACCCTGTGGTAACACCAGCACAACACCCACCCAGCGGGCCCAAACCTCCCTACCCAGGACAGGTCAATCAGCGGTGTGTCCAGCACTACAGGGCACCCAGGGTAACCCACCATCCCAACAACAACAGGGACCTGGGGGCAGTGGTAGTGGGAACACGGTCCAGGGGACGGAGGCACCGGAACATAGGGGAACTGGGAGGGCTGCTGTGTGACAGAGGGAGGACAGGCCAAGGGAACCAACTCTCCACGAGGCCCTCTCCTCCATCATGGGAGCATACCACCACTCCCAGGAGACGATGGCGACGGTCCTGGACAAGTTGCAGGAGACCCTGCGCCTGCAGGAGGAGCAGTATTTGGGGTTCAGGGAGGAGCTCAGGACCATCGGCTCCGCCCTGGGCACCATCGTAGGGGTGCTGAAGGACATACAGCAGACCTTGAGGGACACCGTGGCACTCCAAGGGGCCCCTGACACTAGCCACGACGATGAACTGCCCACCACCTCCGCCGGCGCTAGTGGACAGGACGCCCCGCCACAGGACCACAACACCAGCACCCCATCCCCTGCAGATGGACAACCACCACGCAAGCAGTCCCTGAGATCCAGGAACAGGACAGAGCAAGATGGCAAGACCCCCGCCAGGAAATAAGACCACCCTGATTGTCCTCCCACTGTCCCACTTTGTTACCCTGTCCATATTCGAACTGCCCCAGCTCCACCTCCTATTCCCAGATGGTCAGTGCATCTGTGAGACTAATAGACTGGACTCTGCCATGGACATTCCTGCACCATCCCCCATCACCATTTTACAACCCCCCTTCATTTTTTGAGCACTTAAATAAACACCCTTGAAACACAAAACAATCTGGAGTCAGTCTATGATTTGGTACTTCGTATTATCAATGACAGTGTCATAATGGCTGTACCATTGTAAGGCTAACATACCTATGTCACACATCACAAGCCCATGAAGGATGCAAACAGTTGACACGTAGGTTACCACACCTGTGAAACTGAAATGGAAGTGTACAACTCAGTTAACAAATAGTGATTGAAATGGAGGAACAGGATAGAGGTAGACGTGTGAAAGTTAATGTAATGTTAAACCAGAAAATGTTCAAACCTGTGTGTCACTGGAAATATTGCTGTATGACTGACTCCCTGTTGTCGTTTTCTTCTTCCTCAGCTTCATCCTCATCACTGTCCACAGGCTCCACAGTTGCTACAACACCGTCATCTGGATCATCCTCCTGCAGAAAAAGCACCTGGCGTCGCAAAGCCAAATTATGGAGCATGGAGCAGGCGATGATGATGTCGCACACCTTCTTCGGTGAGTTGAATAGGGATCCACCTGTCATGTGGAGGGACCTGAACCTGGCCTTCAGGAGGCCGAAGGTGCGTTTGATCACCCTCCTAGTCCGCCCATGGGCCTCATTGTAGCCTTTCTCTGCCCTGGTCCTGGGATGCCTCACTGGGGTCAGTAGCCAGGAAAGGTTGTGGTTACCAGAGTCCCCCAATAGCCATACACGGTGCCTCTGGAGTTGACCCATCATATCAGGGATGCTGCTATTCCGCAGGATATAGGCATCATGCACAGAGCCAGGGAACATAGCATTTACCTGCGAGATGTACTGGTCTGCCAAACAGACCATCTGGACATTCATGGAATGATAACTCTTCCTGTTCCTGTACACCTGTGTTCACTCCTGTGGGGGGGGACCAGAGCTACATGGGTCCCATCAATGGCACCTATGACGTTGGGGATATGTCCAAGGGCATAAAAGTCACCTTTCACTGTAGGCAAATCCTCCACCTGAGGGAAAATGATGTATCTCCTTACGTGTTTCAGCAGGGCAGACAACACTCTGGACAAGACGTTGGAAAACATAGGGTGGGACATCCCTGATGCCATGGCCACAGTAGTCTGAAATGACCCACTTGCAAGGAAATGGAGCACTGACAGCACCCGCATGTCAGGGGGGATTCCAGTCGGATGGCGGATTGGTGACATCAGGTCTGGCTCCAACTGGGTACATAGTTCCTGGATAGTGGCACAGTCAAACCGGTAGGTGACGATGACATGTCTTTCTTCCATTGTCAACAGGTCCACCAGCGGTAGGTACAACGGAGGATTCCGCCATCTTCTCATATGTCCCAGCTGACGGTGCCTACGAAGGACAACAGCGAAGAACCAGTCACTATTCCTCCAGGTATGTACCCACAGTTACACACAAGACTACACCAGACACAAAACCCTTCCTGTATGTGTGTTGAGTGTAGGCCTAGCTATGTGTGACGCAGTCGTAAATGAAGCAATGTGGGCCCCTGAAATGGCGGCTGCCTGACCTCTAAACTGGGACAATGGGATTGTGGGGTAACTGCGCTGTCGTTGCACACCGTCGCGGTAGGCGGTCGTAGACCGCGGCGCAATGCTGCATTGGTTAACATTGGACCCTATGGGTCCCAGGAGCCAATGAACAGGTGCCCAGGCGGTGATGATGCGCACCGCCGCGGACGTCACCGCCATTTTCTATCTGTTCAATCACTAGATACCTGACCTTCGACAGGAGAGGACCTACACTGCTAGTGCTGCTGTGACCTCGGTCTGGAAGCGACGATGGCTGCTGCATCTGGGGAAAGGGCCCCTGCCTTCACTGCACTGGAGTTGGAGAAACTTGTGGATGGGGTCCTCCCCCAGTACACGCTACTCTACGGTCCTCCAGACCAACAGGTTAGTACACAGGGAGCACGTTGTATTGGCTAGGCCTGGGTGGAGAGGGCTGGGTGGAAGAGGGAAGGGGGCAGAGTTCATAGAACATTAATGCATGGGAATGAATGGGCCACATGGCCAGAGTAGGGCGGGGGCCACTCACATTGACGGTGCAGTTGGTAATGACTGTTCCTCTTCCCTTGTCCATGTAATGTAGGTCAGCGCCCACCAGAAGAGGGACACTTGGCGTGCCATCGCCAAGGAGGTCTGGACCCTGGGGGCCCACCAGAGACGGGGCACCCACTGCCGGAAGAGATGGGAGGACATTCGCCGCTGCAGAAAGAAGATGGCGGAGGCTCAGCTGGGGATGGCCTCCCAACGTGGGAGGGGTGCCTGTCGCACCATGACCCCCCTGATGTTCCGGATCATGGCGGTGGCCTACCCGGAGTTGGATGGGCGCTTGAGGACATCACAGCAGACACAAGGGGGTGAGTACAACCTCATTCTGCGGACTTTGCGTGCAGTGGAGGTGTCTGGGTGGGGGAGGTGGGCTGTGGGTATCCCTAGGCCAAGGCGAGTTAGGTAGGCAAGGCCCCTCCGTAATGTAGGCCTTGTGGCACTCAACCCCACCTCCGCAGAGTGCCAAGTCGAGGTATAGTTGCCCCTGTGGCATCCATGTGCGCAGATGTCCACCATTGCCATGTAGGCCATAACCCAGAAATTACGTGTGCAGAGTGCAGGAGCACGGCGTTATGCAGGGGGCTGCTGCGTCTGTCTTGTCCGCCAACGGTAGCGGAATGCCATGCACTAAAACTCTCTTTCTTCTGTCTCCCCCCCTTTTCCTGCTCTTCCTGTCCTTTTGTACATCAGCATCAACAGGCAGAGGTACAGTGGCACCGGAGCAAGAGGGAGCTGCATCCCACATGGCCATGGAGGGCCACACCACGGACTCTGAATGCACCAGTGGGACGGAGGGCAAGGGGAGCTTCACGTCGGCCACCGGATCACCAACCAGCGACACGGACTCGTCCGCCGATGGGAGCTCCCCTGTGGTGGCGGCACCATCTGTGCCCCCCACTTCAACAGGTACAGCCGCCACCTCCCCTACCGGCACCACCCTCCCAGCAGCCCCTCAGCATTCGCCCCGTGCCCGCTCACCCAGGAGGGTGGGCATCACCTTCGCCCCAGGCACCTCCGACCCTGCCCCAGTCACCCATGCTGTCCTCAGTGAGGAGGCCATTGACCTCCTCAGGTCACTCACTGTTGGGCGGTCTACCATTGTGAATGCCATCCAGGGTGTAGAACGAGAGTTGCAAAACGGTAATGCATTCCTGGAGGGCATTCATTCTGGTCAGGCTGTCCTTCAGCGAACCCTGCAATCCCTGGCCTCAGCACTAATGGCAGCCATTGTCCCTGTGTCTAGCCTCCCCCCTCCAACTTCCTCCACCCAGACCCAATCCCCTGTACCCCAGCCCATCCCAAGCACACCTACAGACCAACATGCACACAAGTCAACACACAAAAGTAGCTCAAGCAAACATAGGCACCACACATCCCACAGGCACTCACACAAGCATCACACCCATACAGACACAGCAACATCCACTGTCTCCACTGTGTTACCCTCCTCCTCTTCTCCCTCCTCCCTCCCAGTCTCGTCTACACACACACCTGTATGCACCACATCTACAGGCACCATGAGTCACACAAGGAGACCCAGCACCCCATGCCGCTCACCTGCACTCACCACCTCCACTGCCATTTACACATCTCATGTGTCCTCTCCCAGTGTGTCTGTGACGCCCCCTCCCAAAGTACACAATCTCCCGCAATCACTCACCCAACATCCATCCACCTCACGACAGCCTCCAGTACCTGCACCCAAAACAGCTAAAGTGACACCTCCGACAACCACCTCCTCTTCCTCCACTCCCAGACCCCCTCCAGCTACCCATCCCAGTGTTCGTCAGAAACTGTCCCTCTGTAAAAAAAAAAATTGCCCCCACCTCCCCCCTCCAATTCATCAGTCCCCTCGTAGCGCCTCAGCCAAAAAGCCTCCAATACCAGTGGTGCGTGTTCAAGGCTTGTGGAGTGCACCGGCCACTAGGGAAGGCAGTAGGACCCGGAGCCAAGGCACTGGCAGCCCACCCCCTATAAAGGCTCTAAAATTGGAGAGTGGACGACGGGACCGTGTTAAGACTCCTGGTGGGACAACAACTGACATGGGTTCGAAGGGGATTGGTGAGTCAGCTGTGACTCCAACAAAGGTGGGGAAGGTCCAGAGGAAGTCTGCCCAGCCTGTTGTGAGTGTCACGGCGGAGAAGTGCGCCATCATTTACGGCGGTCCAGACACAACCGCTAGCACCGTCGTCACTGGTCAGGAGACCACCGCCGGAGTCACAGCCCAGGAGGGCACAAGTATCATTACTGGTCCAAAGACCACCGCCAGAGTCACAGCCCAGGAGGGCCCAAGTATCGTCACTGGTCAGGAGACCACCGCCAGAGTCACAGCCCAGGAGGGCACAAGTATCATCACTGGTCAGGAGACCACCGCCGGAGTCACAGCCCAGGAGGGCACAAGTATCTTCACTGGTCCGGAGACCACCGCCAGGGTCACAGCCCAGGAGGGCCCAAGTATCGTCACTGGTCAGGAGACCACCGCCGGAGTCACAGCCCAGGAGGGCACAAGTATCGTCACTGGTCCAGAGACCACCGCCAGAGTCACAGCCCAGGAGGGCCCAAGTATCGTCACTGGTCAGGAGACCACCGTCGGAGTCACAGCCCAGGAGGGCACAAGTATCGTCACTGGTCCAGAGACCACCATCAGAGTCACAGCCCAGGAGGGCCCAAGTATCGTCACTGGTCCAGAGACCACCGCCGGAGTCACAGCCCAGGAGGGCACAAGTATCGTCACTGGTCCAGAGACCACCGCCAGAGTCACAGCCCAGGAGGGCACAAGTATCGTCACTGGTCCAGAGACCACCGCCGGAGTCACAGCCCAGGAGGGCCCCGGCTGCCACAGCCCCGCTGGGCAATGATGGAACGTCATGCCACACACCAATGCCCAGTGTAGAGAACGTCATGCCACACACCAATGCCCAGTGTAGAGATCGTCATGCCACACACCAATGTCCGTATCAGAACCGCCACGGCAAAGCACCGGTTAACAGGGCAAAGACCGCCATGGCAAAGCACCGCTGAACAGGGCAAAGACCGCCATGGTGAAGACCGCTGAACAGGGCAAAGACCGCCATGGCAAAGCACCGCTGAACAGGGCAAAGACCGCCGTGGCAAAGCACCGCTGAACAGTCCAGAACCGCCATGGCAAAGCACCGGTGAACAGGGCAAAGAAGGCCATGGTGAAGACCGCTGAACAATCCTGAACTGCCATGGCAAAGCACCGCTGAACAGGGCAAAGACCGCCATGGCAAAGCACCGCTGAACAGGGCAAAGACCGCCATGGCAAAGCAGCGCTGAACAGGGCAAAGACCGCCATGGCAAAGCACTGGTGAACAGGGCAAAGACCGCCATGGCAAAGCACCGCTGAACAGGGCAAAGACGCCATGGTGAAGACCGCTGAACAGGGCAAGCACCGTGTAGGAATGAAAAGGCCGCCACATCAGGCATCCTTATCCCATGTGCAGCTGGGACAGTGACAGGACATGAACTTTCACGGGGATACTCATCCAGTCTGGGCACCAGTCCCACCCAGTACCAGTAGAGAACTGCATCTACTTGAGAGACTGTGGCTTTGTACTCCCCAGGATGGCACAGTGAGCAACCCAACCACTGTAGAGACTTGTTAGACTGTGGCTTTGCACTCCCCAAGATGGCACAGTGGGCAACTCACCCACTGTAGAGACTTGTGAGACTGTGGCTTTGCACTCCCCAGGATACATCAATGGGCATGGAGCCCCATTGTGGATCTGGCTTTGCATTCATCTGGCTGAGGTGCCCCCCCTTCCCTTCCCCCTGAGGTGCCTATAGTATTTCTATCTGATGCCCCGGCAGTGTTCTCTCCGATTGTGCTCAGGTATCGTTTGTGGGCCTCGCCCATGCATTTTTGGACTGTTGGTGCACGGACATTGTTGTGTACATATCTGCACTACTTCTCATATTGTATATATAATTATGAGTGATTTTGAAATATATATCTGTATATTTTTGTTTGACATGTATATTGGCACATTATAATGTTTGACCGAATTTTGCATTGTCTATTCATTCTACCGGGGGGATTGTGGGTTGTTCTTGTGATTTTTGTGAATGCATTGGTGTGTATGTTGTGATATGCGAGGGTGGGGGTGGGGGTGTTTGGTGGGTGTCCCCCTAACTTTTGCCTCCCCCCTCCCCGTGTAGTAGGTGCAGAACTCACCGGTGTCTTCGGCGCCTACGTATCTGTTGGTCGTAGAGGAGCAGAAAGACAAGGGCAGGGAGTATTTGTAATTCCGGCTCCATGGTGGCCTCCTTCTTCGTGGGATGTGTTCAGGAGAGCGTTTTCCCATAGCAAAAGATGTTTCCGCCGTGTTTTTATCCACGGTGAATCCGCCCCGGAAAAGGTGGCGGATTGGCGGGTTGTAATACTGTGGGCGGTACATTGTCTCCCGCCTGTCTGTTGGCGGTAACCGCCGCGCTGCTTGTCTGTACCGCCGTGGCGGGCGGTGTGTTAAAGTGGCTGTCTTTGTTGGCGGTTGCCGCCAGGGTCATAATTCCCTTTTTTTGTCCGCCGGCCTGTTTGCAGTATTTCCGCAGCTTTAACACCGTCCGCCAGGGTTGTAATGACCACCTATATCTTAGAAAAGAAATAGGAAAACATCTGTGGGTGTGTGATGTGTTAAGTGGTAAATTGATATATTTTTCATGAAAGAAACTCCAAACTTCATAATCAATGGCAACAGCAATTTTAATGCATTGACTTAAAATTCTCTTTCCACTAAATCATTGATTTTAGGAGAACAAAAAGGTGTGCACTAATGCTCGATGCCATATTTAGCTTTGAACATTTTCAATTTATAGGACACAAAATGTACCCCATTGTTTAATATCTTGGTATTGCAAAAACCCTTTCTGTAAAAACATTCTTTAAAAATATTCAAAAAAGTATCTCTGTTGAGCTCTTTCATAAACCTCCATTTTTTCTATTTGGAACAATAGTCAAACAATACAACAATGGGTTTGCTCTCATTATTCAAAAAGTGAAAAGGTCTTAGGAAATCCATTAACATTTTCTATGTTGCTGTCCACAATATGACTGGACACTGGAGAATTCTGGGCTTCAAAGATTTATCAGATCCAGAACACACAGTATTTTTGTTAGAAAATTCAAAATCATGTCATTCACATAGAGCATCCAGAATCTAAAACTAACAAGCTTTGTGTTGGATGTTTCACCTAAATGTCCACCATGAGCCACTTGAATGATTTTAAATTGAACACTTTCAGAAAGTAGAAGTTGATCTCCTCTCCTTCTATGGTCAATTCATCTTCACGTACAGAAAATGTGCAATGGTCTGAAATAAATTTTTCCATGTGGCTATTTTTTTAAGAGTGAACTTGTTTACTTGCCCCAACACATTGGGGGTCATTCTGACCTCGGCGGTAAAAGGCGCTTACCGCCGGTCAGAAGACCGCCATAACACCGCCGCGGCCGCGGAAAGCCGCCACGGTCATTCTGACCCACAACGGCCAAACCTCCAAAAATCCGACCTCCACTGCAGGCCGCCACATCAGCGGGCAGCGATAAACTGGAGATGACCAAACCTCCACCGTCACGCCAACAGAAATACGCCCATGCCATTTCGACCCACGAATCAACGCAGCGGGCTTTCCAACGCAGTATTCCATTGGCGGTACACACCGCCGCGGTTAAAATACACACACAGCACCAAAACACAGGCACATTGGACAATTACAAATACACACACCTGATACACATACACAACCCACTCCCACACAATCAATCAACTATAAAACACACCCCCACATCACCCACAAACCCCTACGACCACAATTACTGAGAGAAGGAGAGAGAGACACAGCAGACAATCCATAGCAATACACACTGAGGCACACTACACCATCACACACACCACATAGTAGAACAAAGCACCACACACCAACATACTCATCATCACATACACCACCCCACACCTCACCCACACCACCCCATGGCACCCCAAAGGCACCCACGCTTTTCGGACCAAGAACTCCGGGTGATGGTGGAGGAAATCCTAAGAGTGGAACCCCAGCTCTTCGGCTCACAGGTGCAGCACACCAGTATAGCTAGGAAGGCGGAGCTATGGCAGCGGATCGTGGACAGGGTCAACGCGGTGGGACAGCATCCCAGGAATAGGGAGTACATCCGCAAACGATGGAACGACCTACGGGGGAAGGTCCGATCGATGGTCTCCAGGCACAACATCGCGGTCCAGAAGACTGGCGGCGGACCCCCACCCACCCCTCCCGAATTTACATCATGGGAGCAAGAGGTCTTCAACATCCTGCATCCTCAGGGCCTCGCAGGAGTAGCCGGAGGAATGGACTCTGGTAAGTCCAATCTCAACTACTATATCCCCCCCACCCCACCAGCATGCCAACCCACACCCCCACCCTCACCCCCAAACCCCCAGCACACATCCTCCCTGACAATGTCTCACCAGCACAACCCACACATCCCAACACCAACTCCTGCATGCCAACACAATCCATGGACACCCATCACCCAAGCATGACCACTGCACTTACCCCCCCCCCCACTAACTACCCTCACAACACCTCCCTCAAGGGAATGCCTGCACTGGGGGACGAGGGCACCCATAACACGCACGCCATTGCACACACAGAAACAATAACCAAACTCTCTTACCCCATGCAGGACCCGAACGCCAACACACCAGCCAGGAGGGTCCAGAAATGTCCATCCCACCCCCGGAACAGGCCCACAGTGAGGACAGCAGCTCTGTCGACACTGAACCTGATGACCAGCCCGGACCATCGGGGACCTTTGGGCAGTCGGTTCCCCTCAGGCAGCCCCAGGCCACACCAGACCCGACCCCCTCTGCCAACACCAGCACAGCTCCCACCCAGCGGGCCCATGCCTCTGTCTCTAGGACACGTCAATCAGCGGTGTGTCTGCCACTACAGGGCACCCAGGCTAACCCAACACCCCAACAACAACAGGGACCTGGGGGCAGTGGGAGCGGGCACACCGTCCAGGAGACAGAGGCCGGGGGAAACCGGGCAGCTCGAAGGGCTGCTGTGCGACAGGGGGGGGAGGAGAGGCCCAGGGAACCCACTCTCCAAGAGGCCTTCACCACCATCATGGGGGCCTACCACCACTCCCAAGAGACGATGGCGACGGTACTGGCCAGGTTCACGGAGATCCAGGCACAGCAGGAGGAACGCTACATGGGGTTCAGGGAGGAGCTGAGAATCATCGGGACCGCAATGGGGACCATCGTCCTGGCCCTCAACAGGATAGAAGATGCGTTGCGGGACCATGTGGCACCACACAGGGCCCCTGTCACTAGCCCGGACCAGGAACAGCCTACCACCTCCGCCAGCGCAAGTGGACAGGAGGCCCCAACACCACGACAGGCCACCAGAACCCCACCTCCTGCTGAAGAACAACCACCCCGTAAGAGGAGCCTGAGATCCAAAAAAAAGACAGAGTAGGATGTCAAGACCCCCGCCAGCAGGACATACCCCCTGAACTCTTCCCACTGTCCCACATTGCCACCCTGTCCAACCATGAACTGCCTCTGCTCCATCCTTCCACAGGCAAAAGGACAATGCACCTGTGAGACTGAGAACTGGACTCTGCCATGGACATTACTCCACCCCCACCCATCACCCTTATAATCACATGTACCAATATCTAGCACTGTAAATAAATCACATATTGCACACAAATCAGTTTGGAGTCATGCTGTATTATTAGCAAATGTTTTACATATTACTGTTCAATATCTGTTCTGTCAATTAGTGATGACAACATACCAATGTCAATACGCTGTAGTTCATGGGCAAACCAAGCAGAAGTCAGGCACTGAGTCATACAGCACTGAGAAGGGAAGGGAAAAACAAAAATTACCCAAAAAGATCTGGTGGGAACTACAGAAAGTACAGATGCAGGAGGCTATAAGCAATTGTGAAATGGCGTGGGTGATTCTTACCTGGGTGTTACTGGAAATACTGTTGTATCACTCCGTCCCTATTGTCTGTGTCGTCCTCTGAGTCTTCCTCCTCTTCACTCTCCACAGGCTCCACGGCTTCTACAACACCACCATCTGGACCATCCTCCTGCAGGAAAGGCACCTGGCGTCGCAAAGCCAGGTTGTGAAGCATACAGCACGCCACGATGATATGGCACACCTTCTTTGGTGAGTACATTAGGGATCCACCGGTCATATGCAGGCACCTAAACCTGGCCTTCAGGAGGCCAAAGGTTTGCTCAATCACCCTCCTAGTACGCCCATGGGCCTCATTGTAGCGTTCCTCTTCCCTTGTCCGGGGATTCCTCACTGGGGTCAGTAGCCACGGCAGGTTGGGGTAACCAGAGTCACCTATTAGCCACACACGTTGTCTCTGTAGCTGCTCCATCACATAGGGGATGCTGCTATTTCGCATCACATACGCGTCATGCACTGACCCTGGGAACTTGGCACTTACATGGGAGATGTACTGGTCAGCCAAACAGACCACCTGGACATTAATCGAATGATAGCTTTTTCTGTTTCGGTACACCTGCTCATCGTCTTTTGGGGGTACCAAAGCCACATGGGTCCCATCAATGGCACCAATGATGTTGGGAATATGTCCAAGGGCATAGAAATCACCCTTCACTGTAGGCAAGTCACCCTCCTCTGGGAAAATGATGTAGCTCCGCATGAGTTTCATCAGGGCAGACAACACTCTGCTCAAAATCTTAGAAAACATAGGCTGAGACATTCCAGATGACATGGCCACTGTGGTCTGGAATGACCCACTTGCCAAAAAATGGAGGACTGACAAAACCTGCACCAGAGGGGGAATCCCTGTGGGTTGGCGGATGGGGGACATCAGGTCTGGCTCCAGCTGGGCACACAGTTCATGGATAGTGGCACGGTCAAGTCTGTATCGAAGTATTATATGGCGTTCTTCCATTGTCAACAGGTCCACCAGCGGTCGGTACACGCGAGGATTCCTCCTTCTCATCCCAAGTCCCAGCGGACGGTGCCTAGGAAGGACAACATGGAGCACAGAGTCAGCCAAACCACAGGTACGTACAGACAGCTTGCACAGTTAAAGAATGGCAATGGGTTGAAAGGCGTGTGTGTGTGGCAATGCAAGGCCTAGGCCTGTGTGTCGCAGTCAAAATTAAGCCATGTAGGCCCTTGAAATGGCGGCTGCCTGACCTGTGAAGTGGGACAATGGGATGTGAGGTCAATGCGCTGGCGGGGCACACCGTGGCGGTAGGCGGTCGAAGACCGCGGCGCAAAGCCGCATTGGTTAACATTGAAGCCTATGGGTTTCAGGAGCCAATGACGAAGTGCGCCGGTTGGTCGCGGTACGCACCGCCGCGGTACGCACCGCCGCGGGCGTGACCGCCATTTTCTATCTGCTTAATCACTCGAGACCTGATCATCCACAGGAGAGGACCCATACTGCAAGTGCTGCTGTGACCTCGGTCTGGAAGATACAATGGCTGCTGCGACTGGGGAAAGGGCCCCTGCCTTCACGTCTGAAGAGTTGGAGAAGCTTGTGGATGGGGTCCTCCCCCAGTATGCGCTACTCTACGGTCCTCCAGACCAACAAGTGAGTACACCGGGTGCACATGGAATGGGCTATGCCTGTGTGGATTGGCGTGGATGTAAGTTGGTGGGGTGGGGGGCGAATGAGGAGTGCAACGCCCGACAGATGAGAGCATGTGCCATATGGCAAAGTTGGAGGGGGGGGCCAATCACATCTAACATGCAGGTCATTGATGATTTCCTCCTTTCCACCCTGTACATGTCAAATAGGTCAGTGCCCATCAGAAGATCGAGATTTGGCGTGCCATCGCCAAGGAAGTCCGGAACTTGGGGGTCCACAACAGACGGGCACCCACTGCCGCAAGAGGTGTGAGGACATCCGCCGCGGAACAAGGAAGACCGCAGAAACACTGCTGGGGATGGCACCCCAACCTAGGAGGGGTGCCAGTCGCACCATGACCCCCCTGATGTCCCGGATCCTGGCGGTGGCCTACCCTGAATTGGATGGGCGCTTTAAGACATCACAGCAGACACAAGGGGGTGAGTATCAGCACATTCTCCTATCTTTCTGCGCAGTGGAGGCGTATGGGTGGGGGAGGAGGGCTGTGGGTGACATTATGCCAGGGCGCTTTCTGTAGTGTAGTCCTCTCCCTTAGGCATGGCACTGTGCCCCCGGCCCCCACCTCGGTAGGGTGACAAGTACAGCCATTGAAGGTCCAGCATCTCCCATGTGCGCGTTTGACGTCTCTTGGCCTGTTGTCTTAGTCAGTAGTACTGAGTAGTGTACCCCGAATGCGCGGCTTAGTGCATTAGGCACCTGTGTCTGTCCTCTCCGCCAACGGTGTTGACATTGCATGCACTCAACCTGGACTTCTTTTTTCTCCCCCCACCCTTTCTCTTCATCTTCTTGTGCATGTGTGCATTAGCATCATCAGACGGAGGAGATTTGGCATCGGAGCACGAGGGAGCTGCAGGACACAAGGCCCCGGTGGGCCCAGGAACAGACACCGAGGGCACCAGTGATCCGGAGGGCGAGGGGAGCACCACGACGGGGACCGCTGGTGAGAGCAGCGAAAGCGACACGTCCTCGGATGGGAGCTCCCTAGGGGTGGCGGCAACATCCGTGCCCCCCGCCTCTACAGGTACAGCCGCCACCCAGCGCACCAGCCCCGCCCTCCCAGCAGCCCCTCAGTCTTCGCTCCGTGCCCGTTCGCCCAGGAAGGCGCGCGTCTCCTTCGCCCCAGGCACCTCAGCCCCTGCCCCTGTTGCCCCTGCTGCCCTCAGTGCGGAGCTCATTGACCTGGTAAGGACGCTCATTGTTGGGCAGACGACCCTTTTGAATGCCATCCAGGGTGTGCAAAGGGAGGTGCAACAGAGCAATGCGTACCTGGAGGGCATTCATTCGGGTCAGGCTGCCCATCAACGAGCGTTCACTGCTCTGGCCTCAGCACTGACGGCAGCCATTGTCCCTGTTTCCAGCCTCCCTCTTCTTACTGCCTCCAGCCTTTCTCTGTCTCCTGTCCCTCAGCCTATCCCATCCACACCATCAGACCAGCCTGCACACACCTCAACACCCAAGAGCAGCTCATCCAAACACAAGCACCACAGATCCCACAAACACTCACACAAGCAACACCCAGATGCAGACATGCCAACAGCCACTGCCACCCCTGTGTCCCCCTCCTCCTCGTCTCCCTCCTCCCTCCCTGTGACGTCTACACTCACACCTGCATGCACCCCAACATCAGCCAGTGCTTCCATCACCACCTCACCCTCCAGTACAGTCCACACTCGTGCAGTCACCACCCCCACTGCCATTTACACGTCCCCTGTGTCCTCTCCCACTGTGTCTGTCACCCCCTCTTCCAAGACACACAAACGCAGGCAGCCACCCACCCAACAGCCATCCACCTCACGACAGCCTACAGCACCAGCACCTTCACCCAATGACAGCACACCTGACTCTCCTACAACCACCTCCTCTACCTCCACTTCCATCTCCACTTCTCCTACCCTTTACCTTGGACCTAAGAAACTTTTCATGGCTAACCTTGACCTCTTTCCCCCCGATGAGCTCCCCCATCCATCTTCAAAGAGTCCCAAGAGCACCGCAGCCACCACCAGCCCAGTTTCGGGTGTCACTGTTGTGCATGGGTTCTGGAGCCCACCCTTTGCCAGCAGTGACACATCGATCAGCAGCAAGGACACGTCCAGCCCCCCCCCCCCGGCAAGAGGACCCGCAAAAACAAGGGCCGCCGTGCGAGGACCGACAGGGCTGCCCCCAAGGAGCAATGTGCGGCCACTTCACCACCCACACCATCTAGGGGAGGCAAGGGCCCGAGAGCCCCATCAAAGGAGCGGAAGGGCAGCAGGAGCGCGGAGAAGGTGGACCCCACATGCCACATCCCAGCTGGGAAGGAGGACACTAAGGAGGCCAGGAGTCCGTCCCCGAAGGGTCCAGAAACGTCACGGTCCGAGGGCGACTGAGCAGGGAGTCCAGGCCAGGTCTGGCTCCCTTGACCTGCTGGATGAGCACCGCTGAACAGGGCCTGCGGTGAAGAAGAGCACCGCTGAACAGGGCCCGCCGTGGAGAAGAGCACCGCTGAACAGGGCCCGCGGTGAAGAAGAGCACCGCTGAACAGGGCCCGCCGTGGAGAAGAGCACCGCTGAACAGGGCCCGCCGTGGAGAAGAGCACCGCTGAACAGGGCCCGCCGTGGAGAAGAGCACCGCTGAACAGGGCCCGCCGTGGAGGAGAGCACCGCTGAACAGGGCCCGCGGTGAAGAAGAGCACCGCTGAACAGGGCCCGCCGTGGAGAAGAGCACCGCTGAACAGGGCCCGCCGTGGAGAAGAGCACCGCTGAACAGGGCCCGCGGTGAAGAAGAGCACCGCTGAACAGGGCCCGCCGTGGAGAAGAGCACCACTGAACAGGGCCCGCCGTGGAGAAGAGCACCGCTGAACAGGGCCCGCGGTGAAGAAGAGCACCGCTGAACAGGGCCCGCCGTGGAGAAGAGCATCGCTGAACAGGGCCCGCCGTGGAGAAGAGCACTGCTGAACAGGGCCCGCGGTGAAGAAGAGCACCGCTGAACAGGGCCCGCGGTAAAGAAGAGCACCGCTGAACAGGGCCCGCCGTGGAGAAGAGCACCGCTGAACAGGGCCCGCCGTGGAGAAGAGCACCGCTGAACAGGGCCCGCGGTGAAGAAGAGCACCGCTGAACAGGGCCCGCGGTGAAGAAGAGCACCGCTGAACAGGGCCCGCCGTGGAGAAGAGCACCGCTGAACAGGGCCCGCCGTGGAGAAGAGCACCGCTGAACAGGGCCCGCCGTGGAGGAGAGCACCGCTGAACAGGGCCCGCGGTGAAGAAGAGCACCGCTGAACAGGGCCCGCCGTGGAGAAGAGCACCGCTGAACAGGGCCCTTCTTCTCAATCACCGCTCCGCTGGGCCCTTCTTCTCAAACACCGCTCCGCTGGGCAGCGCCGTCTCAAGGACCGCTCTGCTGGGCCCTTCCTCTCAAGCACCGCTCCGCTGGGCCCTTCTTCTCCAGCACCGCTCCGCTGGGCAGCGCCGTCTCAAGGACCGCTCCGCTGGGCCCTTCCTCTCAAGCACCGCTCCGCTGGGCACCGCCGTCTCAAGCACCGCTCCGCTGGGCCCTTCTTCTCAAGCACCGCTCCGCTGGGCACCGCCGTCTCAAGCACCGCTCCGCGGGGCCCTTCCTCTCAAGCACCGCTCCGCTGGGCCCTTCTTCTCAAGCACCGCTCTGCTGGGCAGCGCCGTCTCAAGGACCGCTCCGCTGGGCCCTTCCTCTCAAGCACCGCTCCGCTGGGCCCTTCTTCTCAAGCACCGCTCCGCTGGGCAGCGCCGTCTCAAGGACCGCTCCGCTGGGCCCTTCCTCTCAAGCACCGCTCCGCTGGGCACCACCGTCTCAAGCACCGCTCCGCTGGGCCCTTCTTCTCAAGCACCGCTCCGCTGGGCACCGCCGTCTCAAGCACCGCTCCGCTGGGCCCTTCTTCTCAAGCACCGCTCCGCTGGGCCCTTCTTCTCAAGCACCGCTCCGCTGGGCACCGCCGTCTCAAGCACCGCTCCGCTGGGCCCTTCCTCTCAAGCACCGCTCCGCTGGGCACCGCCGTCTCAAGCACCGCTCCGCTGGGCCCTTCCTCTCAAGCACCGCTCCGCTGGGCCCTTCCTCTCAAGCACCACTCCGCTGGGAACCGCCGTCTCAAGCACCGCTCCGCTGGGCCCTTCTTCTCAAGCACCGCTCCGCTGGGCACCGCCATCTCAAGCACCGCTCCGCTGGGCCCTTCTTCTCAAGTACCGCTCCGCTGGGCCCTTCCTCTCAAGCACCGCTCCGCTGGGCCCTTCTTCTCAAGCACCGCTCCGCTGGGCACCGCCGTCTCAATCACTGTTTATGGTTCACTGTGCCCACCATTCCTCCTCCTTGACCAGTGGAGACTGTCATCCACCTGATGGACTGTGGCTTTGCACTCCCCAGGATGGTCCAGTGGGCAGCCCACCCACAGTAGAGACATTGAGAGACTGTGGCTTTGCACTCCCCAGGATGGTCCAGTGGGCAGCCCACCCACTGTAGAGACATTGAGAGACTGTGGCTTTGCACTCCCCAGGATGGTCCAGTGGGCAGCCCACCCACTGTAGAGACATTGAGAGACTGTGGCTTTGCACTCCCCAGGATGGTACAGTGGGCAGCCCACCCACTGTAGAGACATTGAGAGACTGTGGCTTTGCACTCCCCAGGATGGTCCAGTGGGCAGCCCACCCACTGTAGAGACATTGAGAGACTGTGGCTTTGCACTCCCCAGGATGGTCCAGTGGGCAGCCCACCCACTGTAGAGACATTGAGAGACTGTGGCTTTGCACTCCCCAGGATGGTACAGTGGGCATGGTGGCTCCTCGTGGATCTGGCGTCGTGGACTCATGTGGCTGTGGTGCCCCCCCCTTCCCTTCCCCCTGAGGTGCCTGTAGTTTTTACATCTGATGCCCCTGCAGTGTTCTCTCCAAAGGACTCAGGTCTCCTGTGTGGGCTTTGCCCTTGTTTCTCACAACTTTGGCCCACGGACATGATACATTCGTAGGATGTGCAGGACTTGTTACTTCAGTTATACACTGATGTGTATGTCATTTGTTTTCTTGTGAATATCTTTCATGGTTGTACGATATTTTTCAGGACCTTTTTGGTACATAAATATTTATTCCAAATGTGATTATGTCCTAGCATTTTTCTGGGGTGTTTGGGTGGTGTCACTGTGACTTGTTGCTCTGCATTGGTGTGTACATAGTTGGGGGGGGGGGTCGCATATGTGTGTGCCCGTAACCTTTTGTCCTCCCCCCTCCCGTGTGTCGTAGGTGCAGTACTCACCGTTGTCGTCTGCGCCGGACTTCGTACTCGTGGTAGATGAGAAGGTAGACGAGAGCAGGTAGGATGTTTAATTCGGGTTCCATGCTGTCCTCCTTCCTCCTGGAGTGCGTAGTGGTGAGCGTTTTCCCGTTCGTAGTCTGTTTCCGCCGTGTTTTTATCGGCGGTGCTCCCGCCCCCGAAAAAAGGTGACGGATTGGTGAGTTGTGATAGGGTGGGCGGTACATTGTCTGCCGCCTGGCTGTTGGCGGTGACCGCTGCGCTGTTTGTTTGTACCGCCGTGGCGGCGGAGTGTTAAAGTGGCTGTCTGTGTTGGCGGTTCCCGCCAGGGTCAGAATTCCATATTTTTTACCGCAAGCCTGTTGGCGGGTTGGCCGCCGCTTTAACACCGACCACCAGGGTTAGAATCACCCCCATTATCTTCAAGCACTCATTTAATCCTATCATCGTCAGAAAACTCTTCTATCTCACACTTTAAAATATCAGCTACAGGAGCTGCTATGCAATGCTCAAAACAAGATGTGTTTTCTCCTGAGAATTCTAGTGGCTATTTAGACAATCAGCTTTAATATTGTCTCTACCATAAATATATTTTATGTCAAATGTAAACTCATTATGCTTTGACAGAGTACAAAATTGAGGTGACCTGTTGTCAGGGTTCAATGCTGTGGACCTACGGGGATCCTCCATTGTCCATTAGTAGCTGTATTGGTGAGCAGAATGTCAACAGACAGAAGTCGAGGCCACACTTGGAAAGGGAATAAGAGAAAAATCCATGGATAGAGCTCAGATTTTGGGCCTTATTACAAGTTTGGCAGTCTGATGGTAAGACTGCTCGGTGGCAGGGCAAAAAGTTCACCATGTTGGCGGTCATCTGACTGCCGTATTAAGAATCACACAGATAAGTCCACCGAAAAAAAAGCCAAAATTCTTTAACCGCCAAGGCAATGGAGGACGGAAAAGAGGCCATCCTACCATCAGCAACCCCAGACTGACAAAAGTCACCTGATCATATTACGATCCACAAATCACAAAAGTGGTTCTTTCATGGCAGGAAACCATTAGTGGTGCGAATTGCGGTGATTTGAACTAGCATCAGTCAGAACATTACACCACATTGGACAGTTTGAATGCCCCACACTTGACACACATTCACACACCCAACACATCTACACAGTGCACTATATAATACACCCCTACACAACTCACAATCCTTTGCAACCAGAATGGCACACAGCCAAGAACAAGCAACATTTTGCAGAGATACAAAAAACAAGATTAGGCACAACATGCACAACACAAAATTTACTAACACACACAATACACAACAACCATCACCCACTCACATCACAGCACCTATACCTCATCATTAACAGGGTGAATGCTGTAGCCAGTTACCCACGCACAAAGGAGGACATAAGAAAGAGGTGGATCGACCTCAGGCTGAAGGTACATTCCATGGCATCTAGGCACCAGCTGGCAGTCCTCAAGACTGGCAGTGGGCCCCCATCTCCTACCCCTACTTTTGCATCATGGAAGGAGATGGTCTTGAACATCCTGCATTTTGAGGGCCTGATAGGAATACTTGGGGGAGTGGAGTCTGATAAGTCACTACACCATTCATGTCACCCAAAACATTTGTCTTGCATGCTCACTGATCATCTTTTCTCACCTCAGTGACCAAACCACCCATCATCCCTGTGTTCAAATGTCTAAATACCCCTCTCTGACATGCCACTTGTAAACCAAACTCAGCTGGGGTCACAGTGTTTGTGGATGGCATATGAAGTACAGTGACTGACAGCACTACAACTCCCAGCAGGCACTGTTCAACCTGTAAGAAAACCAAAACAGTGCACTAAATTTAAAATGTCTTGTATGTGAAACTAACTATCAAAGTAACCCATCCTGAATTCTCCACCATTTAAAGGTTCATGGCAATGACAGCAATGCAGTGGCCCACTACCAGTATCATTACAAGCAAATCACAGAACCAGCTGTGTCCCATACCAGCTAAATGGCAAACTGGGTGCACTTGCAGTACATCCAGACAGAGGCCGAGGTCAAATAGTAACTCCTATATTGTGTGCCAGCTATGACGCTATTGTGCATTGTTCTGCTTTTAGTTGACTCAATGATGCCATACACCTTAGTAGAAGAGAAATATACATTGCCATGTCTTTACTCAGACAAGATACAATGGTATCAGTAGTCATCTAAACACCAACATACTCCAAGAGCTTGAAGCATGCTGTATGCAATTGCAAATCTCTGGGTACCACATTGCTCTAACCCAGATTTAGTAGCAGCTGTCATTGTAATTTCAGGGGATCACGTAAAGGCAGTGTTTGCATCTCATGGACCATGTTTAGTTGTCAAATGTATACATCACTTGTTGCATCACTTACATCACCTGTATGTTCCACTTTTCCTACAGGTAACCTTCCCATTCTGAACATGGAGAGGACACTGAGGAGGACGCTGGCTCATCAGGGACACCTGGTCAGTCAACAACTGTCAGCCTCACCTGCCCACATCAACTCCTCCCAACACTGTTGCTTCTACATCACAGGCAACCATTCACCCCCAAACCTGTGTCCCAAGAACAGTCTCTTCCATCATGTGCCCCCCAGTACAGGTACCCGAGTCTCCTCATGTGAACCCTAACAATGATGGTCCTGCCACCAGTGGGAGTGGGCACACTGTGCCAGGGGCACATGTACTTGGGAGTAGGGTGCATGGGAAGGATGGTGTAGGCCAGAGCATAGGGGTTCCAAGAGACATAACTGACCTGGAGACCACCTATTAACTCATGGGAGTCTGACAAAATTCCCAAGACATGATGGGCCAGGTACTGACCATGATGGGGGAGATCCTACAGCTCCAGAGGGACAACCACCAGGAAGATGTGCAGCAGTCTAAGGCCCAAAATCTCATCCTGGTTTGCATTGCTGGGGTGCTGAGGGACACAAACACTATCCTGAGTATGATTTGCACCCAACATCAGGCCTCTTCCACTAGCAATAAGACATCAGCCGCTTCTACAACTGTGGCTACTAGTGGAATGGAGGCCCTGCCAGGGTAGAAGAAATGCCTTGGACACCCCACCCTCTTTAGCAAAATAACTCACCCACGCAAATGTAGATATCCACCCAAATATCCAGGAGGTGCAGATGCCAAGACCAAACCCACTGCCAGGAAGTGAACCTCTCCTGACTGGTTCCCCTTGTGTGTCACTGATAAACCCTATTGAATGTTCTGAAATCTACCTCCATTTACCTATGGTGCAAGGACACTGGGCTTGTGTTTCCAAATGGTGTAGCAGTTACCCTGATGATTTCAACCACCATGACTGAACCCTTCACTGTTAACTTTGTATTATTTCTGTTTCAAATCACTCATTTTATTGTGCACTCCCCAATAAATACCATTTAAGCACGGGTGATGTATCAACCATATACAACTTCCATGTCCGACAACTATTGTAGCAAAATGTTCCTCTCTAATGTTAAACCTTTGTTATAGTCATCACTCATGTACTGGATAACCAGGAGACATATAGCATTAGGACAGTTACAGAGACATGACACAAATCACCTGTATTGTTCATCTCCACACATTTGTTTGGGGAATGAAAATCAACAAATGGTGAAGAACTGCTGTAGACTTCTGGGTTTCATCTTAGGTGTCATTCACTACCAACCCACAGAATACAGAAGTTAAGGACATGCCAGTCTTTCGCTATCCCAGGAGGCAGACAGATTGGTTTCAATGTATCATCAGCTAAAGCCTTGACACATACATATACCTTATCTTCCAAATGACCATACCCCATTAAACACACAGAGGTCAGTACTAATCTCCCCAGTCATGGAACCTTCCAATTACCATGGACAGGTATCTGCAGGCTTGCCAATTACATTTGTCAGTCTTCAGCCACATGCACATTGGTCTGCAATGAGGAAACACACTGTGCACATGTTAGTTCGCCTACAACACGAAGCATAATGAAAGTAGAGGGTCTGGATACTACATTATGACATGTGTTAGACACAAATGGACACACACATGGCACCATTTGAGCCACCTTCAATACCAAATAGGTATTTTTTGTGGAAAAGGACACTTCCACGCCACGGTCCTGATAGTCTGGGCATAGAATTCACACACCACAAATCTCATGCTAAACAGTACCCAGTTTAATCCATGTCCACTCATCATGTCAGTTTGCAAATCCCCTCTTCCTGTGACACTGTCTGAGACTGCCAAATAAGGATGAGCCAAACAACCACTCTGCAAATTCTGTAATTGACAAAGATAAGTTATAGGCAAGAGTGGAACACATACATCGCATTGCCAATTCATAACTACAAATGTGACTTTGATTGTGCATTTTCAAAACAATAGACTATGGGGGTTATTACAACTTTGGAGGAGGTGTTAATCCGTCCCAAAAGTGACGGTAAAGTGACGGATATACCACCAGCCGTATTACGAGTCCATTATGTCCTATGGAACTCATAATACGTCTGGTGGTATATCCGTCACACCTCCTCCAAAGTTGTAATAACCCCCTATATTCATAGCAGTTCTGTACACGACTCCAAGTAATATTCTGCATGCATATCTGAGTAATGGGCTTTGGAGACTTAAGACCTCACAGATGGTGGTAAAAAAACATTGCATGGGTGGCATAACCTCAACAATACCCCATGGAATCTCTATTATAACATGACCTCACATACCTTGAGTCAGTTGAAGTACTGATTGATGATACTTGCCCTGATGTCTCCAGCTTCATTATTCTCATGCTCATCCTCTCTTGGTAAATCTGCATTTCCACACACAGGATATGCTGGCTCCCCCTTACCTGGTATGAATGGTATCTGACGTCTCAGGGAAAGTTTGTGGAACATGAAACAGGCAACAATTATTTGACATATCTTGTAGGGTGAGGAGAGTAGGCCTCTTCCAGACATGTCTATGCCACAAAATATTGCCTTCAGGTGCCCAAAAGACTGCTCCAAGACATACCTTGTCCTTCTGTGGACCTCAGTGAAGTGGACTTGCCCTAGCGTAGTTAGGTACCTCACTGGTGTCAAAAACCAAGGACGGTTTGGGTAGACAGAGTCCCTTATAAGGTATAGTTACACCAATCCAAACTTTAATCTTGGACATCTACATGTATGGCAGCAGCAAAAAAGGTACAGACACACATGACAGATATGACTTACCAACAATCCAGGCCCTCCTGTGTATAGTCATGTCATCAGCAGTGGGATATTGCTGTTCCGCATGATGAAGGAATCATGGAGTGATCCAGGATACTTTGCATACACTTGTGAAATGTAGCGGTCACCCAAACAGACCACTTGGACATTTATGAAATAGAAGTTGTTCTTGTACCTGTATACCTGTTCATTAGTACTTGGGGGAACCAAGCGTACAGGGGTGCCATCTATGACTCCAACTTCATGTGGAATATGTCCCAAAGCATAGAAATCTGCCTTCACATTGGTCAATTTCTCACAAAGGGGAAACCTGATATAGCTGTCTAGGTGTTTTAACAATACAGACAGTACAGCCTTCAAAACCAGACTGAACATGGGCTGAGACATCCCTGCAGTTGGGGACACAGGTGGTCATTCTGACCGCGGCGGTCGGCAGTCGCCGCCCGCCAAACGGTTCCCGCCGAAAGACCGCGGCGGCCATTCCGGCTTTCCCGCTGGGCCGGCGGGCGACCGCCAGAAGACCGCCGGCCGGCCCAGCGGGACAGCCCCTTCAACAATGAAGCCGGCTCGGAATGGAGCCGGCGGAGTTGAAGGGGTGCGACGGGTGCAGTGGCACCCGTCGCGATTTTCACTGTCTGCACAGCAGACTGTGAAAATCTTTGTGGGGCCCTGTTTGTGGGGCCCTGTTAGGGGGCCCCTGCACTGCCCATGAAAATCTTTGTGGGGCCCTGTTTGTGGGGCCCTGTTAGGGGGCCCCTGCACTGCCCATGCCAGGGGCATGGGCAGTGCAGGGGCCCCCAGGGGCCCCACGGCACCCGTTCCCGCCATCCTGGTTCTGGCGGTGGACACCGCCAGAAACAGGCTGGCGGGAAGGCGCTCGGAATCCCCAACGCGGTGCTGCAAGCAGCGCCGCCATGGCGGATTCCCTGGGCCAGCGGGAAACCGTCGGGAAACCGCCGGCTCCCCTTTTCCGACCGCGGAATCGCCCAGGAAGCACCGCCAGCCTGTTGGCGGTGCTTCCGCCGCACTCCGCCATGGCGGTCATGGACCGCCAAGGTCAGAATGACCCCCACAGTATTTTGAAAGGACCCAGTTGCCAGGAAGTGCAGCACTGACATGACTTGAACGATGGGAGGTATGCTATTGTGACTGCAAATGGTAGGCATCGGATCTGGCTTCAACTGACGACATAGATCCATATTTGCATGCCTATCCAAGTAATATATTTGGATAACATGTATCTCCTCCATGGTCTCCAGGTCTGCTAGTGGACGGTACACTGGAGGTTGTTTTGCTCTCCTCAGGCCAGAATATCTATATGGGACAACATCAGAATGTATGTGAATGACTCAATATATACATCATAAGTATTATCACACCAACGTCACACATATTTCTAAATCATGTCACATGAAACAGGGAATGTGTGGTGTTAAGAGCATAACTAGTCAAAATATGAAGTTTACTGTATCCACATCCTCTAAACCCTCACATGTTCTTTAAATGGAGATACATGTCACTGACATTAAACGTTATACCAACCTATTTGACATGTAACCCATATTTGTTGCACTTATACTATGTTCTTATTCTCAGTATGGTGACAGCACTGTTTCATGTACATAACCCAAAATACCTCTTTTTCACTTCCTCTACTAATGACATGCACATTGATACTTGTAAACTCAAAGCTAGTACTTAACACATTATCCTAGATATGACTTTTTAGTAAATGACGCACCTTTCATTACTTCATCATACATATGATACTTAAATCGGAGCTGTTTGACCCACTGTACCAGACATCAGGAAGTGAACTGACTCCACCGGCGGATGTCGTCATGGCGGTAGGCAGCAACAACTGCGGTGGACATTGCCATTGGAACATATTTCTGTCATTGGCGGACTTAGGCCAGTGGTGATGCTCGCCGGTGGTGACGGTCCTGTACGTGGCGTGCGTGACTGCCATCTTCTGCAGAATCCGTCACTTGACTCCTGACACTGGTGCCAGCAAGACCTCCATGACCTGAGCTGCTGTGTACTGCCTCTGGGAGCAATCATGCCATGTCATACAGGTGATAGGGCCCCTGCCCTCTCTCCAGAAGAGCTGGACAAGCTTGTGGAGAAGGTCCCACCTGTTTAAGAACAGCTATATGGTGCACCAGAGGAGAAGGTGAGTCCAATGTAATACCAATGGGTGAAAGGTAGAGTGTATGATGATATAGATTGAATGTGCAGGAATGAAGGAATGAGCTATTATGTGAGGATACATGGACATGTGTACATCTGCATAGAACATTTCTTACCACTGATACATTGTAGGTAGTGTGTGATGTATGCACCCAATCCACAAATATACATAACAGCATTAACATTTATGTTGGTGTGACAAATAGTTGTTGAGATATAACATTATAAGGACATTCTTGTGGTTTGGTCATATGTTTCTAGCCAACACCTGGTACTGGTAATGCATGTTGTATGCCTGACTCCACTAGACATGTGGCCTGACTGCAGATGGTAATTTGAAAAAGAGTTTGAAGTGTGAGGAAGGGTATGTTTGACTACTTGCACTAACAAGTTTTCACCATACTTGTTTTAGAATGGAGCAAGTGGACATGACTTTCTCCTCTTGTCTGTGTCATCCATGCAGGTCAAACGCCATCAGAAGAAGGGGATCTGGTGTGCCATTACCAAGAAAGTGAGGGCCTTGAGGTTCTACAGCTGGCTGAGCACCCACTGTAGGAAGGGTTGGGAGGACCTGAGATTCTGGGCTGGGAAGAACGCAGAGGCCCAGGTGGGGATGTCCTCCCAAGGAGGAAAGGGTGCCCATTGGACCTTGACTCACCTAATGGCACGCATATTGGTAATGGTCTACCCTGAGTTGAATGGGCTTTTAAGGGCACCACAGCAGCCATAAGCGGGTAAGTATTGACTACACTCATTTACACCCCCCTGCCAGGTCAGTGTATGATGTGAAAGATTCTAAGTTGTGACAATGTGGTAAGTGCAAAAATAAAACATCTCCCAGGAACAACCAGATCGCACAGTCCTCAGCATTGGTACACAGGTGTGCACATTGTATTGTGTATAGGAACATATTACTCACCGATATTATCACTTCTGTACAAAAGCATATGATAATGCACATGTTACTGTGTCATATGTGTACCAACATACGGCTCTTTATACCCTGCTGGTTGATCCTTGCCACCTACAGATCCATCCTCCCAATATCCTGATGTTAAGTTGTCTTGCTATTTGCCCTCTGTCCATTCCAATACCCCTTGATCCATTTCTATGTGCAACATAGAGTCTGACAAGTTGAGAGCATGCCTACTATTCTTGAGGTTTCCAATGAGTGTCAAATTATTGTAAGGCTGTGATATCAATCTGACATTTCAAATGCCATACTTGCTACATTTACTCAGACCTCTTTGGAGGTGTCTCCATTGGTAAGTGAGGACTATATATTGGCACCTGTTATGTTTCATCAGAATCAACATCCTGCATTTTGGAATCCATGGTGGTATAACTAGAATCCTAGAGCAACCCATATCATTTTCATAAGAGCTCAAAATATTAATACCATGCACATGTTCTTTGGAAGGAAAGTGGCTAAACAGCAATTTCCTAATCCAATGTGTTGTGGGCACGATAAACAGGCCAAGACATCTTATTAATAGGTACAATCTACACTGGTTGTGCCAACATCATGTGTACAATGTTAGGTTCTGCCATATATCAACATTATGATGAAACTTAACCCCTTGGATGCCTGGGATGTAATGGTTACGTCCTGGGCAGCACCACTTGGATGCCAGGACGTAACTGCTTCGTCCTGCACCCGGCCCTCGGGGAAAGCGCTAGCACTCCCACCGAGGGCCTCCCACCCCCCTCCAATTGGCAGGGCTGGAAGGGGAACTGCTTCTGCTTCCACCCCCACCCCCCTGAACCCACCAGTGACGTCTAATTAGAGGTTGCCTCCCATCATGCTTCCAGCACGACCCGAGGAGAAACAGATTAGTTTCTACTCGGTACTGGGGGAGGTCAGGGAGGCATGAAAAGGGAAGGAAAGGCTTTAAATTAATTAGGCCGATCTGCCCTGGGGGGGCACAAGCCACTAGACACCAGGTGTTTTTTTGTTTACATTCATAAAGGGAGAGACCCCTTAGGCAAGGGTCGCTCCATGGGGAGCAATTATTTTGTTAGGCCTTTGCTGCCCTCCCCGGGTCAGATCGGCCTATATTATTTAGACTGATTTGCTCCCAGGGGGGAGCAGAGGCGACTAGACACCAGGGATTTTTTTGTTTTTGTTTACATTCATATAGGGAGCGACCCCTTAGGCAAGGGTCGGTCCCTGGGGAGCAATTATTTTGTTAGGCCTTTTCTGCCCTCCCCAGGGTCAGATCGGCCTATATTATTTAGGCTGACCTGCTCCCAGGGGGGAGCAGAGGTGACTAGACACCAGGGATTATTATTTTTTTGTTTACATTTAGGCAAGAGTCGCTACCCAGAGGGTAATTTTGTTAGTAGGCTTTTCTGCCCCTGCAGGGGCAGATCGGCCTATACTAATTAGGCCGATCTGCCTCAGAGGGGTAGAAGCTACTAGACACTAGGGATTTTTCCTTTTCTCATTTACATTTAGAAGGGGAGTGACCCCTTAGGCAAGGGTCACACCCCTGGGTGAGCAAACTGTTTTCAGAAAAAGATCAGGCTATTTTTGTTAGGCTAAACCATTACACACCAGAATTGGTGGCGGGTTAAACCTTACAAATGCACCTGTCTTGGACTACCATAAATATTAAAACTCTGTGAACTACATTGTCGCCAAATATCTATGGCTATACCTGTGCACAAATCACAGCACCTGCCACAACAGGGGCAATCCTGAAAGGATTACATGCAAAAAGATATGGATAGTGCACCACTGCGCAAAAGTCAGTAAAGTCCAGTAACACAACGTTGTCTTTCAAAAATCTCCATTTTTTATTATTGCTTTTTCTTGAACAAACGAGCAATCAGCCAACGCGTTTCGTCCTACACAAAAGGACTTATTCATGGCTGAAATGTAACACAAAAAGACTGTATATATCACACCAGGACAGAAAAGACACAATGAATACAAAAATAATTTAAAAACAAAAAGAAAATGTACAAAAACATAAAAAAATATATACAAAAAATCACCTCTAATACACATACTTATGGTCATAAAGAACTCATAATCATAAGAGACAAGGGACACATGCTACCAGGAATGTTATTCACACATATAGTTGATGAAGACATATATATTAATATATCACATGACACATATTGCTAATATTTACAAAGATAAAATACAAAAAACAAAATATAAACACCAGTTTTTTTAAAAAAAGGATATAATCTACATAGTTTTAAAGATTTTTATAATATCGCCATCATTCTGTAATTTTTTACAATATATTTATTGAAAAGAAAAAATAATAATAATACATGTTTTATATATAGAGAAATAAATATGATATCAAACACATCATACCTTATATTTGCTTGGTCTTTAAATTGATTGTCTTTCCATATTATTGGAATTAAATGTCCAACCTATTATTACTAAAAAGAATGACAACACTATGTAAAATCCCACAGATTGAGAAACGAGTAACAACCAAAATTATTGACTACCCACACATAAATTTAATATTTTCAAACTTTTCAAAAGATGGAGAATTTAAAAAGAGGTCAACAAACTCCATAAACAAATAGCCCTACCTAAATGGCCAAAAATGCCACAAAGAAAGGCCACCAAAAGAGCCCATAATATAATTTTAAAAAAACAAAAAAACACGAGAAATTGCTCTCTAAAGATAATAACCAAAGCTTTTAAGAATAAATATATAAATATAGCTATTTCTATTTTAGAAAATAGCACAGCTCATAAACCAAAACACCACAAACCTACAAGTGCTTAGACAAAAACATATATTTATAAATTCTAACACCACACATGTACTAATATGCTATTACTTCGTGTTATTCCTACAAAACAATCCCAATGGGAGAGGAAATTAATAGGCATACTACAAAACAGCGTTCCACAGGATGACATTTACAAAGAAAAGGCGTTTGCGGTATATTTAAATTTAAATGCCCAGTCATCAATAATACTGCCTGAGAGAACAGAGACCTAACAAGCGATGCCTATTTAAAGGAAATAATGGAATTCTTCATCTGTATTGTGGCCCATACTCACGGTGCGTAGGCAGCATATCCATGCTGCCTCTATGCGCCGCAGGGTCAATTCTCTGTCACCCCCTCTTTTGTTTGGTGGTACCGTGTCAATCCCATGAAACCAGATCTTATTGTCATCTGTATGTTGTTCCAACATATGCAGTGACAGAAGATATCTAATATCTTTATTCTTAATTGCACGGACATGTTCTTGTATACAAAGTTTGAGAGGCCTTATAGTGCTGCCAACATAGATTTTACCACATCCACATCCTACAATGTAAACAGCATATCTCGTTTTACAGTTGATGAACTGTTTGATTTCATAGCTTTTATGAGAATTGTAGCAGAACTTTTTGATCTTATCAATACCCAAGCTACAGATGTTGCACTCATGACATATAAAGAAACCTAGTGGGCCCATAGGTAGCCACGTAGATGATTTATTTGTAGCAATATAACTAGGGCACAAGTGATCCTTAAAGGTTCTACCCCTTCGATAGATTATCTGAGGTTTTTCGGAGATACAATTACGAATATTAGGTATTTCCAATAGTAAATGGCAATGCTCCATCTTTTGAAAATTTTGAAAATATTAAATTTATGTGTGGGTATTCGATAATTTTGGTTGTTACTCGTTTCTCAATCCGTGGGATATTACATAGTGTTGTCATTTTTTTTAGTAATAATAGGTTGGACATTTAATTCCAATAATATGGAAAGACAATCAATTTAAAGACCATGCAAATATAAGGTATGATGTGTTTGATATCATATTTATTTCTCTATATATAAAAAAATTATTATTATTATTTTTTCTTTTCAATAAATATATTGTTAAAAATTACAGAATGATGGCGATATTATAAAAATCTTTAGAACTATGTAGATTATATCCTTTTAAAAAAAACTGGTGTTTATATTTTGTTTTTTGTATTTTGTCTTTGTAAATATTAGCAATATGTGTCATGTGATATATTAATAAATATGTCTTCATCAACTATATGTGTGAATAACATTCCTGGTAGCATGTGTCCCTTGTCTCTTATGATTATGAGTTCTTTATAACCATAAGTATGTGTATTAGAGGTGATTTTTTGTATATATTTTTTGTATGTTTTTGTACATTTTCTTTTTGTTGTTAAATTATTTTTGTATTTATTGTGTCTTTTTTTGTCCTGGTGTGATATATACAGTCTTTTTGTGCTACATTTCAGCCCTCAAGAAGTCCTTTTGTGTAGGACGAAATGCGTTGGCTGATTGCTCGTTTGTTCAAGAAAAAGCAATACTAAAAAATGAAGATTTTTAAAAGACAACGTTGTGTTACTGGACTTTACTGACTTTGCGCAGTGGTGTACTATCCAATTCTCATTACACACCAGGGATTATTTTTTTTGCAACAATTTTAAAAAAGGGGAACGACCCACTAGGCAAGTGTCGCTCGCCTGGGGGGCAAATTTATTTTAGGCCATTTCTATCCCCCTTGGATGCAGATCAGCCATTTTAATTAGGCTGCTCTGCCCCCAAGTGGGGTAGAATCCACTAGGCAGCAAGAATTTGTTTTTTTACAGCTGGGGGGCAATTTGACTTTAGGCCATTTCTGCCCACATAGGGGGCAGAAAGGCCTATTTTTCTTAGGCCAATCTGCCCCCAAGGGTGGCGGAAACCACTAGACACAAGGGATTTTCAATTTCACGCAAGGGGAGTAACCCCTTAGGCAAGGGTGGGGATTTATTTTAGGCCATTTCTGCATTTTTGTAATGCCCATCTGGGGTCGGAAAGCCCACCAGACACCAGGGAAGACTTTTATTTTAAAAAGTAAATAAATGGGGACAAAATTGTTCTGCCCATTGGTGGGCAAATGGGGCAATTACCCCATATCCATTCCCGGGGGGGGGGGGCAGAAAAGCCTACTAGATGCCAGGAAAAAAATAGTGGGGTGGCGGCTACCAACCAATATGGGCATAGTTATGCCTCCACCCCAACTGAAGGGAGTAATAGTGTTTCAGCTCTCCCCCTCACACTAAAACATCTTATCCCACGGCAAGCAAGAGGATGTGTGATTATTTTGGGTTTTGGTTTTACATTTGGGCAATGAGAACTTGTCTAACTCTCATCATTGACCCACTTGGAATGGTGAAGGCTACACTTTTTGGACTTTGGGACCCTGCCATGTAGAAAAAACTACGAGACCCACACACATCTGAAAACTAAACGTCTTGGTGAGTCCAGGGTGGTGTGCTTCACATGCACCAAGCACAATTTTTTAGCCACAATGCCTTGCAAATCTCCAACTTTGCTGTAAGTCACACATTTTCCCCACATTTTTGTGAAGGAACCTTCCTGAATCTGCAGGAATCCACAAAATGCCTACCACCCAGCACTGTTGCATTTATACTGATAAAAATTCTGCCCCACTTGTCAGCCTAAAAATTATTTTTTTTCAAACTGCCCTTTTGGTACCGCTTTAGTTCCCCCTCATTTTCTACATGTTTTTGTTCTTCTCTGTCACAGGCACTTGGGCCACCTACAAAAGCGAGGTATTATTTTACAGGGAGACTCAGGGGGACGTTGGATGGTAGGAAAGTTATGCCGGTATGGTGACCCCACACAGAAATGTGGGGAACATGTGATTTTTGAGGTAAATTTGAGGTTTGCTGAAGATTCAGGGTAAGAAAACACTGGGGGATCCACGCAAGTCACACCTCCCTGGACCTCGGGTGTCTTGTTTTCAGAAATGTTTGGGTCTGGTAGGTTTCCCTACGTGGCTGCTGAGCCCAGGACCAAAAACGCAGGTGCCCCACACAAAAACAGGTAGTTTTGTATTTGATCATTTTGATGTGGAAATGCTGGGTAGATGGAAGTTTGTGGCTCCCCTCAGATTCCAACAACTTTGAAGCACCAAAATGTGCGGGAAAAGTGTTTGTTTTTGCCACATTTTGAGGTTTGCTAAGGATTCTGAGTAACAGAACCTGGTGAGCGCACTACAAGTCACCCCATCCTGGGTTCCCCGAGGTGTCTAGTTTTCAGAAATGTCCAGGTTTGCTAGGTTTTCCTAGGTGCCGGCTGAGCTAGAGGCTAAAATCCACAGCTAGGCACTTTGCAAAAAACAGGACAGTTTTCTTTGTGAAAATGTGATGTGTTCACGTTGTGTTTTGGGGCATTTCCTGTTGCGGGCTGTAGGCCTTCCCACACAAGTGAGGAACCATTTCTATTGGGAGACTTGGGGAAATGCTGGGTGAAAGAAAATTTGTGGCTCCTCTCAGATTCCCGAACTTTCTATCACCAAAATGTGCAGAAAAAGTGTTTATTTACCAAATTTTTTGCTTTCTAAAGGATTCTGGGTAACAGAACCTGGTGAGAGTCCCTCAAGTTACCCCATCTTGGATTCCCCTAGGTGTCTAGTTGCACAGGTTTGGTAGGATTGCCAAGGTGCTGATTGAGTTAGAGGCCAAAATCCTCACCAGACACTTTGTAAAAAACAGGTCTGTTTTCTTTGGGAAAATGTGATGAGTCCATGTTGTGTTTTGGGGCATTTCCTGTTGCGGGCACTAGACCTACCCACAAACGTGAGGTACCATTTTTATCGGGAGACTTGGGGAAATGCTGGGTGGAAGGAAATTTGTGGCTCCTCTCAGATTTCCAGAAATTTCTATCACTGAAATGTGAGGAAAAAGTGATTTTTTTTGCTACATTTTAAGGGTTGCAAAGGATTCTGGGTAACAGAACCTCGTGAGAGCCCCACAAGTCACCCCATCTTGGATTTCCCTAGGTGTTTAGTTTTTTTTAAATGCACAGGTTTGGTAGGTTTTCCTAGCTGCTGGCTGAGCTTAAGGCCAAAATCCACAGCTAGGCACTTTCCAAAAACCACGTCAGATTTCAATGTAAAAATGTGATGTGTCCAATTTGCATTTCCTGTCATGGGCATTAGGCCTATCCATGAAAGTGAGGTACCATTTTTATCAGGATACTTTGGGTAACACAGAATAGCAGAACAAGTGTTATTACCCCTTATCTTTCTCTACAATTTTTCCTTACAAATGTAAGGCAGTGTGTAAAAAAGACATCTATTTGAGAAATGCCCTGCAATTCACATGCTAGTATGGGCACCCCGGAATTCAGAGATGTGCAAATAACCACTGCTTCTCAATACCTTATCTTGCGCCCATTTTGGAAATACAAAGGTTTCCTTGATACCTATTTTTCACTCTTTATATTTCACCAAATTAATTGCTGTATACCCAGTATACAAAGAAACCCCATTGCAAGGTGCAGCTCCTTTATTGGCTCTGGGTATACAGGGATCTTATGTATCCCCGCAACCAGAAGAGTCCAGCAGATGTAACGGTATGCTACATGTTGTTGTCTGTGGGTAAATCCTGTGGGCTAAGAAGGCCCCTATAAGTGTAGTTTAGACCTGGCATCTTTAGTGTGGTCTCTCCTAACTTTTTACCCCTATTTCCCAGATTGTTGCTGTGTGCTGGATCCCCTTTTTGCTGTTTTTGTTACTCCGGGCACTTTACGGCTGCTGACCAGTGCTAAAGTGCAAGTGCTCCCTGTTGGACTTTTGCTTATGCAGGGTCATCCCCAGTCTTTTTGCCTCCTGCCTCCTATTTTTTTCTGACCTGTTGCTGTTGGCTTTTCAACTCTGAGCACTTTACCACTGCTAACGTGCATATGCTCTCCGTGTAAATTGTATGTAATTGGTTTATCCATGATTGGCCTATTTGATTTACTAGTAAGTCCCTAGTAAGGTGCACTAGAGGTGCCAGGGCCTGTAAATCAAATGCTACTAGTGGGCCTGCAGCACTGGTTGTGCCACCCACATAAGTAGCTCTGTAATCATGTCTCAGACTTGCCACTGCAGTGTCTGTGTTTGTATTTTTACACTGTAAATTCGACTTGGCAAGTGTACCCACTTGCCAGGCCTAAACCTTCCCTTTTCTTACATGTAAGGCACCCCTAAGGTAGGCCCTAGGTAGCCCCAATGGCAGGGTGCAGTGTATGGATAAGGTAGGACATATAGTAATGTGGTTTATATGTCCTGACAGTGAAATATTGCCAACTTCGTTTTTCACTGTTGCAAGGCCTGTCTCTCTCATAGGATAACATGGGGGCTACCTTTAAATATGATTAAAGTGTAGATTCCCCTAGAGAGTAGATGGACATGTGGAGGTTGGGGTCCCTGAACTCACAATTTAAAAATACCTATTTTAGTAAAGTTGATTTTAAGATTGTGCGTTTGAAAATGCCACTTTTAGAAAGTGAGCATTTTTTTGCTTAAACCATTCTGTGACTCTGTCTTGTTTGTGGATTCCCTGTCTGGGTCAGTTTGACAGTTGGGTTGTTTTTCACCTCGCACTAGACAGTGACACAAAGGGGGCTGGGGTGTAACCTGCATTTCCTGATTAGCCATCTCTGCTAGGAGGGAGGGGTAGAGTGGTCACTCTCATCTGAAAGGGCTGTGCCTGCCTCTGACAATGCCGTCTCCAACCCCCTGGTGTGTGTCTGAGGCCCTGTCTGGGCAAGGCAGGATTTCACAAGTAGGTGTGAGTCCCCTTTGAAGAAAGGTGACTTCAAAGACTAAAATGGGTATAAGAAGGGCACCCAAACCTACAGACTTTAGAAACACTTCTGGAAGCAAGAGGAACCTCTGCCTGGAGAAGAGCTGATAGCTGAGGAAGAAGTGCTGCCCTGCCTGTGACTGTGCTTTGTGGAGCTTTCCTGCAGTGCTGATTCTGCCAGAGTAAGAGGGCAAAGACTGGACTTTGTGTGCCTTCCATCTTGTGAAGAAATCTCCAAGGGCTTGATTTAGCACTTGCCTCCTGTTGTTTGAAGTCTCAGGGACAGCAAAGACTTCTCTCTGCCAGCACCTGGAGTGTCTGGAGAGACTCCTGCTCTGACAAGTGGTGCCCTATCCAGTCCCTGGGCCCTTGAAAGGAAAGCCGGTGGAATCCAAGGAAATCGACTTCGGATTACTTCGGACCGACGCCACTGCTGAATCCGGTAACGCCGCCAGCACCTGACGCCGTGACCTTCGCTGGAACGCGACGCTCTTCGCAGGCCCGACTCCGCAGCAGCCCCGCTGAGTCTGTGACTCCGTGGAAGTCGCCGCACCACGTCGTGACTGACGCCGCTCGAAGTGCACAGATTCAACGTTTCGCACAGACGCTGCTATTCCCGACTTCGCGCATCAGCTTGTTTTCACTCTTCACCAAAGGTACTGTACTTGGGGGTCTACACGACTCTGTGTCCAGCGCCGCTGGTGTCGGCTTGTTGGGAACGACTCCGTCACGATGCCGTGTTAACATCTCATCGAAGCATTTTTGTTTGTAAGCGCTATTTTTGAGTTTAATCTTTAAAAATTCATAACTTGACTTGTGTATGTTGGATTTTTGTCGTTTTGGTCTTGTTTTGTTTAGATAAATATTTCCTATTTTTCTAAACTGGTGTTGTGTCATTTTGTAGTGTTTTCATTAAGTTACTGTGTGTGTTGGTACAAATACTTTACACCTAGCACTCTGAAGTTAAGCCTACTGCTCTGCCAAGCTACCAAGGGGGTAAGCTGAGGGTGATTCTCTTTTACCCTGACTAGAGTGAGGGTCCTTGCTTGAACAGGGGGTAACCTGACTGTCAACCAAAGACCCCATTTCTAACACTCCCTATGTGAAATTATATGTGTAATTGGCTTTTTCATAATTGACATATTTGATTTACTAGTAAGTCCCTAGTACAGTGCACTAGAGGTGCCTAGGGCATGTAAATCAAATGCTATTTGCGGGCCTGCAGCACTAAGTAGCCCTGTCAACAAGACTCAGACTTGCCATTGCAATATTGGTGTCTGCAGTGTCTGTGTGTGCAGTTTTGAACTGCCAATTTGACTTGGCGGGTGTACCTACTTTCCAGGCCAAAACCTTCCCTTTTTATACATGTAAGACATACATAAGGTAGGCCCTAGGTAGTCCCATGGGCAGGGTGCAGTGTTTGTTAAAGGTGAGACATGTACTGATGTGTTTTACATGTCCAGGCAGTGAAATACTGCTAAATGTGGTTTTCACTGTTAAAAGGCCTATCTCTCTCATAGGTTAACATGGGGGCTGCCTTAAATATTCTTAAAGTGCAGTGTCCTTTTGGGAGCAGATAGAAATAAGGAGTTTGGGTTCTCTGAACTCACAATTTAAAAATATATCTGTTAGTAAAGTTGTTTTTTAGATTGGTAGGCCCATATGTATACTTTTTTAGCTCCGTATTTACATCATTTTTTGACACAAAATCAGATCAAACTTACAAAATATAATTGTATTTTGTAAGTTTGTGCTGCTTTTGCATAAAAAAAATGACGCAAATGCAGTGCTAAAAAAGCATAAATATGGGCCTTAGTTTGAAAATGTCACATTTAGAAAGTAGGCATTTTCTTACTTAAACCATTCTGTGACTCTGCCTGTTTGTGGATTCCCTGTCTGGGTCAGACTGACAATTGGGCTGTTTGTGAATCTCCTCTAGACAGTGACACAAAGTGAGCTGGGGTGTAGCCTTTATATCCTGACTTCAGATGACTCCCGGACTGACACCGCTGTTGAATCCTGTAACGCCATCTGAAGCCGTGGTCCTCGCTGGAATGCCATGACCCACCAGGCCGGGCGCCGCTGCAGCCTCGCTGAAGTCAACTCCGTGGAAGTTGCCACACCACGTCTTGACTGCCGGATATCAACTCAGCCAGAAGTGCCCAGATCCAACGTTTACAAGGACCCGATGCCTCTTCGTGACGCCTCCGCTCCTTTGCTCTGCAGCACTGGAACCGACACCACCTCGGATCCAGCGACGCCACGATTCCTGACTCCATGCACCAGCCTGTTTCCTCAAGATACTGTACCTGGGGGTCTTTGTGAGTCCGTTACCAACACCATTGGCATTGGATTGATGGGAACAACTCTGTTACGACGCAGTGATATCACCTCATCGGAGCATTTGTGTTTCAGAGGACTATTTTTGTGTTTAATCTTTGAAAATTCATAACTTTGCTTGTGTATGTTGGATTTTTGTTGTTTTGGTCTTGTTGTGCTCAGATAAACATTGGCTATTTTTATAACCTGGTGTTGAGTAATTTTGTAGTGGTTTTACTGTGTTACTGTGTGTGTTGGTACAAATACTTTACACATTGTCTCTGGGTTAAGCCTTCCTGCTTGTGCCAAACTACCAAGGGGGGAGATCGAGGGTAAACCAGGTGTGTTTCTACTTTGCCTTGACTAGAGCGAGGATCCTTACTTGGACAGGGGATAACCTGACTGTGAGAGGAGGCTGCTTTTTGCATGGTTATCCCCTCACTTTTTGCCTGATGTTGATGTGTCCTAGAAGTTGTAGTGTCCAGGGCCACTGCTAACCAGGTTTCCTGGGCCAGAGCTATTTCCCTAAATTTGTTGTGATGTTTGGCACACTTGGATGCACTTTTAAATATCACTGGCCCTAGTAAATGGGTACACCTGCACCCAAGGCATGGGCTATTAGGGGTAGGCCCCTGAGGGCAGCAGCACTGACTGTGCCACCCCCTAGGGTCTTGCACCCAGGGGCACCCAGCACTGCCACTGCAGGCTGAGAATTCTGGGGAAAACCTAAAAAGACAAATTCTATATGGAACACTCCCTGTGTGCCTTATCCACCCTACACTGCATATGTTAAGCGTAAGTCACCCTTCTAGCAGGCCTTCCAGCCCTAAGGCAGGGTGCACCCTACTATATGTGAGAGTAGAGCTGCATGAGCAGTATGCCCCCCCACTGTGTATTTGCCAAACCTGGGACATAGTGAGTGAACAGAGCAGCCAATTTAGGTACATGTACTGGACACTGGTCAGACACAAGTTCTCCAGCTACATGCTAGCCACTCTGCACCCTGGATTGTTTGGTATCCAACAACTCAGGATGATAAATCCAAACTAGTACACGTATTGTATTTATCCCTAATTGTACCCAGGGGTAACCTTAGAGGTGCTACCTGCCAAAAGCTAACCTAACTGGCATGGTTGCTGACTGGTTCCATCCAGCATGCCATGTCCAGACAACCAGTACACAAACCTTGGAGGAGAGCCCTGTCTCTCTGGTTTGTGGAACAATGCCCTTCCTGGGTAGAGGAGCTAACACCTCCTTCCTCAGGAATGTGCATTCCCCTGGTGGTGAGCTTCAAAGGAATACTGCCCATGAAACTCGAGCCCCCAGGCCTGCTGCTAGAAGCAGATGACTTCCCTCTTTGCCAACTCCCATCTTTGGCAGGAGCAAAGGTGGGTAACCACACAAAGGGTAGGAGGAGAGGTCACATTGTGCATGCAGCACTCCTAAGGGCTTGCAGGCGAAGTGGAACCCCACTTCATTTTCCTCCATTTTGGATGGCAAGAAAATAGCCAATGAGGTTTAGGGTAGTGGTCACTGTAGTGGTGCAGCCACCCAAGGGGAAGTGTCCGATTGGACACTACCAGGTTCTCCCTAAAATACCCACTAGGTTCAGTATTTAGTGGGCTCCCCTACACCAAGAAATCAGATTCATCAGGAAGAAAAGAAGACATCACTAAAGAACTCAACAGCAAGAGAACAGAGGACCTGCTGAATCAGAAGAGGCCCCAAGACCCCTGCTTGCTGCAACAGAATCTCAACAATAGCTGCTACAGAGGATCTGACCACTGGACCGACCTCAAAAGACCCATAGGAGCTCCAGGCTTTGAAAATAGCCCAAGATCTCCCTCCTGAGTGGAGGCATCACTCAAAAACTAAAAGAAACCTACAAAGAACCAACAGTCTGGTGAGGGTCACTTCACAGACTGGCCGATATCACTGCACCTGGACATGGCAGATGGACCTGATGACACACCAACAACAGCCCTGATGAGACCTACAAGTGTGCTTTGGTGGCACTGCGCCCTCCTGTGGCCAAGTTGTGCCAATACCCCAGGTACTGGTCAGTGCATGTCGGACTACAGCAAAAACAGCTCTCCCAGAACTGCAACTGGACCAGGAGGAAGCCCCAGTCAAGAGACTTTAGGAACTCCCTGGACCTCCCACCAGAGCACCCTCATCATCCTGTAAGGCCCCAGAATAAGACTTATCTCCACCTCCAAAGGGTTCCTTTGCACACAACCTCCAAGACCTCCAATTCGCCCTGCATCCGGCCATCCTGAGCCCTGCATCACAGAACCAGCTGTGTTCCACCGGTCCCTAACCCCGTGTGATCTCAACAGCCGAAGGGGTCCCTAAAGTACTATCTTTAATTCTGCAAACCAGATCCTTTTCCAGGTGGCTCCTCCAAGTGGACCTGTGCCAAGAGACTTTCCAGAGCTGCTTCCACAGCAACCAGGAGCCGCCCAAGGATCTCCAGCTGCTACAGTGTGCTCACCATCCTCATTGACCATCCTGCAAGAAAAGAGACTTGTAACTCAACTGTGTGATTTTATATGTATTTTTACAGGGGGCCTTCCATTGATTCCTATGGTGTGTAATTATGCACAGAAAGACTAACTATATTAAAACTTTGAAAAATCATAACTCAAAAAGTACTCAACTTATTTTAACCATCTTGGTCTTATAAATTGAATAAAAATCTGAAGTATGTTTATAAATTCTGGTCTCAAGTTATTCATTGAGTATGTGTGGTGCATGATTGCTACTGTGAGTACAACAAATGCTTAGCACATCTCCTGGATTAGCCTAACTGCTAGACCAGCTACCTAAAAAATTATAAAGCATTAGGTGATCTAATTTTGGCCTCTGGAAACCAATGTGTGGTTGCCTGGACCCCCTGCATAGTGTACCTAGTTTTGTACACTAAATTTAAGGCCAGTCTCCTACATTTGGTGGCAGTAGTGAGATAAAGACTTTATATTTGCTGATACCACTTTGTCAATTGTGTGAACACTTGAATAACTCTCTAAATTGTCTTTCAATAATTAATTTTGATTTTCTTATTGACTAACAATTTCTTTGCAAATTTTTAAAATAATTGTTAGGGCCCTTATTAGGTCCCTACAACTCTAATTTAAAAGTCCTTGCTTTAGTTGGTTATCCAAAAAGGGGAACTCTAAATTCTAAAAAGGTCCCGGCTTTAGTAAGATAAAATGTTTGATACAGAACCTTATGAGGCATATAGTTCTGACCAATTAAGGAAACTGTGCAGGCTGTACATAATTCAGACTGGAAAGAACCTCAAAACAGATACATTTATGTTTCTGGTGGCCCAGTATGAAAGGGATCATCCCCCATCTGAAAATTATGATGATACATTTGAGGTGGATGAAGATCCTATAGATGATGAGGATGAGGGTAGCTCCTCTTCCCTCAGTGGCTCTAGAGCACCCACAGACACAGCCCTGGATCTTGCCAGACTTACCAAAAAAAATGGCTTTAGAAAGTCAGCTTTTGGAGATAGAGAAGAAAAGAGTTGGCCTTGGCATCCATCTCTGGTGGCGGCATTCAAGTATTTAAAGAAAAAGCTTTCAACATCAAACTCCCAAAAGGAGTTGTCCCTCCCTTAACTGAAGGGGATGATATAGTGAAATGGTTTTCTGCCTTTGAAATATCCTGCATTGGGTGGAAAACTGAGAAGAAACACTGGGTCACAGTTATGTGGGAGTTATTCTCAGAAAAGTGCAGGGATAGGCTCCTGACAATGAATGAGGCAGATTCTAAATCCTATGGCCTCATAAAGAGTACCCTAATTGAGGGCTTTGGATTTACAGCTGAAGAGCACCGGATAAAATCAGGGAGGCTAAAAAAATCCCAGAGCCAGACCTGGGTTGACTTTGTGGACCATTCAGTAAAAATGCTGGGTGGTTGGTTAGCTGGGAACAAGGTACAAGAATATGATGGGCTGTATAATTTATTCATTAAAGAACATCTGTTGAGTTGTTGTTCCAATGACAGGCTACATTGACATCTGGTAGACATGGGTCCACTTTCCCCTTAAGATTTGGGGAGGAAGGCAGACCATTGGGTCAAGACAAGGGTTACCAAAACTACCACTGTTTGGGGAGACCAAAAGAAAAAGACCAAAATGCCCCGCCAAGGGAAAGATGGGAGCCAGGCTAAAAGCAATAAAGAGTCTTCTCAAGACCCCCAAAAATCTGCACAGGAGGGTGGGCCCAGAGACTACTCCCAGTCCAGAAGTGGATACAAAGGGAAACACTTTGACCCCAACAAGGCTTGGTGCCAAGATTGCAGAACCAAAGGGCACCAAACTGGAGACTCTGGCTGTAAAAACAAAAAGAATGATTCTAGTCAACCTGCAGTAAAAGCAGTTGCCAATATCCAGATGGGGCCAAAGGTGTGGCCTGACCATGTCAGTTTCCCCACAGAGGCAACCCTAGTAACAGAGGATGGGGTAGGTGTCTCCTGTGCTGCCTGGCCAAGTAACATGAACAAATACAGGCAACACCCTGTGATTAATGGGGAGAAAACAGAAGCCTTGAGGGATACAGGGGCTAGTATCACTATGGTATCTCAGCACCTGGTCCCCTCAACTCATTTCCTGGTAGGGAGGTCTTATCCTGTCACCAATGCTGACAATGAGACCAAGTTCCCCCCATGGCTATGGTAAACTTTGAGTGGAGAGGAGTAGCAGGATAGGAAGAAGTGGTTGTGCCCTCATCTATCCCTGTAGATTGCCTGCTTGGAAATGACCTGGAGCATTCCCCCTAGGCTGATGTAGAGCTAAAGACCCTTGCAGCAATGCTAGAGATCCCTGAGTGGGCATATGTCAAGACTAGAGCAGAGAGCAAACTTCAGAGGAAAAAGGGAGAGCTGGATCCTGAAATAGTGGACCATCCTCCCAAGAGAAAAAGCAAGAAGACTGGGGGATCAGCTTCCAAACAGATCCCAAGACAGGACCCATCTTCTCAGGAGAAGGAGTCAACCACCTTGGGGGGAACTGAGCCTGAAGAGCTTGGGCCTTACCACCCAGAGCTCTTGGGCCCAGGGGGACCCTCCATGAATATCTGTGCCAAGGCAAAGAGAGTGTCCCACTCTTGAGGGCCTTAGACAGCAAGCTGCTCAGGAGGAGCAAGGAAATGTCAGTGGTACCCACATGGTGTACTGGGAGGAGGGGTCCCTGTACACTGAGGCCAGAGACCTCAAGCCTGGTGCAACCAGGAGGGTGGGAGTGCCACAGAAGTTCAGAGATGTCCTTCTCACTTTAGCCCATGACATTCCCCGAACAGGACATCTGGGCCAGAATAAGACTTGGAGTAGGTTGGTTAACCACTTCTACTGGCCAGGTATGTCTTAAAAAGTGAAGGACTTTTGTCAGTCCTGTCCCTCCTGCCAAGCCAGTGGCAAAGCAGGTGGGTACTTAATTGCCCCCTTAATGTCACTACCTGTGGTTGGGGTACCCTTTGAAAGGGTAGGGGTTGACATTGTTGGCCCCCTTGACCCTCAAACAACATCCCGACATAGACAAATCTTAGTGGTAGTGGATCATGCCACTGGGTATCCTGAGGCTATTCCCCTTAGGACAATAACTGCACCTGCAGTTGCCAAGACCCTCCGGGGTATCTTTACCAGGGTTGGGTTCCCTAAGGTAGCGGTATCAGACAGAGGGTCAAACTTCATGTCTGTATATTTAAAACACATGTGGCAGGAATGTGGCGTGACATAAATCCACTACCCCAAGCCATCCACAAACAAATGGGCTGATGGAAAGATTCAACCAGACCCTAAAAGGCATGATTGGTGGATTCCCTGAAAAACTCAGAAGGAGATGGGATGTCCTACTTCCTTGCCTGCTGTTTGTCTACAGAGAAGTGCCACAAAAGAGAGTAGGTTTTTCTCCATTTGAACTTTTGTTTGGGCACCCTGTTAGGGGACCACTAAGTCTTGTAAGAGAAAGCAGGGAGAGACCTCTCAAAAAGCCTAAATAGGACATTGTGGACTATGTTTTTGGCCTATGTTCTAGGATGGCTAAGTATATGGAAAAAGACAGCAAACGTCTTCAGGCCAGCCAAGAGATTCAAAAGCTTTGGTATGACTAAAAAAAGCAGCTATGGTGGAGTTCCAAACAGAGCTGAAAGTTTGGGTGTTGGAGCCTGTTGTTCTAAGAGTCCTCCAAGACAAATGGTCTGGGCCCTATCCCATTATTAAAAGGAAAGGGGAGGTCACTTATTTAGTGGACCTAGGCAGTTGGAAGAACCCCAAAAAAATCATAAATGTCAACTGCCTAAAACCCTTTTATGATAGAGCTGATGTGACCATGGTTATGGTTACAGGTGAGGGACAGGAGGACGAGAGTGAGCCTCTCCCTGATCTCCTCTCCAACAACCCCCAAGATGGTTCTGTAGATGGAGTGGTCTTGTCAGACACCCTCTCAGAACAACAGCAGGCTTTTGCCACACACTACAACAACACTCACGGGCAAAGGGAAATCTTGGGCATTACTGCACATGGCATTGACATAGTAAGCAGTCCACCCAGGGGTGGCGACAAGACCGCGTCCCTCAGACGTCTTGAATGTAGTTGGATCATTAAACTTAGGGCAGTGGAAAAAGGCCTCAACATTCAGAAGGACCTACATGTATTCTTATAAATCATTACCTAACACTGACTGACAAAAAACTTTGGGCCATATGTACGAACACGTTTTCCCATAGACACAGAATGGATAAAACCCCTTGGTACATCTGGCCCTTTCTGTCTACATGTGTTTTAATACACATTTTTCACATCATATTTTATTTTGTTTTTTTATATGTGCATGAGTATCAGCCTTACTGATGTCTGTGATGTTCACCACTGTTTCTTCAGTTTTAGCTCCACTAGTCCTTTTTAGTGTCTCTTACATATATGCAAATATTGCTCCATACTATAATCTTATGATTTCATGATCTTCACTTATCTACTTTTGCTCCTCTTCTTTTTCTTTCTACATGTTATTATCCTTTTTTTTTAACTTTCACTTTTGTCGCAATACTCAGTGTTTAAAATACAATTTTGCACATTTTAGTGCATTTTCATACCACTCTACTCAAACCATTATCATGTTCTATCATCTATACTGACCATTCTAATATGCCCCCCGTTGTTCTGCTCTACTGGTGCTCTCTTTTTCAGCTTTGTCTCTTTTCTATCTCCAGGAATCGTTCATTAAGATGGTGGCCATTATCCACACACACTAACATCTCCCGTCACGTCTGACTACTCAGACCAACGCTATGATATGGGTAAGCCCCGTTTTCTTACTACCTCGTGTCCTTTCCTTTTTTCATTTATATTTTTCTCTATATCACACACCCCCCGTTTTGATTTTTTACTGTCTGTGTTTACAAGCCGATCGCTCGGCCAATAGTTTCAATGTTTTTTCGATAACTTGCCGATCCCGTGTCCTTGGCATTTCACTTGTCGGGTGTTTTGCCTTCCTATGAGACGCATGTCCTATCATGTCGATTATGATAAATTCACATCCTGCCATCTGTTCCATAAGGTGAATACATAGGTGTTATCATTATGCATGCAGTACATTATAAAAAAATGTATTTATAATTTTTTTTTCCTATATCCTTACAATTCATCACCTTTGTGTCCTCCTCCACTCGTAAAACCTGCACTTTTCTATTCATCTCGCAAATTATTTCCCCCTTTTTTACCTAAGAACTACGGCCATATATATATATATATATATAAAAAATTCACTGTCAAACTTTTTAGTCCTCGACTCTACAGTGCCAACTATGCCCCTATAATCCCCTGTTTACCGCTTCTTAGTATATTTTTTCGTCTTGGTCACTGTCAATTTAAGTGCCCATTCTTTCAATTCTAATCTTTTAGTTTTTGATGGGCTCATCATGGCCTTTTTCTTCATAACCTGATTTGATTCACATTACGTCATATCGACCTTGCTTTTCGGTCGCTGCATTACAACAAACTTGAACACCTTACCTGGACTACTACAGGATACCCTTGGATTACCTGACTTTTCAGCCTCATACATGTGAATCTCTTAAACGCATAACTTCGGTATGTTTTACCTCCTTACCCAAAAAATTACAATTGACTAAAATCGCCTTCTCACTGGTTATTGGTAAACTGTTATTTACACTTGTGGTCATAATAACATTTAAATAATCTCCTATAATTCTTCTGGTCTTCTTAGCAAGGTTATGATCTTACTTTCACCGGTGCCAAATTCACGCATCTCTTTCTGAGGACTTTTTAAACTTATGTGTTCACCAACTACAGGGTTCTCCTATCACTTCTCTAATTTGTACATCCAGGTCACCTATTTTTAACCTTTATTATCTTTTCCTTTGTTTTTCCTGATATCTGATATTCTGTTAATTGACAGAATCACAGATGATATATCTCTACCCGCCCCTTGTAACCAATCTATTATCCCTCCCCTCATTACTTTACTCTCCTTTCATTTCCAACTCACTTCTAATTCCTTCTCTGTTAAGAGTATCTCTAACTTTTTACTGTAGCACTCTGTTCTTTTTCTGCACCATTACATCCAATGTTTGATTTCTATTTCGCAGCCTTGAAAAAGTCCTTTGGACGAAACACATGTTGGCTGTTTGTGGAATGTTTATACTCACAAGGAATAAGAGCTCACCCAGTTTGGAAAACAACCTTGATTGAACTTTGGACTCTTATTTCCATTTTGGAATATATTGTTCGGACTGCTTTCTGGAGTGCCCTGGTACCATTTTCCAAAATGCTTTCCAGCACAGTTCAAAATATTTTTTGATCAGTGCACTGAATACCCGTGGTGGTTGGGTGTTACACCAGGTTCAGCACCCACAAGAACTTCAGTGGTTTTGGATTTACTAGTCATTCATTTTATATACAGATGTGCGAATAGTAGGCATTAACCACTGTTTTGTATCTTTACAAGTCCTCAAGCAGTATGCCGGGTTATTTTCTCTGACCCCTTGGAAGACAAACTGGTGTACCCATTAATTGGACACTGTTGACAGCCTGCCTGTCAAGAACAACATTTACAGACAGTCTGGCCATGTGATAGGAAGGATAGAAGCTGAAGCCGGTGAGCAATAAGCAGTGGGGCTCCTGGGAATTCACAGAAGATCGTGAAGGTCAAAAGAGACTCAGCCAAGCCGCTACTGCCTCTTCCGCCTGTGCCTCCGGCTGCCTCTTGTGACATCCTGAGACATTCAGCAATATCTGACCCACAAATCATCAGACAACTGTATTAGAACCACTCCAAGGCCAGGAACACGGAAACTGGAGCCTGACAAGTGCGGCAGCTTCAGAAGCTGCTGCAAGCGCATGCCCCAGGACCCTGCGGAAACAGCTGAGACAGCTCTGAGAGCGGCTTGCAAAGCACCTGGTGAGCCCTACTTGCCTAGGTGCACCCCGCTACCCGCGCTAGCAAGGCCCGCGTGCGTCAACTTCACAGATGTCGCTACTGAGGAAAAGTACACCAAAAGACAATGAGGTCAGGGAGACTGAATAAATCCCCGGTGCAGTCGTTACTACCCAGCAAGAAAAAAAGGCCATGCCACACTGATCCCCACCTGGTGGATATCCAGCTAGCAGATGTCTAGCCAACGGGCACCCATATGGGTCAGAAGGGTCCTGCAACAGGGTGAACAATCACTGGCCAACCCAAAATAACAACAAAATTCCAATTTCCGAAAGATGGCGGAGCTGCCATATATTCCTCCCCCCACCAGTCACCGGTCTTCCGGTCCCTCTGACAGCTCTGGTGATAATCAGAGTCAAGAAGCAACCACCATATCTGACTCCTAATGAGAACTCTGGCTCCCAGCTGGATGGGGCTCCCAGGGAGGCTGGGGCACCACAGTAGCCAGAGCCACTTTCTAGCAGCATTATAACTACAACAGCAACTACAACTACTACAACTACAACAACCAAAACCGGCCCATACAAACTCAGAAGCCACCCCAGGCAGGCCCAGCATAAGGGGCCACAAGCAAGTCCAAGACAACTGGCATGGAAAATCAAACACAGACATGGGTAATGATGCAACTGCGGGTAAGTAAAGTGGAAACCCTGGCATGGACCACCCTGTCAGGAGCACAAAATGATGGGGACGAATGCACCAAGACTAACCCACCCCACCGGCAGGGGGACCAAGTCCTGACCACCATTGCACTAGCCCGGGCAAGACAGAGCAGAAGAGGAAAATGTCAAGCACTAGAAAGCCCTCACCGCATGAAAAGATCGAGTAAAGTGGTCAAAGACAACCAGACAATGGCAGCCCAGAGCTTAACGAGGCAGAAGCTGACCCTAACATAGAGGCAGACTTTGATGACCTATCACAGGAAGAATGGAACGAGCTCCTCACCTCATACACGTTGGAAAAAGAAAAAGAGTGCTTCACTGCACATCGAGAACCCCACTCCCCGCACCCTACCAAAACCATGGCGGATCCCCCCGGTTAGCAGCAGAGGATCTCTCAGGCAGGCGTAAGACCGTTCCTGGCCAGCACTGTCCAGAACCATTCAGTTAATGGCCGATGCACTCAGTTACCTCTTAGATAAGATGGATGTACAATTGGAGATATTGAGCTCAGCAGCTACCCTCGTGGCCGGCTTTGATAAGCATATCAATCACCTTAACAGCCTCATCAAGAGGACACAACAGTCTCACTCCAAGATGCTGCTGTTCTACAACTCTAGGCAAACTAAGCCAGCTGCTAAGCATACTTGGGGGTTTTTAAAAAAGAGCTGAAAGACAGGAAGGGTGCCCACACGTCCAAGTAATGACAAGGAGGGGCCAACACTGCACATGACAAGTATGACTGCAAGCCTGAAAATAAGAACTCCCCACCAGGAAATGTGGCGTCAAACAGCCAAAACCCCTCCCCTCTGAGGAAAACCCCAAATCCCACCAGGGAGGGCAATACCACACTCCAGCCTGGAAACCAGGGGGAAAAGCCAAGTCCAAAAGGACTCAGAAGCAAAAATCGCATAACAAAAACTTCCCCAGAACTGCATGGCTACAAACCTACATGACATCTAATCAGAAAGCCCATGAAGGCAACACTGGGAGCAACACTCCAGCAACCTACAATGAAGGCGTCCCAGTGGCATCTCACCACGCAGAGCATAAATCAGAGCCATCCACAGCAAACCTCACTGAACTCAAGGATCCCTGGGGAAGCGGAGCAGCCCCGAAGTGGCTGGGAAGCCAAGGGCAGACTACACCCAACTACAGCACTAAGGGCTCTCACCAACTGAAATCAAGTGGCAGGATACCCTTGTTCAGGGAGCCCGCCTAACAGGACAGCGGACATCCGATGACAGCCATGAGGTGACAGAGGGGCAAGGCCCCACACATCAGAAAAGAACACACTCACTAACCCCACCAAAGAAAAGTCTGCCACAGGCACTTGAGCCAGAATAGCTCTCCCTGAACAAAGATATTAGGAGGCACATAACTGCCTTTCAGCCACACACTCAACCTCTGGATAGGAGAACGAACAGATCTGGCTCCCATGTAACTTCCTCATATCACCCCTCACATAAACTGTACACCCTCCGGTCCTCATCCACGGAGGATAACATCTTTAATACAACAGACTGCCCCACTGAGAACACCCCATAGGAGGGACAGTGCTGCAAAACTCGCTTGGGCATCCTCAACCAGGGTAACATTCTAAAACTTCTAGGGCAGACACCAGGACTCGCCTACATCACCTCAGACATGATTGAATCCATAGAATTCATTGAGAGAGGGCCAGGGAAAGCCAACAAATCAACCAAAGTCATTTGGCAGTCCGACACGCTGGCTGGGGCCGTTCTCAAGGAAAGCAAGTGGGGTATGATCCTGGAACGGGTAGAAGACCCCGGCTATCCATATCCTCTCAGGCCACGAAAAAGCGCACTGTAAGACAATAGGAAGTCATCTGCGGCCCCACACATGGTTCTTCAGGGAGCTCAAGGTCCGCTTCCAAGACCAAACTCCACAAGGTGTGCCCGGCCTAATCATTAAGTGCCAAACCAGAAGGACAGCTACAAGAGAGATGACTGTGGTGGGTATCCTGCATCCTCAACAAGATTGAATCTCTGCCCCAGGGGACAAGGAGGCCCCGACAGTCATCGCTTAAAGCTCTTCTCCTGGAACATTCACAGCTAAAGGACAAACTGCAAGACCCATTCTGGGCTATTCCTATGCCCTCCTTCCCGCCACCAAAGAAGGAAAACTTGGCAGAGGGAAAGGGGGCCTGGGGGTTTATCTATCAACTGCCCTAAATGCCAGCTGCAAGATGCTCTCCTTGGACTCTGACAAATTCCTCACTGTGCGCTTAACCTATCAACACAGAAGGGAGGAGCTAGGGCTAATCCTAGTCAACATATACATACCTTTGAGATGAAAAAATCAAGTTGAACTATCAAACCTGCTAGTGGACCGTATCATTCAAGTGTCTGGCTCCCACCCTCTTTTTCCACTACTAGTAACAGGGGACTTCAACATGTTGCTGCTAGGAGGGTCAGACACTAATGAAGTCATTGACACCCAGGAAAAACTGTGGCACATTCCTGAACAAAAACTGATCAAAATGACAAAAAGAAGCAACACAGGAACAGCCTTAGTTGCCTCCCTTAAGCTCTTAGGTCTCAGAGCACTAAACAGACGATTCAGGGAAGGTATCCCCCTTTCCCTATCATTCCACTCTACAAATGGAAACTCTTTAATAGACTTCATCTCAGTCTCCCTATCACTGCTGCAAATGGTATCCTCCTTCAAAATGGGTCTAAAGCATGAAGGCAAGCACCTTCACAGGAAGTGGCCTTTTCTTTGACACCAGCCTTACACATGACCAATATGGCACTTGCCGACACCGAACAGCTTTGTCAGCTGAAAAGAATCATATGGACAGCATCTTCCCTAGCCTTCCCGGCTGAAAAAGCTGACCCAAAGATGAGAAGGGTCAATCAAAGACAAATGGGGGGCATTCATTTACTCATACACCCAGCAATTTGCCAGAAACGCCATAGCCACTAGGCGCCAACCCCAAAGGGCCACAAAGAAGACCCTCTCATCGCTTCGTCTGAAACAGCTAAAGAGGAAAGTTAATCAAGCACTCCATCTGGGCTGCCAGTTTCCGGAAGTAGAATGCCACCTCATCAAACTGAAACAAGCAAAAGGAAAGCTGAAACAGACAGTATGGGAGATCAGGAGTCTACGCAAGGAAACATTCTGGGCCAAGCACCACTGGGACACAAAACACAAGAACACCAGCCAATTCTGGAGTACTGTAAATGCCCTGAAAAATTAACAAGGCCCAATCTCGGACTCAAACAGCTCGGGGGCAGACTGGGCATCTTTTCTGAAACTACACTTCCAGGAAACCAACGGCGTTAAGGACCACGTATCCACCAGTGTCCTAGGCAGGCTATCCAAACCCAGCAACACAGCCTCTGGCAACTCCAGCAATGTGGACAGTAAACTAGCCATCTCCTGTGCAGGTATTCAATCGCTAATAGGCAGAGGGAGAAAGACGGGAGCCCCTGGTCCAAATGGAGTTCCTCAGGCCATCTGTAAACTGGACCCGCCCAAGTGGGCAGAAGCCTTGTCCCCCCTCTTCAACCACGCCCTGTCTGGGGAACCATTCCCAGAATCCTGGAGGGGATCCATAATCTCACCAATATACAGAGGCCGGGATAGGTCGAACCCCAGCAACTACCACCTGATCGCAATCATAGACAAAGAAGCAAAGTACTACGCTAGCACTCTCCTGAAACACGTGGTCGACTGGGCTGGTCAAAAAATCAATAATCCCCGTAAGTCAAACAGGGTTCACCAGTAACTCAGTCATGGATACTAATGTTATGGCATTATCCCTCATACTGGACTCCTCAAAGGCTACCAAGCTTCCACTGTATCTCTTTTTCATCAACTTCAAAGCAGCATTTGACAGCATCAACCGAAACAGACTCTAGGAGAAACTCCGTAGCTGGCAAATTCCACAGCAACTGTTGAAAGCCACTGAGTCACTGTACACGAGCACATGGGTCAGGATTAAATTGGGCAATGGGTCAAACCTATCCCAGAAGATCCCACTGACAAAAGGCCTAAAACAGGGATGTGCCTTGGCCCCCAAGCTTTTCAATCTCTTCATGGCTGACTTCTCAATGGAACTATCTTCAGTCAATGCCCATGCACCACGGTTGGGAAGGAAGCACCTGTCAAACCTGCTATATGTTGTGCTGCTCATCAGAAAAAGGGTAGGCATGCAAGATCTCCTGAAAGCAACGGAGGACTGCGCCCTCGAGAACGAGCTACAAATCAACCACAAAAAAACACCAAATCATGATAATTGGCAAGAGATCCCTAAAAGAGGCAACAACCTGGGGGTTCAGTGGAAGCACGCTTGAAGAAACAACAACCTATAAATATCTAGGCCTTCTGTTTGACCACTACAGCTCCTTTCTCAGACACAAAGAAGAAATAAGATAGAAGGAGGGTGCGTTTTCCAGGGGGTTATGGGATCTGTTGAGAAAACTGAACAAAAATACTCACTCAGCCTACTGTTGAAGTAGCAAGAGCCAAGGTGATTCCAACATTAGCCTACAGCAGTTTCGCACTACGTGGCAGGGACGCAAAGATCATGGATGCCACAGTAGTAAGCATCTACAGGCAATTGTTCAAGCTTCCAAGGCATACATCACCAGCACAGATAAGGGTGGAGTTCAGCCTGCTCAAACAGTCCTAGAAAGGAGAGCAGCTTTTATCAACTTTTTTCACAAAACAAGGGCTACAGCCACAAACACCATAAACCATGACATCTGGGAAGAAATTATGATGAAACCCCGTTCACTGGCAAGAATATTAACTAAAAGAACAACAAAACTTCTGGCCCTCACTGAAGACGAGGCAGCCCTCGAGAAAAGGCACTACACCTAGCTTGTCAACAGCTACAAGACCTTAGCTCCCCTGTCCTATATGGGTGAAATTTTAACCTACAGCACCAAGAGGAAGTTGTTGCTCTCCCACCTGGGGTCCTCCCATTAGGAACTCACGAGAAGCTGTGTGGGCTAACACCCGAAACGGTGCCGCATGCACTCTGCCTGTGCCCCAGGACTGGTGGAGCGTCACATGCTCATGAGACCACTCATGAGACCACTGTGGGTTCAACAAGGGATCCATACATTCAGACACACATCTGAAATCTGCCTTAACTCCACCAACCAAAAACTGATCGCCAATACTGTGAGCTATCTGGAGGGCATGAAGCATGCCCTGGCCAAAGCATTCAGGGCTGACAACAAGTCTCTGGAATAAGCCCTCAGCCAGGAAGCTAACACTATAACACCCCAGCACCTGTGCCACCTGTTTTGAACGGGCCTTAACGTTATTTGCTATGGTTCTATTTTCTTTTAAGAGTGATGATCTGATTTTACTGTTTTACTTTGTATAAGTGCAATGGTTTTCATTAACTAGACGCACTGATAATAATAAAACTTGAACTAGAAGCTGAAGTAAAGAAAATATTGGATTTGAGTGTCATTGACCTTCAGAGAGCCCCTGGGCTAGCCCAGTAGTGTTAGTCCCCAAGCCTCACTCCAGTGGTGACATGAAAGAAATGAGGTTTTGTGTGGACTACAGGGTCCTTAACTAAGTAACCAAAACTGATGCACACCCAATCCCAAGAGCTGATGAGCTTATTGACAGATTAGTGGCAGCCAATTATCTGAGTACTTTTGATTTAACATCAGGGTACTAGAAGATTGGTCTGACCCCAAGAGCAAAAGAGAGGTCAGCATTTTCTACTCCTTGTGGGCATTATCAGTTCACTGTTATGCCCTTTGGATTAAAAAATGCACCTGCCACCTTCTAGAGGTTGGTGAACCAAGTCCTTGCTGGACTGGAAACTTGTAGTGCAGCTTACTTAGATGACATAGCTGTGTATTTTTCCACCTGGCAGGATCTCCTAATACACTGTGAAAAGGTCCTTGAGGCTCTGCAAAAGTCAGGCCCACAGGATTATGGCACAATATTTGCCCCCTCATAGAGCTTACCTCCAAGAAGATTCCCAGAAAAATAAACTGGACAGTTGTAAGGAAATGCCTCCTTGGCATGGTTACCCCCTGACTTTTTGCCTTTGCTGATGCTATGTTTTGAATTGATAGTGTACGGAGGCCTGCTAACCAGTGTTCTTTCCCTAACCTGTACTTTTGTTTACACAATTGGCACACCCTGGCATCCAGGTAAATCCCTTGTAACTGGTACCCCTGGTACCAAGGGCCCTGATGCCAGGGAAGGTCTCTAAGGGCTGAAGCATATCTTATGCCACCCTGGGGACCCCTCACTCAGCACAGACACACTGCTTGCCAGCTTGTGTGTGCTGGTGAGGACAAAACGAGTAAGTCGACATGGCACTCCCCTCATGGTGCCATGCCAACCACACACTGCCTATGCAGTATAGATAAGTCACCCCTCTAGCAGGCCTTACAGCCCTAAGGCAGGGTGCATTATACCATAGGTGAGGGCACCAGTGCATGAGCACTGTGCCCCTGCAGTGTCTAAGCCAAACCTTAAACATTGTAAGTGCAGGGTAGCCATAAGAGTATATGGTCTGGGAGTCTGTCAAACACGAACTCCACAGCACCATAATGGCTACACTGAAAACTGGGAAGTTTGGTATCAAACTTCTCAGCACAATAAATGCACACTGATGCCAGTGTACATTTTATTGTAAAATACACCCCAGAGGGCACCTTGGAGGTGCCCCCTGAAACCTTAACCAACTACCTGTGTAGGCTGACTGGTTTTAGCAGCCTGCCACACTCGAGACATGTTTCTGGCCACATGGGGAGAGTGCCTTTGTCACTCTGTGGCTAGTAACAAAGCCTGCACTGGGTGGAGATGCTTATCACCTCCCCCTTGCAGGAGCTGTAACACCTGGCGGTGAGTCTCAAAGGCTCACCCCCTTTGTTCCAGCACCACAGGGCATTCCAGCTAGTGGAGTTGCCCGCCCCCTCCGGCCACGGCCCCACTTTTGGCGGCAAGGCCGGAGGAGATAATGAGAAAAACAAGGAAGAGTCAATGACCAGTCAGGACAGCCCCTAAGGCAACCTGAGCTGCAGTGACTCTGACTTTTAGGAATCCTCCATCTTGCAGATGGAGGATCCCCCAATAGGGATAGGAATGTGACCTCCTTCCCTTGAGAGGAGGCACAAAGAGGGTGTAGCCACCCTCAGGGCTAGTAGCCATTGGCTACTGCCCTCCCTGACCTAAACACACCCCTAAATTCTGAATTTAGGGGCTCCCCTGAACCTAGGAACTCAGATTCCTGCAACCTAAGAAGAAGAGGACTGCTGAGCTGAAAAACCCTGCAGAGAAGACAGAGACACCAACTGCTTTGGCCCAAGCTCTACCGGCCTGTCTCCCCCCTTCGGAAGAAAACTGCTCCAGCAACGCTTTCCCCAGGACCAGCGACCTCTGAATCCTCAGAGGACTGCCCTGCTCTAAAAGGACCAAGAAACTCCCGAGAACAGCGGCCCTGTTCACCCAAGACTGCAACTTTGTTTCCAGAGAAGCAACTTAAAGACAACTCCATTTCCCGCCAGAAGCGTGAGACTTGCAACTCTGCACCCGACGCCCCCGGCTCGACTTGTGGAGAAACAACACTTCAGGGAGGACTCCCCTGCGATTCTGAGACTGTCAGTAACCAAAGTTGTCCCCCCTGAGCCCCCACAGCGACGCCTGCAGAGGGAATCCCGAAGCTCCCCCTGACAGCGACTGCCTGACTCCCAGATCCCAACGCCTGGAAAAGACCCTGCACCCGCAGCCCCCAGGACCTGAAAGATCGGAACTCCAGTGCAGGAGTGACCCCCAGGAGGCCCTCTCCCCTGCCCAGGTGGTGGCTACCCCGAGGAGCCCCCCCCCCTTGCCTGCCTGCATCGCTGAAGAGACCTCTTGGTCTCCCATTGATTCCAATTGAAAACCCGACGTGTGTTTGCACACTGCACCCAGCCGCCCCCTTGCTGCTGAGGGTGTACTTTCTGTGCTAACTTGTGTCCCCCCCGGTGCCCTACAAAACCCCCCTGGTTTGCCCTCAGAAGACGCGGGTACTTACCTGCTGGCAGACTGGAACCGTGGCACCCCCTTCTCCATTGAAGCCTATGCGTTTTGGGCACCACTTTGAACTCTGTACCTGACCGACCCTGAGCTGCTGGTGTGGTAACTTTGGGGTTGCTCTGAACCCCCAACGGTGGGCTACCTTGGACCCAAACTTGAACCCCGTAGGTGGTTTACTTACCTGCAAGAACTAACAATTACTTACCTCCCCTGGGAACTGTGAAAATTGCACTGTCTAGTTTTAAAATAGCTATATGTGTTTTATTTGAAAAGTATATATGCTATTGTGATTATTCAAAGTTCCTAAAGTGCTTACCTGCAATACCTTTCATGCAAAGTATTACATGTTGAATTTGAACCTGTGGTTCTTAAAATAAACTAAGAAAATATATTTTTCTAAACAAAAACCTATTGGCCTGGAATTGTCTCTGAGTGTGTGTTCCTCATTTATTGCCTGTGTGTATGTACAACAAATGCTTAACACTACTCCTTTGATAAGCCTACTGCTCGACCACACTACCACAAAATAGAGCATTAGTAGTATCTCTTTTTGCCACTATCTTACCTCTAAGGGGAACCCTTGGACTCTGTGCATACTATTCCTTACTTTGAAATAGTGCATACAGAGCCAACTTCCTACAACAGTGAGTTGTCAAAAGGCCTTTGACACTCTGAAGGAAGCTATGTGTTCTGCTCCAGTTCTACAAGCAAAAGACTACTCCAGGGAATTCTTAGTCCAGACATATGCTTCAAACATGTGGATAGGAGTGGTCCTTTCCCAAAAGGGCCAATGATGTTGGATTTGCTTTTATTAGCAAAAAACTATTCCCTAGGAACAAAAATGGAATGCCATACAGAGGAAAGCTGTTGCTGTGGTTTGGGCCCTAAAGATATTGAGGCCATACTTCTTTGGCTCTCACTTCACTGTTCAGATTGACCACAGGCCTCTCAGATGGCCACAACAAATGAAAGGTGGGAACCCCAAACTGCTTAAATGGTCCATTTTCCTACAGGGAATGGACTTTAAAGTGGAACACAGACCTGGGACTGCCCATGCCAATGCAGATGGCCTCTCCAGGTTCTTCTACTTACAATATGAAGACTCACTAGGGAAAGGTAGTCTCATCCTCTTTCGTTTGGTGGGGTATTGTGAGAGGTGGCCTCTTTTTGCATGGTTAGCCCCCCACATTTTGCCTGATGTTGATGTGTCCTTGAGATGTAGCGCCCAGGACGCCTGATAACCAAGTTCCCAGGGCCAAATCTCTTTCCCTAAATCTGTTGTGATGCTTGGCACAATTGGATACACCCTTAAACATCCCTGTAAGTCCCCAGGAAATGGCTACACCTGGACCCAGGGCATGGGATATTACGGGTAGGCCCCTAAAGGCAGCAGCACTGATTGTGCCACCCTCTAGGGCCCTGTACCCAGATGCACCCAGCACTGCCATTGCAGGTTGAGTGTTCTGGGGCAAACCTAAAAAGACAAATTCAACATGGCACACTCCCTGTGTGCCCTGTCCACAGTACACTGCATATGTTATGAGTAAGTCACCCCTCTAGCAGGCCCTCCAGCCCTAATACTGGGTGCACCATAATACATGTGAGGGCATAACTACATGAGCAGTATGTCCCCACTGTGTCTTTGCCAAACCTAGGACATAGTGAGTAACCAGAGCAGCCATTTTAGGTACATGTACTGGACACTGGTCAAACACAAGTTCCCCAGCTACATGTTAGCCACTCTGCACCCTGGGTTGTTAGGTATCAAACAACTCAGGTTGGTAAATCCAAACTGGTACCAGTACTAGATTTATCCCTAAATGTACCCAGGGTAACCTTAGAGGTGCCCCCCAGAAAAGCTAATCTAACTGGCATGGTTGCTGTCTGGTTCCATCCAGCATGCCACCTCCAGACAGCCAATACACAAACCTTGGGGGGGAGCCTTGTATCTCTAGTTTGTGGGACAATCCCCTTCCTGGGTGAAGGAGCTAACACCCACTCCCTCAGGAATGTGCATTCCCCTGGCATTGAGCTTCAAAGCGCTACTGCTCTTGAAACTCAAGCACCCCGACCTGCTGCTAGCAGCAGATGGCTTCCCCCTTTGCCAACCCCTACCCCTAAGGGCTTGCAGGCAAAGTGGACCTCCCAAATTTCCTCCATGTTGGGTGGCAGGATAACAGCCTATGAGGTTTAGGGTAGTGACTTATCCCACAGGAAGTGATCACTGTAGTGGGTGTAGCCACCCAAAGGAAAGTGTCCAATTGGACACTACCGGCATCCCCCTAAAACGCCCACTAAATTCAGTATTTAGTTGGCTCCCCTAGACCAAGAAATCAGATTCATCAGGAAGAAAAGAAGTCAGCACCAAAGAACCCGACAGCACGAGAACAGAGGACCAGCTGCACCAGAAAAGACCCCTCCTTGCTCCACCAGAGTCCTAACAATCGCCGCTGCACTTCACTGACTGGCCGATATCACTGCAGCTGGAAGTTTCAGCCAGACCTAATGACACACCACTCATGGGCTGCCATCTTCTCCTTTCAGGGTGCAGCCCAGATGAGACCTACAAGTTTGCCAACTTCGGTGGCACTGCGTCCTCCCATGGCAGAGTTGTAGCACTACCCCAGGTACTGGTTAATGCACATTGGACTACAGCAAAAACAGCTCTCCCAGACAGGACTAGAATGAAGCCCCAGTCAAGGGACTTCAGGAACACCCTGGACCTCCCACCTCCCGTCGTCCTGCAAGGCCCCCGAGAGAAGACTTACCTCCAGCTCCAAAGGGTTCCATTGCACACAGCCTCCAAGACCTCCAACTCGCCATGCATACAGCCGCCCTGAGCCATGGATCACAGAACCAGCTGTGTGCCATGGGTCCCTAACCCCTTAAAACCTCAAAAGCCCAAGGGGGCCCTGAAGCATCACCTGCAGTTCTGCAAACTGGCTCCTTTTCCAGGTAGCCTCTACAAGTGGCCCTGTGCCTGTGCCAAGAGACATTCCAGCTCTGCTGCAGCTGGAACCAGGAACTGCCCGAGGCTCTCCAGCTGGCACAGTATGTCCACCATCCTCATCGACCATCCTGCGAAAGAAGAGACTGGTAACTCAACTGTATGAGTTTATATGCATTTTTACAGGTGGCCTTCCATTGATTCCTATGGTACAAAATTACTCACAGAACGACTAACTTTATTAAACTTTTGAAAAAACATAACTCAAAAAGTACTTATCGTATCTTAACCATCTTGATATTAAAAATTATATAAACAGTTGAAGTGATTTTATAACTTCTGGTCTTGAGTTATTCATTGAGTGTGTGTGGCGCATGAGTGATACTGTGAGTACATGACCAGCAACATCAAACTTTGGAGCATTAGGTGATCAGATCTTTGCCTCTGGAAACCAACGTGTGGCAACCGAAGACCTCATTTCTAACAATGGTGATCAGCGGTGAAGATAGAACTTGTAGTTGTGATTAAGTGTACACCACTATTTTCAGTTCAGACCTTTACCGAACCATATACCACTTGCTTTTGTTATTTTGCTTTTATTTCTTTCGGGACTTCATCTGCTTCCATTTTTGATTTTTGAACTTCTCATTGGGAACTTTTTGTTCTGTCTTGGAACTTTGCACTTTTGACTTGCCATCATGTCTCAATCTGGAGATGCACCAGCTGGAGCTGTTTCTGAGTTTGAGAAGCTGGAGAATTATAAAGTTCCTCAACTGAAACCATTCAGTAAGGATCTTGCCTGTCCCATTAGGAGCTCCATCAAGAAGGAGGAGCTCAAAAGGAACTGAGAGTCTGGATGACAGCCAAGAAGGTTGGGGGCACTTAGAAGAGGAGTATGAGGGTGAGGAGGTACAAAACAGCCAGGAGGGCATAGTAGTACTTCCTGGGGGGAGTGTCTCCAGGGTGGATAGCAGTGTGTCCTCTAAGGGTCTGACTCCTGAAGAATTGCTGGATAGACAAGCAGAGTGGGTGCACCTGTTTAAGTTAGAGAAGCTTAAGATGACAAGGGAGATGGAAGAGGGGAGAATGGCCATTGAGGAGAAAAAGATGCTCTTGACTCATGGGTTTAGTCGGAGGGAAATAGATCAAAGGAGACAGTCTACTAGAGATGATGGCAGCAGTACCACAGTACAGCCTCGGAGGAGGGTGCTCATTCCTAAAGACCTAATGAAGGATTATGAGAGGGAGTGTTAGAAATGGGGTATTTGGTTGGCAGTCAGGTTATCCCCAGTCCAAGCAAGGACCCTCACTCTAGTCAGGGTAAAAGAAAATCACCCTCAGCTAAACCCTGCTTACACCCTTGGTAGCTTGGCTCGAGCAGGTAGGCTTACCTTCAGAGTGCTAGGTTTAAAGTATTTGTACCAACACACACAGTAATTCAATGAAAACACTACAAAATGACATAACACAGGTTTAGAAAAATAAAAAATATTTATCTAAACAGAGATACACACACACCTTTATTGGGCTATCAGCCATGAAAGGGTAAAACATCAGGATAATCATTGTCATAAAATATTAAATAATTATATAAATACTATAAAAAGTAAAAAAATAAAAAAAATACATGAATAGTAAATAGTATTTCTAAAAAAACCTTAGATTACAATCAGTTATCATCAGTCCTAACACTAAGAAGCCAAATGTTTCTATAGTTTGTGTCCTGCCCAAAGCATTATCAATGTCCCATGGGCTTTCGATAAAAGGCTAGATAACCATTTTATAACAGTTAACGACTATAAAAAGAAAATAGAAAAACTCCATGAGTGGGAAAAAAGGTCATTTGAAGTCTCACTTTGTGTAAATTAGCTGGTGATATATCCTAAGCATGATGTATATCCAGAGACCATTAACTTGCGAGAGAAAGATCCCATTTGTCATTTCAGGCATCATAAATATATCTGTAGGGGTTTATCGGAGTTAGAACACCTAAAGCCTCAGGCCTGCCTTATCTCTGATAAATGAAATTGCTAAAAGAAATCGGCTTATACCAAAAACAACAAATGGAATCGTACTAGATCTCAAGAATCTAGCCGCTTCGTTATAGTTTCTGATTCCTACCTTCCTGCAAATAGGTCGAATCCATTTTCTCCTTGGTTTGTCATAGGCATTGCAGGTTAAAAGAACATGATCCGCCGTTTCAGAAGTCTCCATATTACACAACCCACATGTCACCTCGTGTCCTCTCTCACTCTGAGGGCCCCATTTAATAGTAAATGCCCTGACCTGGAGAATCCCATATCGAAACTTCATGAATAGTACTTTTGCTCGCCTGGGTTGGATTGTGTCTATCCATTCCTCAGCTCTCGGTATTGATTTAATATCCAAGAAACTTGAGGTCAGTCTACCTAGGTCCTTGCTGTGAAGGGGGCTGGTTAGAGAGAAGTCCCAATATATTTGCTTTAGCGAATCTTGGATTGTGTTGTAAGTGTATGCGGTTCTTCCCAATAGGATTTCAGCCCTAGCGTGTAGAACCAATGCCTTATATGGTGGAGCCACGGAAGGGAGGCAGACTTATCCAGGTCCATGATCTCAATTAGTACTTGCCTATATTGGATCAGTTCAGGAGTTGTCCAAAGTCTACACCAGTAAAGCAATGGCCTCAGAGCTGCCAATTTTCCTATTTGTTTCATGTTAATATCATAAATTAGAGGAATCAATGGAGTCGATGGAGGCAATCCCAATACCCCCCTCATGAAATTATTTTCCTGGGTTGCCAGCGGAGTTAAGCTTGAGATTCCCCAGAGCTCGGCACCATATAAGGCAGCAGCCTGCGCTTTATACCTATAATTCTCAAACACTGGTGAAACTATCCTGGATCTTGAGCTTTTGTAATTTTTACTAATCGCCATAGAACTGTGGGCTAAGGAGATTGCAGCTTTGTTGACGTGCAGCGTCCATGACAACTTGGCGTCCAACAATATCCCTAGATAGTTAAACATTTTTACTCGTTCCAATTCCTGCCCTCTAATCAGAATGTTTCTCTTGAGTGCTTTATGGGGGTTAACAGTCAGGTATTTTGTCTTATTTGTGTTTATTTCTAGCCCCTTCAAGCTACAGTATTCACTGAACTTCCCTAGTAGGGTTTGTAAACCCATGGGAGTTTCGGATATTAAGATGGTATCGTCTGCAAAAAGGAGGGCAGGAACTGGATCTCCATTCAGTCTTGGCGAGTCATGGTTACTCTGTTTTAGGTACTCTACCAGATCATTAATATATAATGAAAAGAGAGTTGGGGCAAGCACACAAACCTGCCTCACCCCCCTCTTAATGGGTATTGGGTCTGTCAATTCTCCCTTTGCCCCACCGAACCTGTGCAAATGTATTTTCATGCAGCCTCTCTATCTGGTGCAGGAGACTCCCCGGCATGCCCTGTTTCCCTAACGCAGCCCATAATGAATCTCTTGGCACCAGATCAAAGGCCGCGCGCAAATCCACAAACGCAATGTAGAGGTGGCCCTTCATTAATTTAGTGTATTTACACATTATTGCTAGTAGCCTAAAGGCCTGATCGATTGTACTTGTCTGCTGTCTAAATCCTGCTTGATATATAGTCAATATACTGTTTTCTTCTATCCAGCAGCTAGTTCTATTCAGCAACTGCCTAGCATAGATTTTTTGCATAACATCAATGAGGCTGATTGGCCTATAATTCCCAGGATCTTCCCTAGATCCTTTTTTATAGACTGGGATTATTTCTGCCCCTTTCCATGTCTCAGGTACTGGACCTCCCCTTGCTATAGCGTTGCTTAGTAAATTTATGTAGGGTGCCCATGCTTCTATACTATGTTTGAACAGATCCCCAGGGATCTTATCCAAACCGGGGGCTTGGCCTGTTTTGGTCGCTTTAATGGCAGTCACAGTTTCCTCCAAGCTGAATTGTATATCAGATATAATGCCCCAGGTAGCTAGATCTTTGTGCTGGGAGGAACAAGAGTCAAGATTGGGAGGGTCAGAATAAAGGTATGTGAAATGGTTAACCCACGCTTTGGGGTCTATATGGTGTTCTGTGTTAAATATCCCCACTTTACTGCCGTGAGTAACTATTTTCCAAAAAGTCCTTGCATCATTGCGTTTAGCTGCATCCAGTAAATCATGCCATTTTTGGTCCTCCCAATTTTTTTGGGCTGTAGCCAGTATTTTCTTATAGCCAGTTGTACAGCTAGTGGATTTTTTCGTTTTAGGGCCTCTATCAATATTGTTTTCCCCTCTCTACATTCGGTGGTATACCATGGACTGAATCGGGTGGTTTGCACCTTCCCCTTTTTATGCTTTTCCTGTATCTGTTTGGTGAGGTAGGGTCTTAGTGCAGTGCTCATTGACTTATGAATGGCCATAATGGGGATATCAATAAAATTTTTGTGAGCGTGAGGTTCCAAAAGATCAGCGTATATATTATAAATATTTGTCATAGCGCCCAAATTGCCTAATATTGCCGGCCATTTTACAACCCTTCTATTATTGCTAAGAGTGGGTTGTAACTCCACCTTATCATGTTCTATATGTTCCAAATCCAGGAGGTGGCCCCTAAGTTCGATTATTAACGGAAAATGGTCGCTTTCCCTCCTTTTGTCTATTTTGAAAGTCACTATTCTTTCCCATGTGATTGTGCTATGCATAATATAGTCTATTTTCGAGGTTGTATTGCCTCTCTGGAAAGTATTCATACTAAGGCCGCCTTGGCCCACTCTACCATTACACGCCCTCAGTCAGTCCGTGCTTTAGTGTGAGGCCCATAAGCTGCAAAGCGGCCACAGTACCGGGCATAGTTTATTCTATTGTTAGATGGGGGATTGCTCTTGCTAGATCTTCGTCTTCAGCTAAATGTTCAAGTCCAATTATAGGTTAATAGTTACAATTAAAATCGCCCCCTATCATAATTGTCTCTCCTACTGGAATCTTTTTAAGCAAGCCATCTAATAATTCTACTTTGGGTGACTCCAGATTTGCCCTTCTAGGCCTTATATACACATTGAACAAGTGGGATATCACCTTATTTTTATTTCCCAATACCAACCACAGAATATCCTCAGACTCTGTGACTTGTGTACATATCTCGGTATTTAGGGAAATTTTCACCCATGCAACCAAGCCCCCAGACGGCCTCCCTCTGGCTGCTGAAGTTGCACTAATAAAAAAGGTTTTATATCCCAATTTGTGCGGTGGATTCTTAAGCCAGGTCTCTTGGAAGAGACAAACATGATATTGATCGATGTAGTCCTGCCATTCAGGATCTATGAGCTTACTTTTTAGGCCCGCTACATTCCAGGAAATCATAGTGACTATTCCCCTTCCATTTGAGGTCGTGACGTTAGAAGTAGGGCTCAGGGATGTGGTCAATTCCTTCCTGCGGGGCAAATACTCCCCTATACTCCCTACCCCTCTAACATGGTGTTTATTCCCTTTATGGGGCTCAGCTACTACTGAGTCTCCAATTGGTCCCACATATGCCTGATCTAATTGTGTTAGTCAATCCACTGTTTCAAGATTAGGATCTCCATTTCTCATTTGCATTCCCCCATTGTTATGCTTGACCCTCAGGACTCTAGGTTTGATAAGGAATGGATCCGGGCTAAATCTCATAGCATTAATTTTGGGGGCAGTGGTTCTCTGTTCCATGTCAATCAGACCTTCAGTTAGTCTTCCTTCCTTGAATGTCAGTGCAACAATGTCCTGCTTCCCCGTCTCTCCTGGCATTCTTTCTACCCTCGTAATATCTGAGCGGATTATGGATAGGCAGTGTTGTTTATATCTGATCCAGTGTATAATCTTATTCCTTAGGGAATCCTCATCTTCTATGCTATTTTGGGCCAATTTTGGAACATTTAACAGATAAACAACATTAGTCCTAGTGGGACTCTTTTTCCCCTCGAAGTAACGGCTCCGTGTGATGGGAGGGATACGTACATTATGTGCTAGGGTATAGGGTTTCGAGGTAGGTTCCACCTTTTCTTTTTGTAGCCCTATTTCCAGGCGGGGATCTCTTTGAAAGTTCCCTGTTTCTTGGCATAGAACTCCAGCCTTGCTTATAGGATAATTACGTAATCCAATATTTCCCTCGTTTACCCCTCTCATGCATCCCTGTGGTCGATGTGAAATCTTAGCTATATCTGGAATAGGGTTTAGGTGGGCATTCAAACTTTGAGGACATGTAGTTCTACCTTGTGCGTGTAGTGGTGCTAATGGGTTCTCATTTTCGCTCTGCACTCTATGAGTTCCCCTGTCCCCCCCCTTTTTCACAGTAGCTGATAAGATTCTTACTTCATGTTTTAATTCGCTAACTTCCTGGATTAAGCACTTTATTAGTAACGGGTTCTGCCAGGACTGCGTACTTATTAAAGCACACAACATCACTCTTCTGCATAAAGCCCTTCCTTCTGGTACTATCTACGGTACTTGGATATATAGCTCGAGTTTTGTCATCTTTGGGGCTACCTGTCCTGATAACGGGCGGTACCTTTCCCTCTTGCTGACTATCACTCTCAGTCAGTTTATCTATCTCTATTTCAGCTTTCTTTGTGTAATAGGAGGTAATCTTTTTACCTAGGCCTTCCCGAGGGGCAGCCCTATTGCTTAATAATGACTCTACCTCCTCAATGAGATCATCAATTTCAGCTATAGTACAATTCTCGCCTGCATTCCTGAGTTTTTTTGTGGTTTTCTCCTTCCCCGTGGGGGTTCTGATGCCTTACGTTTTCCCATGGCTTTAGTCACCTGTTTAATACTTCGGCTCTACTAGGTCCAATTCCAGGACTCCGGATTATTACTCTGATAGTATTGCTTAAGGTGACCTAAAGTGCCAGGCACGGGCTACTTGATCCCTAAGCAGACTAGGAGATAAAATCCTCTTGAATACAGGTAAGTACTTTTGATATTTTTGATTGGAGGACCCGCCTCAAAAATGTCTGGTCCTACTTGTCAGTCTCTGCTGAGGGGTGGGGGTATCCCACTCGCTAGCTATAAGCTTGTTGAGTGAAGCCCTCCAAATTATATCCAATTAGCAGTTGCGTTAGGAGAATTTAGAGGAAGGTCTAATGAAGGTAGGACTGAATAATGAATATTGGCTTCTCAGGTTAAACGTAAAAAAAAGTACCATTTAAGCTTTACTCTCTTAAATAGAAACTAATCTCTTACTGGAAATGGGAAAGAGGGGGCCCAGCCCAGCCTCCTCCGGTCTCTGGCGGGCAAGGACGGGCGAGCTACGCTGTTGAAAGGGGACTTGGCCCCCACCCCCTCAATATGGCTGCAATCCTCGGTGGAACCCTTTTTTGGAAATGAGCGCCAACACAGTACCTTCAGGCAGCCATGGACTTATAAGCTGCCTAATCCAAACGTCTTTAGAGGGATGTCAGGGGGGTGGCCCTGCCCTGTCTCTTCCTGGCAATGACGGGCAAGGACGGGCCCGCCCTTGGCCCGCGACGGCGGGAGCGCGAGTTAAATTTAAAGGGCTCCTGCCCCAAGGATCACCTTCCCGGCACCTCCAGCGCGCGTCCCGCGACGGCGGGAGCGCGAGTTAAATTTAAAGGGCTCCTGCCCCAAGGATCACCTTCCCGGCACCACCAGCACACGTCCCGCGACGGCGGGAGCGCAAGTTAAATTTAAAAGGCTCCTGCCCCAAGGATCACCTTCCCGGCACCTCCAGCGCGCATCCCGCGACGGCGGGAGCGCGAGTTAAATTTAAAGGGCTCCTGCCCCAAGGATCACCTTCCCGGCACCTCCAGCGCGCGTCCCGTTTATCTAAACAAAACAAGACCAAAACGACAAAAATCCACAATACACAAGTCAAGTTATCACCAAAAATGCAAAAAGAGTCTTCATGTAATTTTAAACACACACGAACACTGTTAGCATGAAAAAGTTCCTTGGGTGCGTCAAAAATAACCCCACACGGGTGAGTGTGCATCAAAAAGGGCTTGCGATGCGTCGATTTCACTCACGAGCAAGACCTTGTGTCGTTTCTCCTGTCGTCGAGTTGGTGCGCATCATTTCTTCGCTCTGCATGACAGTGATGCGTTGATCTGGTCAACACTCTTGTGTCCGGGCAGGCCTTGTGTAGTTTTTACACGCCCAGCTGTGTTTGCATCGGAAATCCAGCCGCACGATGATCGAAAACCACACAGCGCGGATGTGATCTCACCAGCTTCCGTCAGCGATGCTGTGCGTCGTTTCCCCAGCCGCGACCATTGATCTTCTGGTCGCGTTGCAGGCAAGTGACGATTTTCAGCCGCGAAGCCGCTGCGGGTTGATTTTTCAGCCGCAGCTCGGGGTCGCGTTGATCGTTTCCACGCACTGCATTCTGTGCGTGGATTTCTCACTCATGGGCTGCCATCTTCTCCTTTCAGGGTTCCAGGAACTAGATGGGCACCACTTGGCAGAGTAGGAGTCTCTCCAGAGACTCCAGGTGCTGACAGAGAGGTCTTTGCTTCCCTGAGACTTCAAACAACAGGAGGCAAGCTCTAAATCAAGCCCTTGGAAATCTTCACAAGAAGGAAGGCACACAAAGTCCAGTCTTTGTCCTCTTACTCTGGCAGAAGCAGAAACTGCAGGATAGCTCCACAAAGCACAGTCACAGGCAGGGCAGCTCATCTTCTTCGGCTCTTCAGCTCTTCAGCTCTTCTCCAGGCGGAAGTTCCTCTTGGTTTCCAGAAGTGTTCCGAAGTTTGTGGTTTTGGGTGCCCTTCTTATACCCATTTTCTCCTTTGAAGTAGGCCTACTTCAAAGCAAAGTCTTGCTTGATTGTGAAATCCTGCCTTCCCCAGGCCAGGCCCCAGACACTCACCAGGGGGTTGGAGACTGCATTGTGTGAGAGCAGGCACAGCCCATTCAGGTGTGAGTGACCACCTCTCCCCTCCCTCCTAGCACAGATGGCTCATCGGGAAATGCAGACTACACCCCAGCTCCCTTTGTGTCACTGTCTAGTGTGAGGTGCAACTAGTCGAACTGTCAAAATGACCCAGACAGGGAATACACAAACAGGAAGAGTCACAGAAATGTAATAAGCAAGAAAATGCTCACTTTTTAAAAGTGACATTTTCAAACACACAATCTTAAAATCAACTTTACTAAAAGATTAATTTTAAATTATGAGCTCAGAGACCCCAAACTCCACATGTCCATCTGCTCCGAAAGGGAATCTACACATTAATCATATTTAAAGGTAGCCCCCATGTTAACATGTGAGAGGGACAGGCCTTGCAACAGTGAAGAACAAATTAAGCAATATTTCACTGTCAGGACATATAAAATACATTACTATTACATTAAATTACAACCCTGGCAGTAAATGCCGCCTACCGCCGTGCCGACGGCCGCCAACATATAGTGACCTCGGCGGTATTCCGCTACGGGTATTATGACCCACACTAAGAAATCCACCAATATACAAACAACCACACAAGTCCGCCAGACCAAAGGTCAGTGATAAACTGGAGATAGCAAAACCCACAGCGTTACGCCAACAGGAATACGCCCACAGTATCACGACCCACGAATCACCATGGTGGTCTTTCAACCGCGGTAAACCATTGGCAGTACACACTGCCACGCTCAAAATACACACACTCTTACAAAACACCACCACATTGGACAATTCAAACTACACACACCTGACACACATACACACACCAAACCCACACACCCACACCAATATAAAACACACACCCACATTACCCACAGCCCCTACAGAAAAAAAAGATAGCAAGCAGAGAGAGACAAACCAGGAGCACCACTCAATCAGAGGCACAATACATCATCACCCATGCACCATCCACGCATCTCACAACATATCACCCCACACATCTTCACACGTACCACTCACACCACATCCATGTCACCCCAAAGACACCCCAGGGTTTCAGAGGAGGAGCTAAGGGTCATGATGGAGGAAATCATCCGGGTAGAGCCACAGCTATTTGGATCACAGGTGTAGCAGATGTCCATTGGAAGGAAGATGGAGCTATGGCGGAGGATCGTGGACAGGGACAACGCAATGGGACAGCACCCAAGAAATATGGATGACATCAGGAAGAGGTAGAACGACCTTCGGGGGAAGGTACGTTCCCTGGTTGCAAGACACCAGGTAGCCGTACAGAGGACTGGCAGTAGACCCCGACCTCCTCCCCCACAACTAACAACATGGGAGGAGCAATAATACATCCTGAGAGCCTCGCAGGAGTAGCAGGAGGACTGGACTGCGGTAAGTCAAATATTTACGACTTTATCCCCCCACCCTACCTGCATGCCATCACAAACGCCCACCCCTACCCTCACCCCCATCACTCCACCACCTGACACATACCCCACTACCATAACCCACCTATCCCAATACCAAGCCCTGCATGTAACACCAATGCATGGACCCCCATCACAGACCTGCATGGATACCCATTACCACAGTATGCCCAGTAGAGAGAATCACCCAGCGCACAAAATCACCATGCACATAAGGCAAAGCTGACAGGGAAATCACAATCATACAGGGAAATACAACCACGCACAAGATTGCACACGCAGATACACTAACACTACATTGCATCCCCACAGGACCCATACTTGACATCACCGGAGAGGAGGTGCCAGCTACATCCAGTCCTCCCCAGAAGAGGCCCACAGTGACAACAGCTGCTCTGCACGCCTGGATCAGGATGACCAACCTGGCCAATCAGGGACCTCTGGACAGTCCGTTCCCCTGACACAGTCCCAACCCACCACAGAACCTCCCCCCTCAGGAAACACCACCACAGCACCCACCCAGCAGGCCCATGCCACTGTCCCCAGGACACGTCAATCAGCAGTGTGTCCACCACTACAGGGACCCCAGGCAACCCCACAAACACAGGACGATCAGGGACAAGGGGTCAGTGGCAGTGGGCTCACAGTTCAGGGGACAGAGGCACAGGACAACAGGGAAGCTGGGAGGACTGCTGTGCAACAGGGGGAGGCCAGGCCCATGGAACCCACTCTCCAGGAGGCACTCACCAACATTCTGAGAGCATACCACCATTCCATGGGCCATGGGTTTTGGGTGCCCTTCTTATACCCAGATACTGGCCAACTTGCAGGAGACCCAGCGGCTGCAGGAGGGACAGTACTTGGGGATCAGGGAGGACCTAAAACACATCTACACCATCCTGGTTACCATAGCAGGGGTGCTGGCTGACATGTCCAACACCATGAGGGAGGCAGTGGCACACCAACGGGCCCCTGACACTAGCCACACCGAAGAACAGCCCTCCACCTCCGCCAGCGCTAGTGGACAGGAGGCCCCACCATAGGAACAACAGGACACCAGCACCCCACCCCCAGCAGAAGGAGAACCACCCTGCAAACAGTCCTTGCGATCCAGGCATAAGCAAGAGAACATTGCCAAGACCCCCGCCAGGAAATAAGACTCTCCTGATTGTCACCCTTCTGTCCCACTCTGTCACGCTGTCCACCTTGAACTGCCATTACTGCCCTTCCTATGCCCCTTTGGACAATGCACCTGTGATACCAACAGACTGTAATCTAACTGGACATTCCTCCACTATCACCCCAGCCCATTGCACATCACCCTTTACTTATGAGCACTTAAATAAACACCCTTGGTACAAATACAAATCTGGAGTCTGTCAAATGATTGAAATGGGTATTAGTACAACATTATCAAAGCATTGCATGTCATATGTACAGTTAAATATACTTTGGAATGACCTTCAGTGGGCAGCAGTACACATAGCAGGAGCCAGAGTGGGACACAGAGATCTGAAAATAGAGATGCCAAAGAGTACAGTAAGTGGCCATAGACACAGGGAAATCAGGCTGCCATTTACAATGTCGAACACAAAACTGAAAAGTTAAGTGAAGTTACAGTGTCTTTCCTGGGTGTCACTGGAAGTACTGCTGTATTATATTACTTCTGTTGTCAACATCTTCTTCCTCTGCCTCCTCTTCCTCACAGTCCACAGACTCCACCACTGCCACAAGACCATCTCCAGGCACATCCTCCTGCAGAAAAGGAACCTGGCGTCTCAAGGCCAGGTTGTGCAACATGCAATGATGATCTGGCACACCTTCATGGGTGAGTAGTAGACGGGGATCTACCTGTCAGTTGCAGGCAGCGGAACCTGGCCTTCAGGATGCCGAAGGTCCTTTCAATAATCCTCCTTGTACACCCATGCGCCACATTGTAACGTTTCTCTGCCCTTGTCCTGGCATTCCTCACTGGGATCAGTAGCCGTGAGAGGTTGGGGTAACCAGAATCAACTGCAAATATCGAGGGACAACTGTTAGACACACACTAACCCTTAGGGACAACCCCATACCCAGACACCTATTTATACTGGGTGGGGACCTTGGGCTCACCTATTAGCCACACCCGGTGCCTCTGGAGTTGGCCCATCACATATGAGATGCTGCTATTTCTCAAGATAAAGGTGTCATGCAGAGAGCCAGGATATTTGCCATTCACGTGGGAGATGTACTGGTCGGCCAAACACACCATCTGCACATTCATAGAGTGATAGTTTTTCTATTCCTGAAAACTTCTGCATTTCTCCAGGGGGGGGACAAATGCCACATGTGTACCATCAATGGCACCAATAATGTTGGGGATATGTCCCAGGGCATAAAAGTCAGCTTTCACTGTGGCCAAATCCTCCACCTAGGGGAATTCGATGTGTTTCAGCAGGGCTGACAACACTGGTCAACACAGAGAACATTGGCTGAGACATCCCTGATGCCATGGCCACTGTTGTTTAGAAGGAACCACTTGCCAGAAAGTGGAACACTGACAGAACCTGCACTAGAGGGGGGATACCTGTGGGCTGGCGGATAGCTGACATCAGGTCTGGCTACAATTGGGCACACAGTTCTAGGATTGTGGCCCGATCAAGTCTGTAGGTTATGATAATGTGTCTGTCCTCCATTGTCTCAAGGTCTACCAGGGGTCTGTACACCGGAGGATGCCACCATCTCATATTCAGCATCAGCCGTTGAAGCCTATGGAAGAAAAAGGTAAGCAGAGGGTCATATTCACACATCTATTACACTAATGATGCATTTTTTCCGTTATAAAACCAGAATGTAAATCAAAGAATCAGTTGCTGTGTCAGTGTCTGCTGTGACGCAGTTAGGTGCCATGCCTTGTGCCCCCCTGAAATGGCAGCTGCCTGACCTGTGAGGAGGGACAAGTGGAAATGAGGTAATTCCGCTGGCGTTGTGTGCCATCGCGGTAGGCGGTCGAAGACCACTGCGCAACTTCGCATTGGTTATCATTGGGCCCTATGGGTTCCAGGAGCCAATGGCGATGTACGCCGGTGGTGGCGGTACGCACCGCCGCAGATGTGACCACCATTTTCTATCTGTTCACTCACTTGCTACCTGAACATCAACAGGAGAGGACCTACACTGCAAGTGCAGCTGTGACCTGTGTCTGAAAGCGACAATGGCTCATGTATCTGGGGAAAGGGCCCCTGCCTTCACTGCGGAGTAGTTGGAGAAACTGGTGGATGGGGTCCTACCCCAGTACATGTTACTATACGGTCCACCAAATAAACAGGTGAGTACACTGTGAGCATGATGCGTGGGCCACAAATGTATGTATTGCTATGTGTGTAAGCCACAGTTGGAGGGGGAGAGGCATCCTGGCATGAGTGCTGCATGTATGGTGGTCAATGTATGTGTGTCAGGGGATGGGAGGGATCTGGTGGGCCATGATTGTGTCGGTCCGGACGTTTGACTAATTCTTTTTTCTGCTGTCTTTTCCATGCAGGTCCGCGCCCACCAGAAAAAGGGTATTTGGTGTGCCATCGCCAAGGAGGTGCGGTCCCCAGGGATCTTTGACAGGCGGAGCAAAAGGTTGGACGACCTGCACTGCTGGGCAAAGAAGCTAGCGGAGGCCCAGCTGGGGCTGGCCTCCCAAAGAGGAAGGGGTGCCCATCGTACCCTGACCTCCCTGATGTTCCGCATCCTGGCGGTGGCCTATCCGGATATGAATGGGCACTTGAAGGCATCACAGCAGCCACAAGGGGGTGACTACAGATGCTGAATCCTGACGTTGCGTGCGTTAAGAGTTACCTGGGTGGGGGATGTGGGCTATGGGTGCCCCTAGGCCGGGGCGAAGATGGCAGTGTAGGTCCCTTGTTGGGCAGGCTCTGAAGCACTCCTACCCCAAAAGTGTTAGTGGGCATCTACTACTGGGCAGGGTCCTGTGGGTTTCAGGTGTGGAGCTAATGGCGGTAGGCATTGTACCCCATGGGCTGGTCACTATTTTAGTAACTGGTACTGCATGGCCTACCTAGTGCATAGGGCTGCTCCCTGTGTGTTGTGTACACCAACAGGAGTGTTGTTGCTGGCATTGACCAAGTGTATCCTCTGTCTCTCCCCCGTGTTTGTTTTGTCACCCTGTCCTTGTGTGCATTAGCATCATCTGGCGGAGGAGCAGAGGCACCGGCGATGGAGGGAACTGCATCCCACATGGGCCTGGAGGCTGAATCCACCGATGGTGAGGGCACCAGTGGGACGGAGGGCGAGGGGAGCACCACAACGTGGACTGGAGGGGAGACCACAGACAGTGACTCCTCCTCCGATGGATGCTTCCTGGCGGTGGTGGACACCACTGTGCCCACCCCAACAACAGGTACAGCCGCCACCCCGGTACCAGCACTGCCCTCCCAGCAGCCCCTCAGTGTGTTTCTTGTTCCCGCTCACTCAGGGGGTGGGTATCTCCTTCACCCCAGGCACCTCAGGCCCTGCCCCAGTCAGCCCTGCTGCCCTCAGTGAGGAGGCTATTGGCCTCCTGAGACTCATCACTATTGGGCAGTCAGCCATTCTGAATGCCATCCAGGGTGTTGAGAGGCATTTGCAAGAAACAAATGCATACCTGGAGGGCATTCACTCTGGCGTGGCGGCCCAACAGAGAGCATTTCAGGCTCTGGCCTTCTCCCTGATGGCAGCCCTTGTCCCAGTCTCTAGCCTCCCCCCTCAAACCTCCTCTACCAAGACCCAAACCCCTCAACCCCAGCCTATCCCAAGCACACCTTCAGACCAGCATTCACCCAAATCAACACACAAAAGTGCCTCAGGCAAACACAAGCACCACACTTCATCTCACAGGCACTCACACAAGTACCATCCCTATGCAGACACACCAACATCCACTGCCTCCATTGTGTCCCCCCTCCTCCTCATCATCCACCTCCCTCCCAGTAGCGTCTCCACTCACACCTGCATGCTCTACATCCTCATCCACTACCTCCATCACCAGCACGCTCATCACAAGACACCCTTCACGGGCAGTCACCACCCCCACATCCATGCATACGTCCCCTGTGTCCTCTCCCAGTGTGTCTGTGACCCCTCCTCCCAAAGTACACAAACGCAAGCACCCACCCACCCAAAAGCCATCCACCTCACAACAGCATCCAGGCCGTGCACCTGCACCCAAACTCAGCAGACAGACACCTCCTACAACCACTCCCTCTTCCGTCACTTCCAAAGCCTCTCCCTCTTCCCACCCCAGTGTCTCTAAGAAGCTTTTCCTAGCAAAAATGTACCTCTTCCCTACCCCTATCCTTCCTCTCGTGCCAGGGTGTCCAGAACCCAGGCCAGCACCTCAGCCACCAAGTCAACGTCCACTGTGGTTCCTGCAGCTCACAGAGGCACAAAGGGGGCACCCCTCGGCACAGCCAGTGTGTCAACAATCCTTGCAAAGGACAAAACCATTCCACCACCTGCCAAGGTGAAGAGGGGGAGAGCATGCAGCATGGGAAAGGAGCACGATCCACCCAACAAGGCCACCTCAAAGATGCCAGCTGCCAGACCCAAGGTCACACCACCATCTGCCAAGGTGAGGAAGGGACAGAAAACACTAGGCAAGGCAATTCAGCTGTCCAAGGCTGCAGGTGAAGACCTCGTGGCTACCAGCACAACCGCCAGCCCCGCCACCTGCACCATGGCCAGCACCGTCTGCAGCCCCGCCGCTAGCACCACCGCAAGCACTGCCACCTGCACGATCACCTGCACCGCCGCTAGCACCACTACTGTCAGCAGCAGCAGCCCCAATAGGCAGCCGTGCGAGGCTGCAGGAGAAGGGCTGGAGCCTCCCTCCACCACGGGCAGCACCGGCACATGCACCACAGCCAGCACCACCACTTGCACCGCCACCTGCACCGCCGCTAGCACCGCCACACGCCCTGCCGCAAGCACCACCACCTGCACCACTGACATTAGCACCACTATCAGCAGCAGCAGCCACAGTGGGTAGCTGTCCGAGGCTGCAGGAGAAGGACTGGAGCCTCCCAACACCACTGGCAGCACCCCCACCAGCACCAGCACTACCACCAGTTTGCAGCCTTAGCCACCGCAGGATGGAGTCTAGCCCTGCCTTCATGGACTATCATGCAACCTGTTTCCTGCAAATCTCGTGCCTCAGACACCCAGGTGAGGGACTGTGAACTGCCACACCCCAAGTGTTGCATCATTGGGCACAAGGCCCCCTCCAGAACCAGTGGAGATAGGCATCCACTCACCCTATTCTTGGCAGGATGAAGCACACTGGGCTCAAAGTCCCGTCAAGAATCAGTGGAGATATTCATGCACTCACCCTATCCTTGGCAGGATGAAGCACACTGGGCACAAAGCCCCCTCCAGAACCAGTGGATATATGCATCCACTCACCCTATCCTTGGCAGGATGAAGCACACTTGGCACACAGCCCCCTCCAGAACCAGTGGAGATATGCATCCACTCACCCTATCCTTGGCAGAATGAAGCACACTGGTCACAAGGCCCCCTCCAGAACCAGTGGAGAAAGGCATACTCTCACCCTATCATTGGCAGGATGAAGCACACTCGGCACACGGCCCCCTCCAGAACCAGTGGAGATATGCATCCACTCACCCTATCCTTGGCAGCATGAACCAGACTGGGCACAAAGCCCCCTCCAGAACCAGTTGAGAAAGGCATCCACTCACCCTATCCTTGGCAGGATGGAGCAGACTGGGCACAAATCCCCCTCCAGGACCAGTGGAAGAAGCCATCCATTTGACTGTGGCCTTGCACTCCTTAGGACCAAGCAGTGGGCAAACCACCCACTTGAGAGACTTGAGAGACTGTGGCATTGCACTCCCCAGGACCAAGCAGTGGGCAAACCACCTACTTGAGAGACTTGAGAGACTGTGGCTTTGCACTACCAGGACCAAGCTGTAGGCAAACCACCCACTTGAGAGACTTGTGAGACTGTGGCTTTGCACTCCCCATGACCAAGAAGTGGACAAACCACTCACTAGAGAGACTGTGGCTTTGCACTCCCCAGGACCAAGCAGTGGGCAAACCACCCACTTGAGAGACTTGAGAGACTGTGGCTTTGCACTCCCCAGGACCAAGCTGTGGGCATGAACCCCCTCGAGGAGCAGTGGCCTTATTCCATCTTCCACCTGAGGTGCCACCGACTTGCCCATCCCCCTGAGCTGCCTGTGTGTTTTTGACCTGATGTCCCTGCAGTGTTCTCTCCGTATTGAGGCAGGAGTCAAGTGTGGGATTGGCCCATGATTTTTGGCCCAGTGGCCCACAGACATTTTGAATGGACAATGTACTGTCTTATGTACATATTGTATATTTTTATAAATACTGTTTTTCTATTTATTACGTATATCTGCCTATTTCTTAAATATCACTGTTTAACTCGATTAATTTGGTCCTTGCGTTCTTCTAGGGGGTTACGGGGTGTAAATGTAATGTTGATGCATGTGTTTGTGTGTATGGTGCTGTGGGTGAGGATGGGGGTGTTGAGTTTTGTGTGTGTGCGTCACTCTCTTTCGCCCCCATCCCCTGTGTACTAGGTGCAGTACTCACCATGGTCATCGCCGCCGCCTTTAGTATTCCTGGTAGATGAGGATGTAGACCAGCATGAGCAGGACCTGCAGCTCAGGCTCCATGGCGTCCTGGTTCTTCATTGAGTGTCGAGAGGTGAGTGGCTTCCCTTCGAAGTCCTCTTTCTGACGTGCTTTGGATGGCATTGGTACCGCCCCGGAAAAGCTGGTGGACAGGTGGTTTGTGATGGGGTGGGAGGTACAATATCTTCCGCCTGGCTGTTGGCGGTTACTGACGCGGTGTTTGTTGCTACCGTCATGGCAGTCGGAGTTTTAAAGTGGCTGTCTGTGTTGGCGGTTTCCGCCGTAGTCGTGATCCCATTTTTTTTACCGCCAGCCTGTTGGCGGTATTACCGCCGCTTTAACACCGATCACCAGGGTTGTAATGAGGGCCTGTATGCCCTACCTTAACCATACACTGCACCCTGCCCCTGGGGCTACCTAGGGACTACCTTAGGGGTGCCTTACATGTAAGAAAAGGGACGGTTTCGGCCTAGCAAGTTGCCACACTTGCCTAGATGAATTTACAGTTAAAACTGCACACACAGACACTGCAGTGGCAGGTCTGAGACATGATTACAGAGTTACTTATGTGGGTGGCACAACCACTGCTGCAGGCCCACTAGCAGCTTTTGATTTACAGGCCCTGTGCACCTCTAGTGCACTGTACTAGGGACTTACTGATAAATCAAATATGGCAATCATGGATAAACTAATTACATACACATTTTGTAAAGGAGCACTTGCACTTTGGCACTGGTTAGCAGTGGTAAAGTGCCCAGAATAACACAAACAGCAGAAACAGAGTCCAGCACACATCAACAACCTGGGAAACAGAGGCAAAAAGTTAAGGAAGACCCCGCCAAGGAAGACAAGTCTAACAGGGAGGATGACAGATACTTGTGCTTTAAGGGGTATGAGTCTGCATTCTACATGAACATGGTCCCTAAAGCACATTGGGGTGGGTCTGTGGAAGCACTTCAAGGTAGAAGGGAGAGACACCTTCACATCCTTAACTTATCCGCAGGGACTCACCAACACTATCAGGAAGGATGCCCTACTCACAAGGTATGGTATCACCCCTGAGCAGTATAAGGACAAGTTTAGGTCCTACAAAAAGAAAGAATCCCCAAACTTGTCTAGAACCTGTTGACTCTTTCTGCAGGTCACTGGATGGTTGGGTCAAGGCAGTAAGGTAACAACTTATGAGGGGCTTTTTCAACTTGATTGCTTGGGAGCATTTATACAGTCTTTGTTTTCCATAGCTGCGTCAGCACCTGATTGACAGCAAGCTGACTGACCCCAGGAAGCTTGCGGAGGGAGCAGACCATTGGGAGAGCAGCAGGGTCTCAAAGAGGTATGGGGGAGACCACGCCAAGGGTGGGCAGGATCCCTCTCAGAAGATATGGGGGTGGTAAGGGTAAACAGGTGGAGTTCTCTAAAGGGCCCCAACCTAGTTTGCAGGGTAAAGGTTCCCAGCCCCCAGTTGAAAAGAAGCCACGGTTGTCTAAAGGGAAAACTGCAGGGGGGGTCCCCGCAACTGTTTTGCATATGACCAGTGGGTTATGTGAGGAGGGGGATCCCAAATGTCACAAGTGGACACCAGTACCCACTGGTGCTCAGTCACAGGGTTTGGTCAGTGTAGCGCTTGGGGAGAAGTTGGTTCCAGGTGGGTGGGAGCCAGCTGAGATGACCCTTGTCACACTAGGGGACAGTGAGATGGTCCAGAGAAACCTTGTGCTTGAGAACACTTAAAAGTACAGGCAGTGGGTGACCATCAATGGAGAGTGGGTGGAGGCTCTGAGAGACACAGGAGCCAATGTGACTACTGTGAGCAGCCACCTGGTGTCTGAGGAGCATGTCGTTTCTCATGCACCAAGTAGTTGTGGTAGATAACTCAGAGTGTCTGTGCAGAGTGGCACAGGTTTCCTTTGAATGGGGGCTCTCAGGTACCTTGAGAGTAGCTATGAGTCCAACTATGCCTGTGTATTGTCTGCTTGGCAATTACCTAGAGGATTCCCCTTGGAAGGAGGTAGAACACAGGTCTCCCTTGGAGATGTTGGGTCTGCCTGTGTGGGTGCGTGTCCTGAATAGAGTGAAGGTCCTTGCTTGGACAGGGGGTAACGTGACTGCCAACTAAAGACCCTATTTCTAACAGTGTACATTACTCTGTTTTCAGGTGGAGAATGACTAAGATGAGTAGGTCCACAAATTCTTTATAATCCTTTTCTACAACACTGTTGGTACATGTGTTGGTGTCATAGATTTAGACTCCATCAGACTCCAAATTTGCATATGCCAAATAGAGAAGGTGCATGTAAGAATTTCACTTGTGAAGGTTGTAAACACTGTGATATGAAATGTTTTGGCTTGTATGCAACATGCTGCCTTGTGATTAGAAATTGATGAGGTTCCTTTCCTGGAACATGCCCTCAGGTCATGTTATGAGTATGTGTAGATTAGGTGTCTGTGTTATGTAGAAATCAATGTTATCACTTTTTCCCATAGCTTGATTGTTGTTTTACAATGTTGGTGTTGATAGGGACCCCAAATCATGTTGCCAAGTCAGCTTGTGATGGAATGGTTAATGTGATAGCTGTACTGATAGGATGGTATTATTGTTGTGAGATAGGTGGCTTGTGTGTTGTGTAACATAGTTGTTATATAGTGGTGTGGATTGTATGTTGTTGTGCCATGATGTTGGCACCAACCTGGTTCTACATGGGGTGTAGTACATGTAGATGTAATGTTTCTGATGTGTATAGGATGATGTAAGTGTAAAAAAAGAATATGTTGACCCTACCTCTCTCTCTGTTTTTCATCATCGGCAGGTGAAAGAGACGGGGCACAGCTGAGTGGGGAAGCTGTTGGCCATGGGACCCCCAGTCATGACAACACCAACACCAAGGGGCCCAGTGGCCTGGAGGGTGAGCGGAGCACCTCAGAGGAGAAAGGCTCCACGTCATCATCTTTGGAATCCTCCTCCAGTGGACACTCCCTGGAGGTGGCAGATTATCTGGGACTATGTCAGCACCATCTCCGTCCACCACCACCCTTTCTACCACTGCCCTACCTGTACCTTACCACCCAGTTGGCAGTGCCCGCTCACCCAAGAGGGTGGGTATCTCCTTTGCCACAGGCACCTCTGCCACAGCCCCTGTTAGCCCTGCTGCCCTCAGTAAGGAGACTATTGACCTCCTAAGGTCCATCTCTGTGGGTAAGTCAACCATCGTGAATGCCATCCAGGGACAGGCAACTCAGATACAACAGAGTGATGCATTCCTGGCGGGGATTCACAGTGCACTGACGTGCCTACAGAGATCCTTTCGGGCTCTGGCCTCCACACTGATGGCAGCCAGTCACCCTTTGTCTACTCTCCCCTCTCCACCTTCCTTTTCTCAATCCCAAACCCCTGTTCCCAGACCCAGCCAAAGTATATAAATAGACAGGCATGCATCTACCTCATCATTCAAGGGTAGCTCAGACAAACATAAGCACCACAAGTCACACCACTGCCATGCACACAATCAACATTCAGATGCACACACAACAACTGTCACAACCTGCCCTGACATCCCAACCAGCCCCAACATCACAGACAACACACCTGCAGACACCACAGACATCCACCCAGTCACCACACCTGCAGACAGCACAACCACTGACTCCTACATGCAGTACCTTCACCATACATGTAGTTGCCACTCCAACAGACAGTCACCCACCCTCCATGGCTTTCCACAGTACCTCCACTCCCCCTCGTCTCAAGACACATAGGGGGTCATTCTGACCTTGGTGGTCCATGACCGCCATGGCGGAGGGCGGCCGAAGCACCGCCAACAGGCTGGCGGTGCCTCCTGGGCGATTCTTACCGCCGCGGTCAGAAAAGGGGAGCCGGCGGTTTCCCGCCGGTTTCCGCTGGCCCAGGGAATCCGCCATGGCGGCGCTGCTTGCAGCACCGCCATGGGGATTCCGAGCGCCTTCCCGCCAGCCTGTTTCTGGCGGTGTCCACCGCCAGAACCAGGATGGCGGGAACGGGTGCCGTGGGGCCCCTTGGGGCCCCTGCACTGCCCATGCCACTGGCATGGGCAGTGCAGGGGCCCCCTAACAGGGCCCCACAAAGATTTTCACTGTCTGCTGTGCAGACAGTGAAAATCGCGACGGGTGCCACTGCACCCGTCGCACCCCTTCAACTCCGCCGGCTCCATTCCGAGCCGGCTTCATTGTTGAAGGGGCTGTCCCGCTGGGCCGGCCGGCGGTCTTCTGGCGGTCGCCCGCCGGCCCAGCGGGAAAGCCGGAAAGGCCGCCGCGGTCTTTTGACCGCGGAGCGGTCTTTCGGCGGGAACCGCCTGGCGGGCGGCGACCGCCGACCGCCGCGGTCAGAATGACCGCCATAAACTCCCTCACTCACCCACCCAACAGACACTCACCACCCACAAGCATACCTCCCACAAACATGCACCAAAGACATCCACATCAACACATCAGACAACCTCTCCCTCACCCTCTACACCCAAACCATTTTGCTATGACCGTCCCAGTGTGTATAAGAAATATTTCCTTTTGGTGTCTGTCCTTTTCCCTACTTCTCTTCACCCGTGAGACCTCTAAACATTCAATTCCCCCCCATGTCTGTCCCTTCCACCTCCAAGGCCTCCCCTACCCCCCTTAAGTACCCATGAACACCCCAAGTAGTTGAACCCTGTCAAGAAAACCCAACCCTTCCCTAAACCTAATCCTAACCCCAAGCCAAATCTCAAAGGCCCCCCTCCCAAGCCTAAGCCAAAACCCCTCCCACAACCCTTCCAGATAATCTCTGTTCCTGCCAGCCCCCTTGATGCCCCTACCTGTGGAGGATACATGACAGTCAGGAGTCAAGTTCGGGATACTCATATGTACATTGTATGCATAAAAGCTTGCATCTATAGACTGGCCTATAGCCTTTGACTTTTACCTTGATTTTTCTAATTATATTGTAACCTACCAGTTGTTGGTTTTGAGGTTACATATTTGCCCGGCATTTCTTTTCCTAGGGTAGAGTTTCTCCTGGCTGACATTTGTTGTGTGTCAGTGTGTGTGTGGTACTTGTTGGGCAGCATGTAAAGTTGTGTGCAGTGCTTTTGTCCCTCGGTGATAGGGTGTGTGTTGTGTGATGGCCATGTGCCTGTTCAAAACATGTTGTTGAGTGGTGTTAGTGTAGACATGTGTTTGTTGTTGTGTTATGTGTGGCTGTGTGTGCTTTGACTGTGTGCATGTGTGTGTTTAATGCATGGTATGATAGATACAATGTGTTGTGTTTGATGTGTATGTTGATTGGTAAGTTGTATGTTTTTGTGTGTTTGTTCCCTGTTGGTTGTACGTTGGGTTGTATGTGTGATGTGTCCCTGGGTAGTGTCTATTGTGAGGGCTTGCCAATGTATTGCCAATGGTGCAGTTGTGGTGTCGTTGTGATGTGCAGTAGTGTTGTGTGTTATTGTGTGTGTCTGGGCCTGAGCTGTGTTTCCGTGCATAAGTGTGTGTTTTTGACATGTGGATGTGTGACCGTGTGTGTAATTTGTGCGCGCTGGTGTGTGCATGGCTATATGAGTGGGCATGTCAGTGTAAAGTTGCTTGTGAGTGTCACCCTCACAGTCCCTTCCCAATGGTATCCTGTGTGAGTGTACAACCATTGACAATATACAACAGTAACAGGTAAATGTATGTACTTACGGTTGCAGTCGTTGTCGGCGGTGAAGATTCGGAAGTCTTTGGGTGAGCAGGAGCAGCAGGATGTTGTCTAGTTGTGGTTCCATGGCGGCTCCAGGCGAGTATGGCTTCCTGAAGGTGAGTGTCTCCTTTTAAGCAGTTTGTTTTTGCCTGGGTTTCCATGATGGTACAACCGCAGCAGTAACCTTGGCGGTGTGCTACCTCGTAATCTGTCCCGTGGAAACATGGTATCAGCCACCCTGCAGGTGCCTTCTGTCATCCATGGATGTCTGACTACAGTGGCTGGGTGCCAATGGTGATTTTGCTGTATTCTGATAGGAACACTTGCCATGGTTATTATTTGGTGGTCTTCTCTGCCAGCCTGTTGGCGGTACAACAGCCACCACCAATATGGCAGTCGTGAGACAGCCAAACTCGTAATGAGGCCCTTTGTCTGTTTGAAGGGATGGCATCACTCTACCTTCATGGTATGAATCTTTGATAGATCTGATTAACTGTAGGACACAGGAAAGAGGGTCAGCATAGCTACCAACTGGATGTACCATATTGGTAATAACTGAAAAAAGCTTAACAGTTCCAGCTTTGGCTGATTTAGGACAAGCCTGGAACTGACAAGTAATGTCGATTCTCACAGTTTTAATGATTAGAGAATCATGATTTTATTAAAGACAAGGAGGCTAGCATTATGCATAATCACATTTATTTACCTATTCCAAGCAGCAACCTTCAATGTTCCGAATAGAACCAAACATGACAACATAAGCAAAATAGAACTTTCAGTCCATGGAAGACCCCCAACACTCCAACTTCCTCCTCTTTTGTTTGCTGGTTCTGAGCAGAAGTATATCTTTCATACATTTTCATAACTTTCTAAATTAATATATTTTATTTATATGTTTTGAGTTTTGGAGTAGGTAATGAGGTTTTAAGAAAGATATTTTGTCAGAACACAATTTAAGGGTTGTGACAGGCTTAGTTTCTACAGGTAAGTTTTCTTTTATAGGCTAAGTATAGTTGCTTTCTTAAGAAGATACTGGGATAATATTTAAATTTTACTTGAATTTCAATCTGCGATTTATTTAGAGTAGTATTTATTTTCAAAGTGGATTGTTTAGTTTGTAACGGCGTCTTGGCGATTGATCAAGAGCTCAGTTTTTTAAATTGAGCTCAAGCTGCTTTGTTAACAGAGGTTGCATGGCCTTTATGGAATGTATGTAATCTCTTCTTGAGGGTAGAGTGCCTTTCAGTGTGGCGCAGTCATGATAATTGCAGTCGCGTGGCCTTTGGGAACACTCACAACATTGGTAGAGAAAAGATGCTTGTGCATTCTGTGCAGTTTTAAAAAGGATTTTTTTTTTTTAACTGCTTCCTCTTACCTTTTTTTCTTGTAGTCTTTCACTCAAGGCACAATCATTTCACGGTTAGATCTTTGTGTGCCTACTAATTACAGATCAGAAGGTTAAAAAAAAAAAAAAGAAAACGGAGCGGATCTAAGTCGTGTAGGTTATTTAAATCTTTTTATGAGTTTGGACCATTTTGAGGGTTCAATAGAATGTTGATCATGTTTCTTTTAGAGATAGCTTTGGGAGAGTAACAATCACATTCCTTAACCCCTTCTGTGACGCGGACGTAGTGGTTATGTCCTGCTGTGCAGTGCTCCTGTGCCGAGGACGTAACCATTACCCAGCTGGGTGCACTAGCGCTTCCTCCGTGGTGTTCCCCCTCACCCCCCAAGGCAGGGATGGAAGGGGAAGCCCTTCCTCTTCCACCCCCACCCCCTCTACCCCCCCATAATGAAGTCAGCACGTGATCGCGTGCTGCATCATTACATACTGCCGGTCGCACTGGAAGCCATTCGCTTCTAGTGCGATCACAGGAGAACAAGTGAGTTTCTCCTCCGGAGGGTGGGGGGTTATAAAATAAGAGGCACCGGGGGAAGGAAAGGGTTTTCCTTTCCCACGGTGTCTCTTTGAGCATTCCTGCTGCCCGATCGCATTGCGATCGAGCAGCAGGAATCCCCACTAGACTCCAGGGCTTTTTTAAAAAATTTGTTGTGGAAATGTTTTCATGTTTGGGAGCGGCCCCTTGGGCAAGGGTCGGTCCCATTTGGGGGGCATGTTTGTGTGGCCATTTCTGCTCCCCTTGGGGGCAGATCGGCCTAATATTTTTAGGCTGATCTGCCCCCAAGCGGGACAGAAACCACTAGATGCCAGGGATTTTTTTTTCTTCCCTATTTCTGCTGTTATGTGTTTGGGAGCGGCCCCTTGGGCAAGGGTCGCTCCCATTTGGGGGCCATGTTTGTTGTGGCCTTTTCTGCCCTCCTTGGGGGCAGATCGGCCTAATATTTTTAGGTTGATCTGCCCCCAAGGGGGGCAGAAACCACTAGACACCAGGGATTTTTTTCTTCTTCTTTATTTCTGCTGTTTTGTGTGATGGAGCGGCCCTTTGGGCAAGGATCGCTCCCATGTGGGGGGCATGATTGTTGTGGCCATTTCTGCCCCCCTTGGGGGCAGATGGGCCTATTATGTTTATGCTGATCTGCTCCCAAGGGGGGCAGAAACCACTAGAACTCCAGGGATTTTTTTATATGTTCATTTTTGTGGGGGGCATCCCCTAGGGCAAGGGGCGCCCCCCCAAGGGGGGCATTGAACCTTTGGCCATTTCTGCCCTCCTTGGGGGCAGATGAGCCTATTTGTTTTTAGGCTGAAACCACTTAGACACCAGGGATAGTGTGTGTATGTGTGTGTTAGTGGAGGGGGACGGCCCCTTGGGCAAGGGTCGCCCCCTTTTGGGGGCACATGTATCAAGGCCATTTCTGCCCCCCTTCGGGGCAGATGGGCCCTTTTTTTTTTTTTTTAGACCCATTGTACCCAAGGGGGCAGAAGCCACGTAGGCACCAGGGATAGTGTTTGTGTGTTTTTCTTTTTTGTTTTGGGGGTGGCCCCTTGGGCAAGGGTCGCTCCCCATGGGGACACACTACTAAAGGTATTTTCTGCCCTCCTTGAGGCAGATAGGCCTATTTTTTGTAGGCCCATATGCCCCTATGGCATAAATGCTTGATGGTGGGATCTTTGTCAACTGACGAAGTATTTGCCTTTGTGATAATTCTTTTCCTCCTTTTTGTTCTAGTTCAAAGCTTTTGCTCTCTTTGCTGTGGCTCCTTGCGGTTTTGGCAGTGGTTGACCTGCGGTTTGCATAGTTGCATGTTTTAGGTAAGTAAAAACAGATTACTCCAAAGGAGTATTGTTGCCATGCATGAATGACATGTTTGTAGGTGGTGTACTCAATGCAGGTTTGTGTGAAATTGTCCTCAGATTTGTGCACAATTATATTTGTGTTGTCTTATTTCTAATTTGCTTTTCTTTCTTTCTTTTTAGTAGGATATCATTGGTGATTGCTGTGTCTGTGCAGAGTAGTTGCTGGTGATTCAAGCTTTTTCAGGCAAGTGAGCGGTATAGTTTTTGAGTTTATAACTCTTACTAATAAGCTACAATTTATTATTTATCTTACACATGCTGGTTGTTGGTGGTGCATTTGTCCTGTTAATTTTCATAGGAAATATCATGGCTAGCCGCAGGATGACTGCTCAGCAGGTGGTTGATATGCTTTTTGAGTCATTGTCTGATCATTATTATGAGACGGACTCTGCATCTTAGGCAGAGGAGGAAGTGAGAGATTCTGGCAGTGAAGTTTCTGTCGGAGAGGAATCTTCTGATGAGGAAGCCACACTCAGTGCAGATGAAGGGCCTGTTTTAGAGGAGGACACTGATGTGCCATTAGTGCAGCAACCTGGGGCTGAAAGGTTTCCCGTTAGAAGACCTGAACTCTGGGTTGCCCCAAACATGGAGCAGCCAGAGTTGCCTGCCTTTACTGGTCTCCCGGGGTGTCGAGTCAATACAGAGAACATTTTGCCTGTCAATTTCTTTGAGTTATTTGTGGATGATGTGTTTTTGGAAGAGGTTGTTGAGCAGACTAATTTGTATGTGGAGCAGTATTTGAGGGACAACGCTGCTAGACTTAGGCCACACTCTAGAGCTACCCAGTGGATTCCCACAAATTTGGAAGAGATGAAAAGGTTTTTGGGTTTGACTCTTTAAATGGGGTTGATAAGGAAGCCATCACTGGCTTCTTATTGGTCTACTAGTCCCTTGATGGCAACAGCTATATTTCCTGCAACCATGAGTCGTAATCGGTATTTGCTTCTTCTTAGGATGCTGCATTTTATTGACAATGCTTTAGCCTTGCCACGAGATCACCCTGATTCTGACCGTCTTTTTAAAATTAGGCCTGTCCTTGATAATTTTGTAGATCGGTTTTCAGAGGTCTACGTTCCAGGCAAAGAAATAGCTGTGGATGAGTCTTTGGTCCTCTTCAAGGGTCGTTTGGTTTTTAGGCAGTACATTCCTAGCAAGAGGGCACGATATAGAATTAAATTGTATATGCTGTCTGAAAGTAGTAATGGATATGTGTATAATTTCCATGTCTACACTGGTAGGGATTCCAGTATTGACCCCCCTGGTTGTCCTACAACTTTTGGAGTTAATGAGAAAATTGTGTGGGAACTTGGTAGACCACTGTTCAACAAAGGTCACCATTTGTATGTAGATAACTTTTACACTGGAGTGCAGTTGTTCAAGGAATTGTTTAGAGTGGACACTGTTGCTTGTGGCATAATTCGTTGTAACCGGGAAGGCTATCCAAGGGAGCTTGTCTGTAAAAAACTTGAGAGGGGACAGTGCAGTGCCTTGTGGAATGATGAGCTGCTAGCTTTGAAATTTTCAGACAGGAGGGATGTCTACATGCTAAGTACCATCCATGATGAGAGTACTTCCCCGTGACTGTTTGGGGCCAGGTTGCTGAAGTGTGCAAACCTGTGTGCATTTTAGATTATAATAAGCACATGGGAGGTGTAGATAGAGTTGATCAAAAGTTGGAACCTTATACTTCTATACGTTTGGTATGAGAAGTTAGCAATTCACCTCTTCCACTTCGCTACTTTTAATGCTTTTGTTGTGTTTAAGGATAGATCTCCCGAGTCAAAGATGACATCTGAGAAATTTCAGGAGTCAGTGATAGAGAGCCTTATTGTGGTGGAACAGGCCAGAGTTCCTAGAGAAGCAGTGGTGGAGGACGTGGCTAGATTGAAAGATCACCACTTTGCTGAGCACATTCCTCCCACACCAAAAAAAGACTTTCCACCTAAGAAATGTAGAGTGTGTTTTCGAAGAGGTGTCCGGAGGGAGACTCGAATGTACTGCCCAGATTGTCCTTCAAAGCCTGGGCTGTGGTTGGGTGGTTGTTTTAAGAATTACCACACCCAGAAGAATTACTGGGAACAACCATGAGTGTAAACTGCCTGTTTTGTATTTTCATGTGTTCAGTTTCATGGTTGGCATTTCTGTCATGTACTTAGTTAGAACTTTTGTGCTTGTAGTTTTGTAATTATTTCTAATTTGTTAGTGGTTTCTTTGTTTAAAAAAAAAAATGAGGCCATTGTGTGTGGAGTGGCGCTTGGCTGAGGGTGTACATATTGACTTGCTGTTGGCTACTGCAACACACTGCCAGCCAAACACCAGTCTACACACTCCCATCAGCTGGTGTGATTGCTGTATCAGGCATGTGGGCATATGTAAGTGATGGGCCCTTGAGTGGCGCTGTCTGTCGATGCGAGTGTTGTAATGTGCTAGGCAGGCCCATGGCTGGCAGCGTGAATGGTCTTGTGCGTGTCATGTATGAAAGGTGTGTGAATGGACTGTAAAGAGGTTGGTGCCTTGCCGTGGCTTTCCAGCTCACGAGCTGTGAGTCATTAGTTCAGTTTTTTGGCCTTTCAGTTATTAACAGTACTTTTCATTTTTGTGAAATCTCTTGTTAATAAAATTCGATCCACTGAACATCACTCACCCTCATGCCAAGTCCAACCAGTATGTGTGGTAAAAATGACAAAACCTGCTTTGTTGTAATCAGGCGTTGCAGCACACCTGTGACACGCTAGGTGCCTCGGTGGGACCCCGATGATGAAACATGCCACCAACTTAGTTGGTGGGTGAGGGGTCTTTTTAACATTACCTAAGTGCATTCCTTTTCAGAATTTTTGTGTTTGGAACATCACATAAGTATGTGGACACACCAAAATGATCTATTGCAAAACTACCTGTGTTGGGCGGTGGGGGGCACCCATAGTTTTAGTCCTGGGTGCGGCCTTCATCTAGGGAAACCCACCAAACCCAGACATGTTTTAAAAATAGACACTCCAAGGAGTCCAAGGAGGTGTGGCTTGCCCGGATCCCCCATCATTTTCTTACCCAGACTCCTCAGCAAACCTCATAATTTGCATAAAAAATCATATTTTCCTCACTTTTCTTTGTAGGATCACGGCTGGTGCACAAATTTCCTACCACCCAGCATTCCCCTGAGTCACCCAAGTAAAATGATACCTCACTTGCATGGGACCCCAAAGCAGAGACAGCCTAAAAGATGTTAAAAAGAAAAATATGTGCTTATCAACTCGCTGTGCTATCCCCTCAATCTCTACAAGTTTTTGGCCTTTTTCTGTTGCAGGCACCTGGCCCACCCCCACAAGTGAGGTACAATTTCGGGAGTCTTGGGGGAACGCTGGTTGGAAGGAAATGTGTGGCTCCTCTCAGATTCCAGAACTTTCTGTCACCGAAATGAGAGGAAAAAGTGTTTTTTTGGCAAATTTTGAGGCTTGCAAAGGATTCTTGTTAACAGAACCTGGTCGGAGCCCCACAAGTCACCCCATTTTGGATTCCCCTAGGTGTCTAGTTTTACAAAATGCACTGGTTTGTTGTGTTTTGGGCCATTTCCTTTCGTGGGCGCTAGGCCTACCCACACAAGTGAGGTAGCATTTTTAGTGGGAGACATGGGGAACACAGAATAGAAAAACAAGTGTTATTGCCCCTTGTCTTTCTCTACGTTTTTTCCTTCCAAATGTAAGGCAGTGTGTAAAAAAGAAGTCTATTTGAGAAATGCCCTGTAATTCACATGCTAGTATGGGCACCCCAGAATTCAGAGATGTACAAGTAACCACTGCTTCTCAACACCTTATCTTGTGGCCATTTTGGAAATACAAAGGTTTTCTTGATACCTATTTTTCACTTTTTATATTTCAGCAAATGAATTGCTGTATACCCGGTATAGAATAAAACCCATTGCAAGGTGCAGCTCATTTATTGGCTCTGGGTACCTAGGGTTCTTGATAACCTACAAGCCCTATATATCCCCACAACCAGAAGAGTCCGGCTGTTGTAACGGTATATTGCTTTAAAAAATCTGACATCGCAGGAAAAAGTTAAAGAGTAAAACGTGGAGAAAAATTGCTGTTTTTTTACCTCAATTTCAATATATTTTTATTTCAACTGTTATTTTCTGTAGGAAACACTTGTTGGATCTACACAAATGACCCCTTGCTCAATTCAGAATTGTGTCTACTTTTCAGAAATGTTTAGCTCTCTGGGATCCAGCATTGGTTTCTCACCCATATTGGTCACTAACTGGAAGGAGGCTGAAAGCACAAAAATAGTAAAAATGGGGTATGTCCCAGTAAAATGTCAAAATTGTATTGAAAAATGGGGTTTGCCAATTCAAGTCTGCCTGTTCCTAAAAGCTGGGAAGATGGTGATCTTGCCACCGCAATCCCTTTGTTGATGCCATTTTCAGGGGAAAAAACACGAGCCGCCTTCTGCAGCCGTTTTTTCCCATTGTTTAAAAAAAAAAAAAAAAAACAATGTATTTTGGCTAATTTCTTGGTCTCCTTCAGGGGAACCCACAAAGTCTGGGTACCTCTAGAATCCCTAGGATGTTGGAAAAAAGGACGCAAATTTGGCGTAGTTAGCTTATGTGAACAAAAAGTTATGAGGGTCTAATCGCGAACTGCCCCAAATAGCTAAAAAAAGGCTTGGCACAGAAGGGGAAAAGGCCTGGCAGCGAAGGGGTTAAGGAGATAAGTGAATTACTATTACTAAAAAGAGGCTTCATATATATTTTAATCAGCAAAAAATGTTGCTAAATCAGTGGCATTATGTCTGAAGAGCACACCTAGAAAGATATAAAGGAAAAAAAGAAAGAGGAATATTATAAGACACAAATTGAAGGAAAGTGCTAAAGAAACAGTATGTAATTTATTATAATGTTGTTAGACCTGACAGTCTTAGGGTGGTCATCCCCCAACATTTTGCCTGCCTCCCTCCACTTCTCTGACACTGCTTTTGCTGGTTTTAGCACTCTTCGCACTTTACCACTGCTAACCAGTGCTAAAGTGCATATGCTCTTTCCCTTTAACATGGTAACATTGGTTCATACCCAATTGGCATAATTGATTTACATTTAAAAGTATTTGCCAAGCCTTAAACTCCCCTTTTTCTACATATAACACACCCCTAAGGTAGGCCCTAGGTAACCGATAGGGCAGGGTGCTATATAGGTAAAAGGCAGGACATGTACACATGTGTTTACATGTGCTGGTATGATAAAACTCATAAGTTTGTTTTCCACTACTGTGAGGCCTGCTTCTTTCTTGGGCTAGAATTAGGGCTACCCTCATATACTGTTTGAGTGGTAGATTCTGATCAGAAAGGGGCAAACAAGTCATATTTAGTGTGACCAGAATGGTAATACAAAAAAATGATTATTGTTGACGTTGTATTTTATATTACTATTTTAGAAATTCCACTTTTAGAAAGTGAGCATTTCTCTGCACTTAAAATCCATCTCTGCCTCACAGCCAGTCTCCAGTCCATGTCTGGCTGGGCTGGTTGACAGCTCCTTGTGCATTTCGCCCAGACAACCACAAACACAGGATACTTAGTCACACCTGCAGTCATCTGCATACTGAATGGGTCTTCCTGGGCTGGGAGGGTGGAGGGTCTGACACTTGCATTTCAAAAGCTAGTGGCTGGCCCTCACACAATGAACTGTCAAACCCCCCCACTGCCACCCTGGCAAATAGACCTGTACTGAAAAAGGACCTTGTGCACTTCAAAACCAATTTTTGAAGTCTCCAACACTTCAAAGGCATTTTTGTGTATAAAAATTGTGTCCCTGATCCCACCAGATCAGACACTTCTGGACCGGAACCTGCAACCTGTCAAGAGGAACTGCCTGGCTGCCCAAAAGACTCATCTGGACTGCTTTGTTCTGAAGGACTGCTGCCCTGCTGTTGCCCTGCCGCTCTCTGACTTTTCTAAGAAATGCTCTCCAAGGGCTTAGATTGAGCTTGCCTCCTTTTTTCTGGAGTCTCAGGGTCAAAAATAATTTGTCTCTTCAAGAAACTCCTTGATCACCAAATATCAACACGCAGCCTGCCGGGAATGACGCACAGCCTGTCGTGCGAAGAGAAAATTGCTGCTCCGCCGAACCGGAGCAATGCAGGCCAAATTCTTGAGCGAAGATTGACGCAGCAATTGCGTTGCAACCAAAAATTTGACGCATGGCCCTCCCGGATTGACGTAATCTGAGCCGGAACGATACAGCCTGACTTCCTGAGTGACGAATTGATGCAGTGCCTGCTGTGCGACAGAAACTCTGATGCATCGTCTACCGGATTGACGCAACAGCTGTGACTTCATCCCACACGCTCAGGATTTCCACGCTTTGTCCCTGGGCGTCAAAGAGAAATCTACATCACAGTGAGGAACCAAGACTGCTCACCGGAAATTGACACAAAGCCCCTTGCAGCGTGGAAAGAAACAATGCATTGTCTGTGCTGCACCAGAAATTCTGACGCACACCTTATTTTTCCACGCATCTCCTCCTCTCAAGTCTCCATGCATGTATTTTTTTATGCAAACCAGGTACTTTATGAAACCAATAGACAACTATGAATTTTTAAGATCTAAGACTCTTTTTAATCTTGCAAAAGTGATATTTCAACTTGTGCTTATTGAATCTTAATTGTTTTAACCTTTTTTTATATAGATAAAAACCATATATTTTTCCAAACCTGTATGGTGTATTTTTTTGGTGTCTTCACTGTGTTATTGCATGATTTATTGCACAAACACTTTACACATTGCCTTCTAAATTAAGCCTGACTGCTCAGTGCCAAGCTACTAGAGGGTGGGCATAAGATAATATGGATTGTGTGTGACTTACTCTGACTAGGATTGTGGTCCCTATTTGGACAAAGGTGTATACCTCTGCCAACTAGAGACCCCATTTCTAACAAAAGTAAAAAGAGAAAAGAATTTGATAATAAAGAAGAGCATTGGTTCCTGTTTGAAGAGGAAGGTCCCTCTAATAAATGACCTGTGGCAAACGTTTAAGTAAAAAGAAATATTTAATGGTTGTGGAGGTGTCTATTCCATCAAAGATAGAAGCCCTATGTGGTTCACAAGAAAAGGTGCCCCAAAGCGACACAAATGCAAGGCAGGTTATCCCTGCAAAAGAGTTCCCATGTGTGGAGAAAAATAGTTAAATGAATTCAGAGATAGATGAATATATATTTTATATGAAGTATAATGATGATGGGGATATTTTTTCAACACAGAGTTTGGAAATAATGAGAATCCCACAAATAAGATTGGAAAATATATGAAAGATCAACTGGGACAGAAAATGTTGGACTCTAAAAATATATGACGTTCTGACTGCTGGCCTCTGGGACATGTGGCAAACTATGTGAATAATCAGATTAGAAAGCCTCTGGAAAGAGAGGAAATGAAGATTATGAGGCCTGAGTGCTCAAGGCCAATAACGGGAGGCAAGGCCACTATGACTCCGAACTTAGACCAAGGGGGTTATTACAACTTTGGAGGAGGTGTTAATCCGTCCCAAAAGTGACGGTAAAGTGACGGATATACCACCAGCCGTATTACGAGTCCATTATATCCTATGGAAATCGTAATACGGCTGGTGGTATATCCGTCACATTTGGGACGGATTAATACCTCCTCCAAAGTTGTAATAACCCCCCAAGAGTTGATTACATATCTATTTACACTTGGAAGGGATCCAAGAAAGAGGCTAGAACGATTGCTGAAACAATGCTAGGACACGTTATAGGATATTTTAGGTCCTCTAAATCATATCTTTGATTGCATAGAGGGTGCTTACATTCATGGAAGTGATGTTGATTTAGAATTGCTCAGAGGCTGGTGCAAAAGGGTATTTTGGCCCATATTGATACTTTTTAGCACCACATTTGTGCCGCTTCTTTGACGCGAAAGCGGCCCAAACGTACAAAATACAATTGCATTTTGTAAGTTTGCGCCGCTTTAGTGTAAACAAATGACGCAAATGCAGTGCTGAAAAAGTATAAATATGGGCCTTTGTTTTCTTGGCATTGCTAATGCTGGTGTTGTCGCAGAGAAGAAAAAAACAGTATTGTTTAGGATCAGCCCAAAATTGGGGGATCTTGCTAGTGGAGAGCGGAGAGGATACTAAGGGATTTCTCTTCAGAGAGTGTGTGGTCCAATCATTGGGAAAGTTTGTGTCTACATTCACTGCTTTAGACAAAGCTCAAACTTCCATGCAGAAGGTTTTTAGTACAGGTAACTTAAATCAGAGGCCCGGAAGGAGAAGGCAACTTTCTGGCCGAGGATATTATAAGACCCAGGTGGGATATGGAAGAACAAATAACTGAGGAAATACAGGTACTACAAGTTTCTATCTCCAGAAAGGAAGAGGGAACAGAGGTCTATCTTTTAGAGGAAGGGACCTTCAGTCTTACACAACAGGTGGGTATAGAGACACATTTTAATTCTTACCAGTTAAAGGTAGGCGGAAGGTTGAGGTTTTTCCTAAAGGAATGGGAGAAGATATCTCAGGATCAATGGATCAACTAGGTGGTTTCAAGATAGAGTTCAAAAGTATTCCTAATCAGGACAATGAACTGAGGGTACTCCAGTTCCAAGAGGATCAGAAAGAAGTGGCAATACAATAAATAATGCATATGTTAGAAAAGGATGCAATAGCACAAGTGAAGGAGGAAGTTTTATAAGCACCTTGCTTTTAGTAGAAAAAAGACTTCTTTTCTTGTCTCTCAAACCGAATTCTGAGTTCTGTCCAGTATTATTACGTTATAGAAAAAATAAAAGCTGAAATCATTCTTAATGGTAAAAGGCCTGACTGTCAAAAAAATGTTTTTAAGTATTCGACCTCTCTATGGTTGAGTAGATTTGCCAGTAGCCTTCAATTATCTTGAGACAAATGTCACATTATTCTCCATTTCACCCCGACCCTAGACATTTGTGTCAAAACAGCTCATATCCCAAAACCACCTGCCTTCATTGTGACTACACAAGCTTCATGTACTCTGAAAGGTGTTAATGCTGAGGCAGATAAAATCAAATTAATATTTTTAGTAAACACTCGTGTTACCTTTTCAGAACAATCAAAGGTGGTATTTTTCAAAACCCACATGAGTGTGGTAAGTCGGGAAACCCTTCAACAAAATGCAAATTAAATTCAAATAACCATAAAAATGTTGCACGTTGACCTTTGATAATGGATAGGAGCTTCTTTAATTAATGAGAGCATAGTTTCTCTGGATCGAATTTCCTCCTTCAAAATAAAATGTCCTAGATATTGTGGGCCATATTTATACTTTTTGACGCAAAACTGCGCTAACGCAGTTTTGCGTCAAAAAAATTAGCGCCGGCTAACGCCATTCTGAAGCGCCATGCGGGCGCCGTATTTATTCAATGACGTTAGCCAGCGTTAGCCGCCGGCGCTACCTGGTGTGCGTGAAAAAAAACGACGTACACCAGGCAGCGCCGGCGTTAGGAGGATATGGAGCTTGGGCGCCAAAAAATGGGGCAAGTCAGGCTGAGGCAAATTTTTCGCCTCAACCAGATTTGCGCCATTTGTTTCGACTCCCAACCCCCATTGAAATGACTCCTGTCTTAGCAAAGACAGGAGTCATGCCCCCTTGCCCAATGGCCATGCCCAGGGGACTTCTGTCCCCTGGGCATGGTCATTGGGCATAGTGGCATGTAGGGGGGCACAAATCAGGCCCCACTATGCCACAAAAAAATAAAAACTTACCTGAACTTACCTTAATGTCCCTGGGATGGGTCCCTCCAGCCTTGGGTGTCCTCCTGGGGTGGGCAAGGATGGCAGGGGGTGTCCCTGGGGGCATGGGAGGGCACCTCTGGGCTCCTTCCAAGCCCACAGGTCCCTTAACGCCTGCCCTGACCAGGCGCTAAAAAACGGCGCAAAAGCGGGCGGACGTCATTTTTTTTGACCCGCCCACTCCCGGGCGTGAATTTTGCCCGGGAGTGTAAATACGGCGCACATGCCTCGGAGTAAATTTTTTAGACGGGAACGCCTACCTTGCATATCATTAACGCAAAGTAGGTGTCCACGCTAAAAAATTACGCAAACTCCATGGACTTTGGCGCTAGACGCGTCTAACGCCAAAGTATAAATATGGAGTTAGTTTTCCGTCGGAATTGCGTCAAAAAAACGACGTAATTCCGGCGCAAACAGATTATAAATATGCCCCTGTGTTTCTTAGTGCAGGAACGTACATTTTTCTTTATGCAGTGTTGTACTCCTCTATTTGCATGGGGCTACATCATTAGCAAGAATATTATTGTGTTCTTCCACAGGAGAAGCAAAAACTATGTTGTCATTCTAGAAGGCTGCAATTTCCTCTGTGTGAGAACAAGCCTTGCAAACCCCATCACTCACCTGCATTTGATCCTGACGTCTGTTGTCCTGTTTCCCCTCTTCCCCAAGATACCTATGATAAAAGACAGAGACGCAGGGTTACAACAGGGCAGAGTTCCAAATATTCACAGATAGTAACAAAGGACACTATATTAGCCCAGGTGGGCAGAGTTCCAATCTTGACGTGCCAGTGAGGAGGAAGCGGAGGAGGGGACAAAGATGTCGAGATGGAAAGGAAAGAAGAGAAGACAGACAATGGCGGGGAGCTGGATGATGGCAAGGAATCTTGTGTCAAAGCAAAGGAAAAGGAAGAGGAAACCTGAACCGGAAAAGACATCGCCATTGACTCTGATGAGGCCCAAGGTGCATGGAATATGCTATATGGCCTACTGCAACTCAGGGGAGCTGCAGCAGTGCGGATGAGTCATTTGGGGAAGGAAACTGGAGGCAGTATGGGGTGGAGAGGCTTATGTAGAATGATTCTAAAATTACCAGTCTTCATGTATACGACTTGTCTGATCATCCATCTGCCCTGAAATGGGATGAGTTAGTTGCTTTATGTTACACATGTATGTTTTAAAGAGAACTTATCATTTTTTGTTCTTCTGACCACCCCTAAGGAATGAGCACATTGTAGACTAGATGTATGCTCCCATGTGATTGATGCACTACTGCATATGTAGCAACCAAGGCAACCTGAAAAAGACAATCAGCTGTGGTGGTTTAAAGTATTCACCCTGGTAAAGACAGAGGGAGTAAAAAAGTGATAGGAGCCCTGGAAGGAAAGCCCCTAAAACGCTCTCAGATGACATTTATGAGTGGGCTGTTTTCAGACCGGGTTGGGTCACCTAAGGCTACCCCTATACTTGTTATTGTCATGGGTGAGGTGAAGGTTTAACCCACTAGAAAAAAGGCACCAGTCTCATACTTACAACTCCTTTGCTCTCCCGATGACTTTGGCAGTTCCATCCTTCTCCCCTAAAACATTTACCTGTTAGTCTCTAGAACAGTGCACTACATATACCCAGAGCCTGTAAATTAAATGCTTTTAGTGGGACTGCAGCACTGCTTGTGCTACCCACTCAAGTAGCTCTTAATCATGTCTCAGGCCTGCCATTGTTTACACTGCTGTTTCGACTTGGCATATAAAACCTCCTGCCAAGCCTTAAACTCCCTTTCATTACATGTAACCCTTAAGGTAGGCCCTAGGTTGCTCACTGTGCATGGTGCCGGGTAGCTAAAAGGTAGGACATGTATTTCTAAGTTTTACATGTCCTGGTATTGAAAAACTCCCAAATTCATTTTTAGGTCGACTGTAACCGTACACCCTCTTGTATATTTAAGTATGCTTTGTGGGCTTCATGTCATTTCATTTGTTTGTTTCAGTGTCCTTCAAAAATCATTCCTTGTTAGTGGTCAGTAAGCAGGGACCATGTACTGAACGATTACATGTTGGTTTGTTATCTGTTGTTTGGCTGACTATTTGTTCTTGATTTCCTGCTTGTCTTAGTGTTTGCCTGTGTTCAGCTGAGGCTTCTGTGGCTGCTTCCATTTTAATATAGCATTCCTCTCTCTCACACCCTCCCATGTTGCTGCATGCCCCTCCCACTTCCCCTTCTGCCTAGTGCTCCCTTCCTGTCCCTCACCCCTTCTGCCATATTTTATTTTGGATACTGCTGGTGTTTACGTTAGGGATTGTTTTTTTCTTTTTCTTTTATCTGTAATAAGGTAAGGGTTGCTGTTAGTTTTGTTGTGATGTTTGCGCTATGTGTTGCTGATGTTTCTTTAACTTAAAATCATATTGCGTTCTAGGATTCTTTTTTTGGGACTAATGTGTTAATTTTCAGTTTCATTGTGATGTTAGTACTGTTCCATAATTCTTCCATTTGGAGCAATGTTTTGAGTAAAATTTTTAGTACAGCCTTTGATGATGTGATATAGTTTACAATTTTTGGGGAAACACAGAAACAGCTATTGTTTGCTGTTGCAGAATATTCACCGTCATTCACAGATAACGCACTTACGGTGCGGTTGGATTTATGCCTTTATAACGGGCAGAGAGTGCTTGGCAGTGATTAAAGTGACCTGAGACTGATTTAAAACTGCGCACCACTGTTGTTTTTGCTAAGATATTTTCCAGCACCAGCCACAGGTGTTTAAGTTGTACTTTGGACACCAGCACTTATTATAATACTAACAAACCACTGACTATTTCTATAATTCACACTCATTTAATAGTACATACAGATTAATATTCACCTCAATTCACAGATAATGCATTTATCATGAGGTTGCAGTTAAGCCTTTGTTTGTAAACTTAGCAATTTCCAGTCTCTAACACTGACTGTTCCATGGTATCCATCACATGCCCTACAAATTCCTAGACCTAGCAGCCTTTCTTGTTTGAAATTAAAAAGAATAATGAAGCAAGAAAGTAATTGTTGGTGAACAAACTCTTTTTTCTTAAGTATCAACAATTGTCCTTTAAGGAAATAATACTTCCCAAGCCTGCCTTGCGTTATCATCTGATCCGACAGTGTACGCACATTTGCCCCTATTTATTGATACTTGTGAAATGCCATTTAGCTTCCATCTGAATCACTTGACTCCACTCAGGAAAAGATGAGGCTCTGAAGTCTTTGAACTGCGGGCCACTGCAGACAAGCCACCTGAGTCGTAAGCCTTAGGTCAATGCCATACAGGTTCTCTATTTAGAATCTTTTAAAACACTTTTTCTATGTAGCGGACTCCAATGATGACCTCCTCTTAAAAAAGCAACATATTTATTGTCTCCACTGCTTAATTTGAGCCAGTGGTTGTTGGTGGCAGCCACCAGCACTTATTTTGGGGGCCTGGCATTTACTTACCCAAAACTGAAATTTTCCTCTACCAAAAACTGAAAAACAAAACAAAACAAATTGACAGTGGTAAACAAAAAAAAAAAAACAAAAAAAAATCACTAAGGGAGAAATCATAAATCTTTAACAGTGCGATAACGGGGCAGAGAGTGTCTGGCAGTGATTAAAGAGCTACAAAGACAAGGAGGGAAAAGGAGGTTCTAAGTCTGGGTCTGTCCTTCTTACAGCCTATATAACATTACAAAAGAGGCCTAGCTAAAAGAACTACCACAGGATGTGTAGGAAAAAGGATTTTCCTGTTAGAAGAACCCTCACCCACCAGGGTTACCCCTTGGTGGCATGCTTCATTATTGGGTTACTTCCCGTTCCGCTATGGAGCAGGGCGTGCTACTACCTACGGGATACGTGGAAGCACTGTTGTAGTCTTGTCAATGTGAATCACAGGAGCGATAGGAGTGGTGGGGTCTTAGGTGAGTTAAAAATACATGTCTCGTAGTAATTCCAATGATTTAATAGATCTCTTGGAGGTGGTATGATTCAAAAGGGGCTGTGGAAGTGGAGGAAGTAATGTACTTGATTTCCTAGTCTACATGTTTTGGAGCCTTACTCCTAGGCTCTTCTTCAGGACCAAGGTGGACTCCCTGGTGCCACTCCATGTTTGACTACCTCTAATGAAAACATAAATAATACATGCTCTGTGATATGGTGTCACATGATATGTGATATGATATGCAATTCACCTTACTAATGTGGTGTCATAAGATTATACCTATTGTTTATGGTGTCTGTCATTAATACCTGGAAATACAAGAGAGGCATAGTTATCATAGCCCCCATTTGTAATGGGCCGCCATATATGTTGTTTGTGGGTGTGGTGCCACCTATTTGCAAACTGCACCCCACTTGTGGGAAACGGCACTTGTGAATATCAGGAATGGGAGACTTAAGCACTCTCACAATCAAAAGTACAAGACATACTACATTTAACATTTTAAACATGTAAACACATGAAACGCAACATACAGCACACACGTGGTGCATGTGTAACCTGCTCTGTAGTATTTGGATTCTCATATCATAGCTCCTCTGGGAGGGGTGTGTGCTTATAGTCACACTCAAAAGATTTTGCAAAGTTTTAGAATCGATTCATCTTTCTGTATCTGTAGCACGATGTAAACAATGTTCAAAAGGCACTTACTTCCTCTAAGCGACACTCCCACTGTGTACCTAATGCTCACCTTCCCGGGGTCTGAATCTTGAATGCTCCCGTAAGAGGCAAGTTTAACTGTGTAGCACCTCTTGCATCTTGGCACGCTAAAGCGTTTAGCACTAGACATCTAACTTCCCCAAGATGGCGGCCTCCTGTGGAAGGAAGGGGGTCCACGAGGACCCTAAAAGTAGGTACCTCTTGTGGGTGCCTGTAATTACACAGAGGTCATTGGGGCTTCATGGGCTTAAAGAGGCAGAACTGGGGATTCCCATTCCATTTAAATCATTATTTTGGAGTTTCTTTTTGTGTTTAACGAAGGGTTAGTCGTTCCCTTCTTACTGTGATGGTGACACATATGTGAGTGGCTAATACTTATTGTTGAGGGTTTGCTCTTTGTGGCACCATGGAATGTAAAGGAATGAGATGGACATAGGACCTTTTGCGTTGCCTAGGTGTACCATTCATTTCAGGAGATGTATATCCGACTAATGATTAATGTGATTTTACTAGTTTGTCAGCTGGTTTCAAGGTATGTTCTCATTGAGGCCAAATTTGTGTGTGTGTAATTTATACACCCATCATTGTTCTTTTTCTGGGAAATCCAGTTGTATGCTAAAGTTTGCTTCATCGTACTGTGGATCTTCGTCTTTAGGAAATCAGTAGGGTCCTCCCTGAGTTTTTGGTAGTTTTGTGTGTCACCCAATAGGCTTAATCATTCTTTACAATAGTTTTCCAAGGTCTGGATTAAGATTGCACCGCCCTTATCTGCTGGTTTTATTGCTATTTTGTTGTTGTTGTTAGCTAGTTCCTGGAAGGCTTTTTTCTCATTCTTGGTTGTGTTATGGAACACCTTTAAAGTGTTAGGATTAATATCACTAATATCCTTCAGAATTGATTTTTCAAAGGTGAGGATTTCTATTGGAAAAGAAGTGTTGGTAGTTGTGAAGGACGATTTTTTGCGTAGCTCTGTGCCCTAGTGCTAAAATGTCTGCTGGTTGCAAGGATCTTAGTTTGATCTTCCTAATAAAATAATTTACTTCAATGCACAATCTGAATTTGTCTGGGGGGGCTTTGGGACAAAACCAAAACCCTTCTCAAGGACATCTATCTGTGCATCAGTCAATGGCACTTCACCAAGATTTACTACTACACTGTGCAACTGCTTGGGCGTCCTTGATTGTACGGACATGGTGTACTCTCTGTTGTCATGCTCCATGTTGTCATGCTCCCTGGGTCTTGGTGGGATGCCTATTGGACCTGGGGTTGTGTCTCTGATTTTCCCCTTGGGCATCTCTGGCCTTTTCCTAAAAAAAGGAGGGCGGTACTGTGGAAATTGGTCACCCTGGGGTTCCCAATGTTCAAAATGAGGAGGATACATTTGGGGTGGTGGGGGACCGAATGCACATGGGGCTGGATACATAGAGTAGGTGTCCCACCCACTCCCTGTCTTAAAACCAGCTCTCCTGTTTCTTCTGTTATTCCACATCCCCTGAAACTGTCCTTTCATGTTGGAGTCAAAATTGCTGGAGCCTGAGTCTGATGAGTCAGAGTCCGTATTGTACCCTGGATTCTTTCCTGAGGGGACATAGGCCCTCATTACAACTCTGGCGGTCAGTGTTAAAGCGGCGGTAAGACCGCCAACAGGCCGACGGTAAAGAAAAATGGAATCACGACCATGGCGGAAATCGCCAACATAGACAGCTACTTTAACAATCCGACCGCCACGGCGGTGGAAATAAACACTTCGGCGGTCACCGCCAACAGACAGGTGGAAGACAATGTACCGGCCACACTATTATAAGAGGCCAATCCGCCAACTTTTCCTGAGCGGAACCAACGCGAACAAAAACACGGCGGAAACAGGACTTGGAAGGGAAAACACTCACCTCTCCATATCCCACGAGGAACCAGGACGCCATGGAGCCAGAACTCCAAATACTCCCTGCAATGGTATTCCTGCTCCTCTACCAGGAGCACAAAAGACGGCAGCGGCGACCACGGTGAGTACTGCACCTACAACACAGGGAGGTGGGAGGGAAAAGAGAGTGACACACACAACACGCAACCCCCCCACCCACACCCTCACCCACAACAACATACACAGAAATACATGCTGCAACATTACATTTACACCCTCCCCACCCCCCTGGAAGAACGCAAGGACAAAAGGAAATGAAAGTGTAATAAATAAAAATCCAATAGTCAAAACTTTAAATACAGTATATGCAATTATGTACACCAACTACACAAGTCCGGATAGTGCACCATTCATAGTCCGTGGACCACCAGGCCCAAAAAACATGGGCGAGGCCCACACTCGATACCAGACTTCAAACGGAGAGAACACTGCAGGGGCTTCAGATCGAACTGAAACAGGCACCTCAGGGGGAAGGGAAGGGGGGGCACCTCAGCCGGATGAGTGCACAATGCCAGCTCCACGAGGGGGCTCCATGATCACTGCTGTATCCTGGGGAGTGCAAAGCTGCAGTCTCACAAGTCTTTACAGTGGGTGGTTTGCCCACAGCTCTATCCTGGGGAGTGCAAAGCCACAGTCTCACAAGTCTTTACAGTGGGTGGTTTGCCCACTGCTGTATCCTGGGGAGTGCAAAGCCACAGTCTCACAAGTCTTTACAGTGGGTGGTTTGCCCACTGCTGTATCCAGGTGAGTGCAAAGCCACAGTCTCTCAAGTGGATGCCTTTCTCCACTGGTTCTGGAGGGGGCTTTGTGCCCAGAGTGCTTCATCCTGCCAAGGACTGAGGTAGTGGATGCCTTTCTCCACTGGTTCTGGAGGGGGCTTTGTGCCCAGAGTGCTTCATCCTGCCAAGGACTGAGGTAGTGGATGTGATACTCCACTGACGGTGGTGCAACATGCAAGCTGCCCAGACTCCTGGAACTGACCACCAGCCTTGTACGACTGACCACTGTGGATGGCAGCCATGTCTGCATTGGTGCCACTGGCTCAGGATGTCACGGGGCTGCTGGCGGTGCTAGCGGCGGCATCAGTGGCATCGGTGCTTGCGGCGGCCTCAGTGGCATCGCTGCTGGTGGCGGGCTCTGTGGCATCGGTGCTGGCAGTGGGCTCTGTGGCATCGGTGCTGGCAGTGGGCTCTGTGGCACCAGTGCTGGCGGTGGCCTTTGTGGCGGCGGTGCTGGTGCCGGTCTTTGTGGCGGAGGCGCTGGTGTGGTTCTAAAAATTCTGGACCCATGTAATTTACTTTGCCACAGCAGTACGATTTTAGTATCAAAAGACCGATAATGACTAGTACACTAAGCATGAGCATTTTCGCTCAATTCCAGCAGCGTTTTCACCTCGAAATCGCCATTTTCGTCCTGCACTCGTGGCTCCCATTTTATACACGGCAGCCATTTTAAAAGTTGCCCTCACATAGGCTTATAATACAGTCAGATTTGATTCCAAGGACACGTACACCTTTATTGACTTTTCTCTGACCTGGGCAAGCTTGAACCATTGCCTCAGGCCAAACCTGTTTGGTCAGTCCCTCTCCCAGTGGCCGAATCAGATAGCATCAAGGCACACCATGCCATAAAACCCTTATTATCGCTCACACACCCTGCCTAATCTTGCTCACACCTGCACCTGCTCTTTTCTTCTTCATACCTTACGAAGGGGAGGTGCCCATTTTTATTGGGGGTCCACACTTATCTGATGTAAAATACTAGGCCTTGCCGGGTAATTTATTATGGGTTGGATGACATGAAATATGAGGTTTCATCATGACACTGATTTTTCCTTTGTAGTGAAAACATGTGAATGACCAACCAAAATGTCAAGAATGTTTGCCTGAAGCTTAAAAAACTGTATATAAGGAAACCTGACTTTGCATTGAAACACAGTCTCCTGAGAACATACAAACCGTGCTGTTGTACTTCTAGGACGCTTGTTACTTGGTTGCAGCCAATAAATTCGATCTTTGACTTCACATAGAAGACTCTGAGTTTCTGTGGTCTGAATCAGGAAAGTACCCGAGGTCTTTGGGTGTACCCTGGCACCGCTGGGTTACCGGATCAGTACCGGTTCTGAAAAACCCAGTACCTCACTGGTGGTGGGCTCAGTGACTGCGGTGCTGGTGGTGGGCTCAGTGAATGCGGTGCTGGTGGCGGTGCAGGTGGCGGTGCTGGTGGCGGTCTTGTCCGCCATGCAGGTTGGCGTCGACGTGGACCTCCCTTTGATTTTCTGGCTCTTCCTCACCTTGGATGGTGGCGCAACTGTCTTTCCACTATCCACTTTTGTTTTGCCTGAGCCCTTGGTGGCAGGTGTTTTCACCTTCTCCCTCTGGGATGTGGGCAGCTTTTTGACTTTTGGAGGTGGCAGAATGACCTTGCACTCGCTCCGTGGAACACTGGCAGCGCTGATGCTTGGCGCACTCCAAAAACCTGCAGTTGCTGGCACCACTGTGCCCCGCGATGTGGTGGCTGAGGTGCTGGGTTGGCACCTGGAAAGGGGGGCCCTGGGCAACGGACGGGGGGGGAGGTGTACGGAAGAGGTCAATAGTAGACAGGAAAAGCTTTTTAGACACACTGGGATGGGTAGATGGAGTGGGTTTGGGAGTGGAGGAAGAGGTAGTGGTTGTAGGAGGTGTACGTTTGCTGACCTTGGGTGAAGGTGCATGGACCGGAGACTGTTGTGAGGTGGATGGCTGTTGGGTGGGTGTGTGGCTGCGTTTGTGTACTTTGGGAGGAGCGCTCACAGGCACACTGGGAGAGGACACAGGGGATGTATGAATGGTAGTGGGGGTGGTGAGTGCACGTGAGCGGTGTATGGTGATGGTCATGCTGGTGATGGAGGTAGTGGCTGAAGATGTACTGCATGCAGGTGTGAGTGGAGAAGAGACAGGGAGGGAGGAGGGAGATGTGGAGGAGGGGGACACAGTGGAGACAGTGGATATTGGTATGTGTGCATGGGTATGATGTGGGTGCTTGTGTGAGTGCCTGTGGGGTGTGTGGTGCTAATGTTTGCCTGGGCCAATCGTGTGTGTTGAGGTGTGTGCATGCTGGTCTGATGGTGTGCTTGGGATAGGCTGAGGTACAGGGGTTTGGGTCTGCGTGCAGGAGGTTGGAGGGGGAGGCTGGACACAGGGACAATGGCTGCCATCAGTGCTGAGGCCAGAGCCTGAAATGCTCTCTGTTGGGCTGCCTGGCCAGAATGAATGCCCTCCAGGTATGCATTTGTTTGTTGCAAATGACTCTCAACACCCTGGATGGCATACAGAATGGTAGACTGCCCAACAGTGAGAGATCACAGGAGGTCAATAGCCTCCTCACTTAGGGCAGCAGGGCTGACTGGGGCAGGGCCTGAGGTGCCTGGGGCGAAGGAGATGTCCACCCTCATGGGTGAGCTGCCACGGAACACCCGCTGAGGGGCTGCTGGGAGGGCGGTGCTGGTGGGGGGGTGGCGGCTGTACCTGTTGATGGGGGGGCGCATAGAGGCCCGCCACCGCAAGGGAGCTCCCATCAGAGGAAGAATCGCTTTCCCTGATGTCACCTCTGGTCCCCGTCATGGAGCTCCCCTCGCCCTCCGTCCCACTGGTGGCTTCAGACTCCGTTGTCTCGCCCTCCACGGCCATGTGGGATGCAGCTCCTTCCTGCTCCGGAGGCACTGCTTCTCCGCCTGATGATGCTAATGCACACAAGAACAGGGAGACCACAAAAAGGGTGTGGGAAAGACAGAAGAAAGACATGTTCAGTGCATGCAATACCACTACCGTTGGCGGACACTACAGACACAGCAGCCCTCTGCACTACGCCATGCACTTAGAGTTCCCTAATTGATCACAGGGACATGGGGTACAAGGCCTATGCCTATTTGCTGCACACATAGAAGTCACAGGAGCCTGACTACGTGTAGTTGGCTCTTACCACTGGTGGGGTTGGGATGCCACATAGCCTGCCTACAAAACTCACCCTGGCCTAGGGGAACCCTGTAGGAAAGTACCATCTTGCCTGGCATGTTACCCCCATATTTCACTGTATATATGTTGTTTTAGTTGTATGTGTCACTGGGACCCTGCCAGCCAGGGCCCCAGTGGTCATAAGTGTGCCCTGTATGTGTTACCTGTGTTATGACTAACTGTCTCTCTGAGGCTCTGCTATCCAGAACCTCAGTGGTTATGCTCTCTCATTTCTTTCCAAATTGTCACTAACAGGCTAGTGACCAATTTCACCAATTTACATTGGCATACTGGAACACCCTTATAATTCCCTAGTATGTGGTACTGAGGTACCCAGGGTATTGGGGTTCCAGGAGATCCCTATGGGCTGCAGCATTTCTTTTGCCACCCATAAGGAGCTCTGACAATTCTTACACAGGCCTGCCCTTGCAGCCTGAGTGAAATAACGTCCACGTTATTTCATAGCCATTTACCACTGCACTTAAGTAACTTATAAGTCACCTATATGTCTAACCTTTACCTGGTAATGGTTGGGTGCTAAGTTACTTAGTGTGTGGGCACCCTGGCACTAGCCAAGGTGCCCCCACATTGTTCAGGGCAAATTCCCCGGACTTTGTGAGTGCGGGGACACCATTACATGCGTGCACTATACATATGTCACGACATATATAGCGTCACAATGGTAACTCCGAACATGGCCATGTAACATGTCTAAGATCATGGAATTGTCACCCCAATGCCATTCTGGCATTGGGGAGACAATTCCATGATCCCCCGAGTCTCTAGCTAAGACCCGGGTACTGCCAAACTACCTTTCCCGGGGTTTCACTGCAGCTGCTGCTGCTGCCAACCCCTCAGACAGGTTTCTGCCCTCCTGGGGTCCAGCCAGGCTTGGCCCAGGAAGGCAGAACAAAGGACTTCCTTAGAGAGAGGGTGTTACACCCTCTCCCTTTGGAAAAAGGTGTCAGGGCTGGGGAGGAGTAGCCTCCCCCAGCCTTTGGAAATGCTTTGATGGGCACAGATGGTGCCCATCTCTGCATAAGCCAGTCTACACCGGTTCAGGGATCCCCCAGCCCTGCTCTGGCGCGAAACTGGACAAAGGAAAGGGGAGTGACCACTCCCCTGACCTGCACCTCCCCTGGGAGGTGCCCAGAGCTCCTCCAGTGTGCTCCAGACCTCTGCCATCTTGGAAACAGAGGTGCTGCTGGCACACTGGACTGCTCTGAGTGGCCAGTGCCAGCAGGTGACGTCAGAGACTCCTTCTGATAGGCTCCTTCAGGTGTTGCTAGCCTATCCTCTCTCCTAAGTAGCCAAACCTCCTTTTCTGGCTATTTAGGGTCTCTGCTTTGGGGAATTCTTTAGATAACGAATGCAAGAGCTCATCAGAGTTCCTCTGCGTCTCTCTCTTCACCTTCTGCCAAGGAATCGACTGCTGACCGCGCTGGAATCCTGCAAAACTGCAACAAAGTAGCAAAGACGACTACTGCGACCTTGTAACGCTGATCCGGCCGCCTTCTCGACTGTTTTCCTGGTGGTGCATGCTGTGGGGGTAGTCTGCCTCCTCTCTGCACTAGAAGCTCCGAAGAAATCTCCGTGGGTCGACTGAATCTTCCCCCTGCAACCGCAGGCACCAAAGAACTGCATCACTGGTCCTCTGGGTCTCCTCTCAGCATGACAAGTGAGGTCCCTTGAACTCAGCAACTCTGTCCAAGTGACTCCCACAGTCCAGTGACTCTTTAGTCTAAGTTTGGTGGAGGTACGTCCTTGCCTCCCCACGCTAGACTGTATTGCTGGGTACCGCGTGATTTGCAGCTGCTCCGGCTCCTGTACACTCTTCCAGGATTTCCTTTGTGCACAGCCAAGCCTGGGTCCCTGGCACTCTAACCTGCAGTGCATGACCTCCTGAGTTGTCCTCCGGCATCGTGGGACCTTCCTTTGTGACTTCAGGTGAGCTCCGGTTCACTCCACTTCATAGTGCTGGTTCCGGCACTTCTGCGGGTGCTGCTTGCTTCTGAGTGGGCTCTTTGTCTTTCTGGACAACCCCTCTGGCTCCTCACGCAATTGGTGATATTCTGGTCCCTCCTGGGCCACAGCAGCATCCAAAAACCCTAACTGTGACCCTTGCAGCTAGCAAGGCTTGTTTGCGGTCTTTCGGCACGGAAACACCTCTGCACGACTTTTCACGATGTGGGACATCCATCCTCCAAATGGGAAGTTTCTAGCCCTTGTCGTCCTTGCAGAATCCACAGCTTCTACCATCCAGTGGCAGCTTCTTTGCACCCACAACTGGCATTTCCTGGTCATCTGCCCACTCCCGACTTGATCGTGACTCTTGGACTTGGTCCCCTTGTTCCACAGGTACTCTCGTCAGAAAATCCATTGTTGTTGCATTGCTGGTGTTGGTCTTCCTTGCAGAATTCCCCTATCACGACTTCTGTGCTCTTTGTGGAACTTAGGTGCACTTTGCACCCACTTTTCAGGGTCTTGGGGTGGGCTATTTTTCTAACCCTCACTGTTTCCTTAAAGTCCCAGCGACCCTCTACAAGGTCACATAGGTTTGGGGTCCATTCGTGGTTCGCATTCCACTTCTAGAGTATATGGTTTGTGTTGCCCCTATCCCTATGTGCCCCCATTGCATTCTATTGTGACTATACATTGTTTGCACTGTTTTCTATTGCTATTACTGCATATTTTGGTATTGTGTACATATATCTTGTGTATATTTGCTATCCTCATACTGAGGGTACTCACTGAGATACTTTTGGCATATTGTCATAAAAATAAAGTACCTTTATTTTTAATATATCTGTGTATTGTGTTTTCTTATGATATTGTGCATATGACACTAGTGGTACTGTAGGAGCTTCACTCGTCTCCTAGTTCAGCCTAAGCTGCTCTGCTAAGCTACCTTTTCTGTCAGCCTAAGCTGCTAGACACCCCTCTACACTAATAAGGGATACCTGGACCTGGTGCAAGGTGTAAGTACCCCTTGGTACCCACTACAAGCCAGGCCAGCCTCCTACAAACCCACAGCCCACCTCCCCCACCCAGACACCTCTTAATGTGTGCAGAGTCAGATGGATGTGACTGTACTCACCCCCTTGTGGCTGCTGTGATGCCATCAAGCGGCCATCCAACTCCGGATAGGCCACTGCCAGGATCCGGTACATCAGGGGGGTCATGGTGCGATGGGCACCCCTCCCACGTTGGGAGGCCATCCCCAGCTGGGCCTCCGCTGTCTTCTTGCTCCAGCGGCGAATGTCCTCCCACTTTTTACGGCAGTGGGTGCTTTGTCTGTGGTGGACCCCCAGGGTCCGGACGTCCTTGGCGATGGCACGCCAAATATCCTTCTTCTGGTGGGCGCTGACCTAGAGGAATAGTACAGGGGAAAAAGGAAAATCTTTAACTGTCTGCACCGTCACAGTCATTGACCCACGTTCCGACCATTGCCCTGACGCACATACACTCACCATCCGCTCATGCAGACCTCAGCCCTCCCCCTGTATCTTCCATCCACACCACTCCAAACAGGCATTGCGGATACAGCATGCTCACAGTGTACTCACCTGTTTGTCTGGAGGACCGTAGAGTAGCGTGTACTGGGGGAAGACCCCATCCACTAATTTCTCCAACTCCTCTGAAGTGAAGGCAGGGGCCCTTTCCCCAGACATAGGAGCCATCCTCGCTTCCAACCTGAGGTCACAGCAGCACTTACAGTGTAGGTCCTCTCCAGTCGAAGGTCAGGTATCAAGTGAGTGAACAGACAGAAAATGGCGGTCACGTCTGCAGCTGTGCGTACCGTCACCGCCGGTGTACATCGTAATTGGCTCCTGGGACCCATAGGGTCCAATGTTAACCAATGCAGGATTGCACCACGGTCTTCGACCGCCTACAGCGATGGTGTACAACGCCAGTGCAGTTACCTCATATCCCCTTGTCCCACCTACAGGTCAGGCAGCTGCAATTTCAGGGAGCCACATGGCATTAATTTTAAATGCGTCACACCCATCTAGGCCTTGCATATACACAGTGACACGCACATTGAAGATTGACAAATGTGTGCAATAAACATTTTTTTAATACCCCATTGTTGGCTGACTCTGTGCTCGCTGTTCTCGTCCATAGGGCAGGTCCGCTGGGGCAGGTGAGGAGATGGCGGCATCCTCCGGTGTACAGACCGCTGGTGGACCTGTCAACAATAGAAGAGAGACACGTAATAGTCACCTACAGACTTGATCGTGCAACAATCCATGAACTGTATGCCCAGTTGGAACCAGACCTGATGTCAGCTATCCGCCATCCCACAGGAATCCCCCCTCTAGTGCAGGTCCTGTCAGTACTCCATTTCCTGGCAAGTGGGTCTTTTCAAACTACAGTGGCCATTGTATCAGGGATGTCCCAGCCTATGTTCTCAAACGTGTTGTCCAGAGTATTGTCTGCCCTGCTGAAACACATGCTCAGCTACATTGTTTTCCCTCAGGTGGAGGATTTGCCCACAGTGAAAGGTGACTTCTATGCCCTGGGACATATCCCCAACATCATAGGTGCCATTGATGGGACACATGTAGCCTTGGTACCCCCCCAGCAGAAGTGAACAGGTGTACAGAAACCGGAAGAGCTACCATTCAATGAATGTGCAGATGGTGTGTTTGGCCGACCAGTACATCTCCCATGTAAAAGCCAAGTTTCCAGGCTCAGTGCATGACACTTACATTTGGAGGAATAGAAGCATCTCATATGTGATGGGGCAACTCCAGAGGCACCGTGTGTGGCTAATAGGTGAGAACATGGACTCTATACCCTGTCAATAGTTGTCTGGGGTTGTCCTTAAGGGTTAGTGTGTGTCTAACAGTTGTCCCTCGATTTTTTCAGGTGACTCTGGTTACCCCAACCTGTCATGGCTACTGACCCCAGTGAGAAATCACAGGACAAGGGCAGAGGACCTCTACAGTGAGGCACATGGGCGAATTAGGGGAGTGATCGAAAGGACCTTCGGCCTCCTGAAGGCCAGGTTCCGGTGCCTCCATATGACAGGTGGTTCTCTCTACTACTCACCAATGAAGGTGTGCCAGATCATCGTGGCCTGCTGTATGCTGCACAACATGGCTTCACGACGACTGGTGCCTTTTCTGCAGGAGGATGGTCCAGAAGGAGGTCTTGTGGCAGCTGTGGAGCCTGTGGACAGTGAAGAAGAGGAGGCAGAAGAAGAGGATATTGACAACAGAAACAGCGCTATCCAGCAATACTTCCAGTGAGACACAGGTAAGAAGATGTCACTGGCTCACACATCTCATACAATAGTTAGACCTATCATAAGTCTGTCACTTTCACCCAGTGTATGGACCCTGATTTGTCACTTTGCCTTTTCATTTCACAGTTGTGGGTCCAAGTGTGTGACCTCTGCTATATTACCTCATGGACTAGAGCTGTGTGACATAGGTATGTTGACAATACAATCGACATTGCTATTTTCCTTAGTTATTGTAAATACACATTTGTGAAAGCACAGACTGACTCCCGATTGTTTTGTGATTCAAGGGTGTTTATTTCAGTGCAAATTAGTGGAGGGGGTTGTAAAATGGCAGAGTCCAGTCTATTTGTTTCACAGGTGCATTGTCCAAAGTGGCATAGGAAGTGGAGCTAGGGCAGTTGATTGATGGACAGGGTGACGAAGTGGGACAGAAGGATGACATTCAGGGTGGTCTCATTTCCTAGCGCGGGTCTTGGCATTGTTCTCTGTCTTTGTCCTGGATCTCAGGGACCATTTGTGGGGTGGTTCTCCATCTGCAGGGGGTGGAGTGCTGGTGTTGTGGTCCTGTGGTGGTGCCTCCTGTCCACTAGCGCTGGCGGAGGTGGTGGGCTGTTCATCATCCAGACTAGTGTCAGCGGACCCTTTTTTGTGCCACAGTGTCTCTCCTGGTGTCCACAAGGTCCTTCAGCACCCCTACAAAGGTGACCAGGGTGGTGTTGATGGACTTAAGTTCCTCCTTGATACCCAGATACTGTTCCTCCTGCAGCCACTGGGTCTCCTGAAACTTGGCCAGTACCGTTGCCATTGTCTCCTGGGAATGATGGTACACTCCCATGATGTTGGAGAGGGCCTCGTGGAGAGTTGGTTCCCTGGGCCTATCCTCCCCCTGCCGCACAGCTGTCCTCCCAGTTCCCCAGTTATCCTGTGCCCCTGTCCCCTGAACCGTGTGCCCACTGCCACTGCCCCCAGGTCTCTGATTTTCTTGGGGTGGTGGGTTTGCCTGGGTTCCCTATAGTAGTGGACACACTGCTGCTTGACGTGTCCTGGGGACAGAGGGATGGGCCTGCTGGAAGGGTGCTGTGCTGGTGTTTCCTGAGAGGGGAGGCTCTGTGGTCGCATGTGCCAGTGTCAGGGGAACCGACTGTCCCGAGGTCCCAGATGGGCCGGGCTGGTCATCTTGATCCAGTTGGACAGAGCTGCTGTCACCACCGTGGGCCTCTTCTGTGGGGGAAGTGGACATGGATGGAACCTCCTGTCCGGTGACGTTGGGTAGGGGTCCTGCAGGGGTGTAAAGGCATGATTATTGCATCTGTGTGTGCCATCGTGTGCAATGGGTGGGTGACCCTGTACTCCAGTGCTTGCATTCTTGTCTAGGACCTTGTGTGATACTTGGTTTGGGGTCTGTGTGGGAATCTGTAGTGTACATGTTTTGGTGATGGGTGTCCATGCTTTGTTGTTGCATGCAGGGCTTGGTATTTGGATAGGTGGGTTGTGATAGTGGGGCATATGTGAGGTGTTGGACTGATGGAGGTGAGGGTGAGGGTGGGGGTATGTGATAGCATGCAGGTAGGGTGGGGGTTGTAATAATTAAGATCTGACTTACCAGAGTCCATTCCTCCTGCTACTCCTGTGAGGCCCTCAGGATGCAGTATAGCCAAGACCTGCTCCTCCCATGTTGTTAGTTGTGGGGGAGGAGGTGGGGGTCCGCAGCCAGTCCTCTGAACTGCAATATGGTGTCTTGAGACCACCCAACGCACCTTCCCCCGTAGGTCGTTCAACCTCTTTCTGATGTCATCCCGTGTTCTTGGGTGCTGTCCCACTGCGTTGACCCTGTCCACGATTCTGCGCCATAGCTCCATCTTCCTAGCTATGGAGGTGTGCTGCACCTGTGATCCGAATAGCTGTGGCTCTACCCAGACGATTTCCTCTACCATGACCCTACTGGTGAAGGTGGTTTCCGTGGTCTCAAGACACCAGATTGCAATACAGAGGACTGGCGGCGGAGCCCCACCTCCTCCCCCACAACTAACAACATGGGAGGAGCAAGTCTTGGCTATACTGCATCCTGAGGGCCTCGCAGGAGTAGCAGGAAGAATGGACTCTGGTAAGTCAACTCTTAACTATTACATGCTATCACATACCCCCGCCCTCACCCCATCACTCCAACACCTCACAAATGTCCCACAATCACAACCCACACATCCCGACACCAAGCCCTGCATGCAACACCAAAGCATGGACACCCATCACCAAAGCATGTCCACAACAGATAACCACACAGACCTCAAACCAATTATCACACAGGGTCCTAAACAAGAATGCAAGCACTGGAGTACAGGGCCACTCACCCATTACACACAATGGCACACACAGATGCAATAATCATGCCTTTACACCTCTGCAGGACCCCTACCCAACGTCACTGGACAGGAGGTTCCAGACATGTCCACTCCTCCCACAGAAGAGGCCCACAGTGATGACAGCAGCTCTGTCCAACTGGATCAAGATGACCAGCTCGGCCCATCTGGGACCTCAGGACAGTCGGTTCCCCTGACACTGGCACAAGCCACCACGGAGCCTCCCCCCTCAGGAAACACCAGCACAGCATCCACCCAGTGGGCCCATCCCTCCGTCCCCAGGACATGTCAAGCAGCAGTGTGTCCACCACTACAGGGACCCCAGGCAAACCCACCACCCCAAGAAAATCAAGGACCTGGGGGCAGTGGCACACGGTTCAGGGGACAGAGGAACAGGAAAATAGGGGAATTGGGAGGACAGCTGCGCGACAGGTGGAGGACAGGCCCAGGGAACCCACGCTCCACGAGGCCCTCTCCAACATCATGGGAGCGTACCATCATTCCCAGGAGATGATGGCAACGGTACTGGCCAACTTTCAGGAGACCCAGCGGCTGCAGGAGGAACACTATCTGGGGATCAGGGAGGAACTCAAGTCCATCAACACCACCCTGGTCACCATTGTAGTGGTGCTGAAGGAACTCGTGAACACCAGGAGGGACACTGTGGCACAACAAGGGGCCCCTGACAATAGCCTGGATGATGAACAGCCCAACACCTCCGCCGGCGCTAGTGGACAGGAGGCACCACCACAGGACCACGACACCAGCACCCCACCCCCTGCAGATGGAGAACCACCCCGCAAACGGTCCCTGAGATCCAGGAACAAGACAGAGAACAATGCCAAGACCCCGCCAGGAAATTAGACCCCCCAAAATGTCATCCTTCTGTCCCACTTTGTCACGCTGTCCATCCATCAACTGCCCTAGCTCCACTTCCTAAGCTCCTTTGGACAATGCACCTGTGAAACAAATAGACTGGACTCTGCCCTGGACATTCCTCCACCATCACCCCTGCCCATTTTACAACCCCCTCCACTTATTTGCACAGAAATAAACACCCTTGAATCACAAAACAATCTGGAGTCCGTCTGTGCTTTCACAAATGTGTATTTACAATAACTATGGAATATAGCAATGTCAAATTTCTTGTCAACATACCGATGTAACAGAGCTCTAGTCCATGAAGTAATATAGCAGAGGTCACACAGTGGGACCCACATCTGTTGAATGGAAAGGCAAAGTGACAAGTCAGGGTCCATACACTGGGTAAAAGTGACAGACTAATGATAGGTCAAACAATTGTATGAGATGTGTGAGGCAGTGATATCTTCTTCCCTGTGTCTCACTGGAAGTATTGCTGGATAACGTTGTTTCTGTTGTCGATATCCTCTTCTTCTGCCCCCTCTTCTTCACTGTCCACAGGCTCCACAGCTGCCACAAGACCTCCAGCTGGACCATCCTCCTGCAGTAAAGGCACCTGTCGTCGCAAAGCCAGGTTGTGCAGCATACATCAGGCCACGATGATCTGGCACACCTTCTTTGGTGAGTAGTAGAGAGAACCACCTGTCATATGGAGGCACCGGAACCTGGCCTTCAGAAGGCCGAAGGTTCTTTCTATTATCCTCCTAGTTCACCCATGTGCCTCATTGTAGCGTTCCTCTGCCCTTGTCCTGGGATTCCTCTCTGGGGTCAGTAGCCATGACAGGTTGGGGCACCCAGAGTCACCTGCAAATGTCGAGGGACAACTGTTAGACACACACTAACAGGTAGGGAGAACCCCAGACCCAGACAACTATTCACAGGGTATAGGGTCCTTGTTCTCACCTAATAGCCACACACAGTGCCTTTGGAGTCGCCCCATCACATAAGGGATGCTGCTATTCTGCAGAATGTAAGCGTCATGGACGGAGCCAGGAAATTTGGCATTCACATGGGAGATGTACTCGTCGGCAAACACACCATCTGCACATTCATAGAATGGTAGCTCTTTCGGTTTCTGTACACCTGTTCACTCCTGCGGGGGTACCAAGGCCACATGTGTCCCATCAATGGCACCTATGATGTTGGGGATATGTCCCGGGGCATAGAAGTCACCTTTCACTGTAGGCAACTCCTCCACCTGAGGGAAAACGATGTAGGTGCGCGTGTGTTTCAGCAGGGCAGACAACACTCTGGACAACACGTTAGAGAACATTGGCTGGGACATCCCTGATGCAATGGCCACTGTAGTTTGAAAAGACCCACTTGCCAGGAAATGGAGTACTGACAGGACCTGCACTAGAGGGGGGATTCCTGTGGGATGGCGGATAGCTGACATCAGGTCTGGCTCCAACTGGGCACACAGTTCATGGATTGTTGCACGATCAAGTCTGTAGGTGACTATTACGTGTCTCTTTTCTATTGTCGACAGGTCCACCAGAGGTCTGTACACCGGAGGATGCCGCCATCTCATCACCTGCCCCAGCGGACATGCCCTATTGAGTAGAACAGCGAGCAGAGAGTCAGCCAACACTGAGGTATTACAAAATTTCATTTGCACACATTTGTTAATCGGCAATGTGCCTGTTACTGTTTGTATGCAAGGCCTAGATAGGTGTGACACAGTTATTATTAATGCCATGTGGCCCCCTGAAATGGCGGCAACCTGACCTGTAAGGTGGGACAAGGGGATATGAGGTAACTGGGCTGGCGTTCTACACCGTCGCGGTAGGCGGTCGAAGACCGCGAAGCAATCCTGCATTGGTTAACATTGGACCCTATGGGTCCCAGGAGCCAATGACGATGTACGCCAGCAGTGGCGGTACCTACCGCCGCGGACGTGACCGCCATTTTCTATCTGTACACTCACTTGATACCTGACCTTCCACAGGAGAGGACCTATACTGAAAGTGCTGCTGTGACCTCAGTCTGGAAGCGGCGATGGCTCATGTTTCTTGGGAAAGAGCCCCTGTCTTCATTTCGGAGGAGTTGGAGAAGTTAGTGGATGGGGTCTTCCCCTAGTACATGCTACTCTACGGTCCTCCAGACAAACAGGTGAGTACACTGTGAGCATGCTGCATGGGCAATGCCTCTTTGGAAACGTGTGGATGGAAGATACATGGGGGGACTAAGCCCTACATGAGCAGACCGTGAGTGTATGTGCGTCAGGGAAAGGGTGGGAACGTGGGCCAATGACTATGACGGTCCGGATGGTTAAAGTTTTTCCTTGTCCCCTGTACTATTCCTGTAGGTCAGCGCCCACCAGAAGAAGGATATTTGGCGTGCCATCGCCAAGGACGTCCGGACCTTGGGGGTCCACCACAGACGGAGCACCCACTGTCGGAAAAGACGGGAGGACATTTGCCGCTGAAGCAACGTGGGAGGGGTGCCCATCGCACCATGACCACCCTGATGTTCTGGATCCTGGCTGTCGCATATCTGGAGTTGGATGGGCGCTTGAGGGCATCACAGGAGTCACAAGGGGGTGAGTAAGTACAGTCACATCCATCTGACTCTGCGCGCATTACGAGGTGTCTGGGTGGGGGAGGTCAGCAGTGGTTCCCCTAGGCCAGGGCAAGCTTTGTAGGCAAGGTCCCTTTGTGAGGCAGGCTATGTGACACTCCAACCCCACCAGTGGTAAGAGCCATCTACACCTAGTCAGGCTCCTGTGACTTCCATGTGTGCAGCAATCTGGCATAGGCCTGGTACCCCATGGCCCTGTGAATAATCTAGGAACTGTAAGTGCATGGCGTAGTGCAGAGGGCTGCTGTCTGTAGTGTCCGCCAACGGTAGTGGTATTGCATGAACTGAACATGTCTTCCTTCTGTCTTCCCCCCCTTTTTGTGGTCTCCCTGTTCTTGTGTGCAATTGCATCATCATACGGAGGAGCAGTGGCTCCGGAACAGGCGGGAGCTGCATCCCACTTGGCCCTGGAGGGCGAGACAACGGAGTCTGAAGCCACCAATGGGACGGAGGGCGAGGGGAGCTCCACGGCGCGGACAGGAGGTGACAGCGGTGATAGCGACTACTCCTCTGATGGGAGCTCCCTTGCGGTGGTGGCCCCCACTGTGTCCCCGCATCAACAGGTACAGCTGCCACCCCCCTACCAGCACCGCCCTCCCAGCAGCCCCTCAGCGTGTGTCCTGTTGCCGCTCACCCAGGAGGGTGGGCATCTCCTTCGCCCGAGGCACCTCAGGCCCTGCCCCAGTCAGCCCTGCTGCCTCAGTGAGGAGGCTATTGACCTCCTGAGATCCCTCACTGTTGGGCAATCGACCATTCTGAATGCCATCCAGGGTGTCGAGAGGCATTTGCAACAAACAAATGCATACCTGGAGGACATTCATTCTGGCCAGGTGGCCCAACAGAGAGCATTTCAGGCTCTGGCCTCAGCACTGATGGCAGCCATTGTCCCTGTGTCCAGCCTCCCCCCTCCAACTTCCTCCACCCAGACCCAATCCTCTGTACCTCAGCCTATCCCAAGCACACCATCAGACCAGCATGCACACACCTCAACACACAAAAGTGGCTCAAGCAAACATAAGCACCACACATCCCACAGGCACTCACAGCATCATAACCATGCAGACATACCAACATCCACTGCCTCCACTATGTCCCCCTCCTCCATGTCTCCCTCCTCCCTCCCAGTCACACCTGCATGCACTGCATCTTCAGCCACTACCTCCATCCCCAGCACGCCCATCACCACACACCGCTCATGTGCACTCACCACCACCACTACCATTCATACATCCCCTGTGTCCTCTACCAGTGTGTCTATGAGCCCTCCTCCCAAAGTACACAATCGCAGGCACACACCCACCCAACAGCCATCCACCTCACAACAGCCTCCAGCCCATGCACCTTCACCCAAATTCAGCAAACGTACACCTCCTACAACCACTACCTCTTCCTCCACTCCCAAACCCACTCCATCTGCCCGTCCCAGTGTGTCTAAGAAACTTTTTCTTGGCTAATATTGACATCTTCCCTACACCCCCCCGCCTGTCTCCTAGGGCCAGGCTTTCGAGGTCCCAACCCAGCACCTCAGCCACCACAACATCAGTCACAGTGGTGCCAGCAACTGCGGGCTATTGGAGTGCGCCAACCATCAGGGCTGCCAGTGTGCCACGGAGCAAGGGCAAGGACATTCCGCCACCTGTAAAAGTTAAAAAGTTGCCCACACCCCGGAGGGAGAAGCAGAAAACACCTGCCACCAAGGGCTTAGGGAAAACGAAAGGGGATAGTGGCAAGACAGCTCAGCCACCATCCAAGGTGGGGAAGGGCCAGAAAATAAAGGGCTGCTCAGGAGAGGGCATGGTGGCACCGACAATGGGACCAGTGTCACACCTTATGTCCACATCAACCCCTACCTGTACGGCAGAGAAGACCGCCACCTGCACCGCCACCTGCACCGCCACTACTGAGCCCGCCACCAGCACCGCAGTCACTGAGCCAGCCACCAGCACCGCCACCACTGAGCCCGCCACCAGCACTGCAGCCACAGAGCCCGCCGCCAGAAGCACAGCCACAGAGCCCGCCACCAGCACCGCTGCCACTGAGCCCGCCACCAGCACCGACGGCGCTGAAGCCGCCGCCAGCACCGATGCCACAGTGGCCTCCACCAGCACCGCTGCCACATAGGTCGCCGCCAGGACCTCTGCCACAGAGGCTGCCGCCAGCACCGCTGCAACTGACCCCGCCGCAAGCACTGCTTTGAGGCCTACCCAGCTCATAGGTATAATTATGGATTCCTTATTACATTTCATAAGCTGTAATTCCTAATTGAGAAGGAATGCCTATGTCAGGTTTAGTTCCTATGGAATTGTAATGGCAAATCCTTTTTAATGTTAAAGTTGATTTATAATTACAATTTTGAAAATTTCATTTTTAGAAAGTTGGTATTTTACTGATCTTGTCTGTGTGTGCCTGCAGGTTTCTCCAATACACGTATTGGGTGGAGTAACAGCTGGTTTACTGCATTGTCTCTATGCAGCCTCACACAAAGGAAGGGTATGTCTGACTGGAGGGCCATCTGCATATTATTGGGTCATCCTGGACAGGATGGGAAGGAGGGCCTGGCACTTACAACTGTATAGGCAGTGTCCTGCACACACGTGAAGAAATGATTAACCCCCTGTATTGAGTCTGGAGCCAGGGCAGAAAGGAAGGAATACTGTGCACTTCAACGACCCTTCTTTGTAGTCGCCCCCACTTCAAAGACAAAACTGGGTATAAGTACTGGACTCCTGACCCTACTAAACCAGTACATTTCTGGACTTGGGGATACTCTCCTAGAAAAAAGGACTTCTGTGCTGCTATGAGGACTGCTACTCCGTTGCACTGTTGATGTGGAAGAACTACTTTTCTGTTGTGCTGACCTGCCTGCTGCCAGCTATGCTGTCTGTCTGGACTGGCCCTACACTGCTTTAATCCAGAGTGACTCCAAGGGCTTGTCTGCATGGCTCCTGTTCTAATGTCTCAGGAACATTAAAGACTTCCAGCAACTTTACACTAGTACCTGGTGTTCCTGTAAACTGTGAGCTCTTTCTGTCAAGTGGTAACAATCTATTCCTGGGCCCTTAAAAGTGGGTTTCCCTGTTCTTAACGAGCAGAATCCATGCATCGCCATCGTGGTGCCAATCGGAACGACACATCTCTCTTAAAAGCTGATGGGCACTGCTCAAGGACATCGGATCATAGGCTGTGCGGCTCACCAACGATTCCTCACCTTCATCACAAAATGTTTCACAATGCACTGCTGCTCAAGGACATCTCATCCACGATTGTACAGCTCGACGATCAATCATGCCCGACTGTGTGAAATGGAATTGACACATAACCTTTGCTTCAGGCCACTTGTTCCTTGCATCGGATCTTCAACGACGACGCAGCCCTCAATACAAGGTGCTTTTGCAACGGGACAAGGTCCATTGTGGTTGACCTCAACTTTAGGATTCATCCCAGTCTAATGCAAGCAGATAGCCCTGTTTGGCGCTTTACGCTTGTAAGTACTATGGGGCATATTTATAATTTTTCGATGCAAGGCAGTGCTTCAAGCTGCCCTGCATCAAAAGAAAAAGGTAGTAATGCACCATATCTACAAAATATGTTCATTCCTGTCCTTTTCCCTTGCGCTTGTGCACAATGGGCTGTCATGAGTCAACGCAGGCACCCTTGTACCATGGTGCAAGGGTATCTGTGTTGCAGGATTGATTGTTTTTGTGTAGGAAGGTGTACCTTCTGGCATATAAACAATCACAAGAGGCATTTCCCTCTGTCCATGTGTGGAGAAGAATGAAGCACACATAGAAAAAAAACAAGGAGAAATAAAGGTATTTCTTCTTGTTGTGCCTCCCTTAAACCTCCCCTGAGGAGGAGTAAGCTTTTGACGCATTCACAATTTTACAAATCTTTTTAAATCTGGGAATGCGTCCAAATCCATGAGTGTTCCATGGGAACACCAACTGCAACACCCATGGAATGCCTCTTTGACGCAGAGTGAGGCAACACAGCGGCTTGTGCTACGTTGCTCTCACTCCATATCTACAAGGCCATGAAAAGACAGGCAAAGTGGCTCTGCCTGGCCTTGTAGATATGAGCTTTGAGCCTGCATCATCGGTGAATCAAAAAAAAAGTGTTGCACCAGTGGTGCAAGCAGTTTGTAAATACATCCCTTATTTGCAGATTTTTTTTTAAATTCATATCTTGACTGCTACTTGTTGCAGTTCTGTTGTTTTGGTCTTGTTTTATTAATAAAAGTATTGCATTTTTTTCTAATTTTGCATGGAGTTTGTTTGTGTTTTTTTTCACTGTGTTACTGTCTTAAGTGTTGCACAAATACTATACACATTGCCTCCTAAGTTAAGCCATCCTGCTCTGCGCCAAGCTACCAGAGGGTGAGCACAGGTTAATTTATGGTGTTTTAATTGACTTACCCTGAATAGGACTGTGATCCCTACTTGGACAGGGTGCATACCTCTGTGAACTAGAGAGCTAGGGGCATATTTACAAGAGATTGGCATAGGGCATCGATGTGCTGCCCTATGCCACTGTGAAAGGCCACAAACATACCGTACTTAAGAAATACAGTGCATACCTGCCCTTCACTGGTGCGTAATTGGTTGCCTAGCACCAACGCATGCACCCTTGTAGCATTGTGCAAGGGTGCCTGAGTTGCATGCAGAATAGTATTTGTGAGGGAAGGGTCACCTTCCTAAAGCAAAACAATCCAGAAAGGCGTTTTCCTGTTTCTATGTGTGCTGCAGTTAACAGAAAGTGGAAACAATAGGAGAAATGAAAATATTTAACCTCATTATACCTGTTCTTGGGAGACATAAGGTTTTGGGGCTGCCCAAGGTTTACAACACTACAAAACAAAATGATAGAAAGAGTGTTGAAACCTTTCAAACACTCACCCCCATTCACAGATCTGGGTTTAATCCATTGTTATTTGGCTTGCCATGTCACCCCAGTTTTGACCCAGCCAAATGCAAATCAGTTTTGGCGCTGCTCCCCATGGGGACAGTCCAGCCCGAACTGCCAAGCTACGTCCTCCCTGGACCCAAAACAAGCATCCTGGACCGGTTTCAGGGTATCACCCCTCTTAAGCCAGGCTTGCTTGAATCTAGTTACTCAGCAAGCAAGGGAAGGGATCCATGTCTGGGAATACCCTAGCCACTTAGGGTGTACATAGCAGCACCACAAAATAAAATGATGACCAGAGTGTTGAAACTTTTCAAACACTCACCCCTTGTCAGAGATCTGAGTTTAATTCATTTGTTATTTTGCTCACCACACCATCCCAGCTTGGACACAGCCATATACAAATCGGTCTTGAGCCTGCTCCCCATGGGAACAGTTCAGCCTGAACTGCCAAGCCAGGTTCTCCCTGGATTGGAATCAAGCGTCCTGGGACCGATTTCAGGATATCACCACTGATCAACCAGGCTAGCTTGAATGCAATAGTGCAGTGAGCAAAGGATCCACTTCTGGGCCTCCCCCAGCCACCTATGGCACACTTAGCAACATCACCAAATAAAAAGGAACGTTTTAAACATTTCAAGCACTCACTGTGAGTCACAGATCTCGGTTTAATCCATTGTTATTTTGCTCGCAAAGTCACCCCAGTTTGGATCCAGCCATATGCAAACCAGTCTTCACCTTGTTCACCTTGAGAACAGTCCAGCCCGAACTGCCAAGATAGGTCCTCCCTGGACTGGAAACAAACATCCTGGGACCAGTTTCAGAGTGTCACCCCTCATCAGCAAGGCTTACTTGAATCCATTGGCACAGCAAGCAAGGAACCCACACCTGGGTATACCCTAACCACTGAGGGCACACATATCAAAACCACAAAATAACATGTTTGGAAGAGTGTTGAAACTTTTCTAACACTCAGCCCCAGTCACAGATCTGGGTTTAATCCATTGTTATTTAGCTGGCCTTGCCACCCCAGTTTTAATTCAGTCACATGCAAATCAGTCTTAACCCTGCTCCCAGTGGGAACAGTCCAGCCCTACTGCCAAGCCAGGTCCTTCCTGGACCGGAAGTAAGCATCCTGGGAGCACTGTCAGGGTATCACCACTCATCAGCCAGGCTAGCTTCAATCCAGTAGCTCAGCGAGCCAGGTGTTCACATCTGGGCATACACTAGCAAATTAGGGCACACATAGCAACACAACAAAACAAAATGATGGACAGAGTGTTGAAACATTTCAAACACTCACCCCGACTCACAGATCTGGGTTTAATCCATTGTTATTTTGCTCACCACATCACCCCAGTTTTGACCTAGCCATATGTAAATCAGTCTTGACCCTGCTCCCCATGGAAACAGTCCATCTCAAACTGACAAACCAGATCCTCCCTGGACCAGAAACAAGCGTCCTGGGACCACTTTCACAGTATCAACCCTGATTAGCCAGGCTAGCTAGAATCCATTGGTGCAGTGAGCAAGGGAGTCACGTCTGAGCATACCCTAGATTCTTAGGACGCATATAGCAACTCAGCAAAAGAAAAATGAAGGATAGAGAGATTACACTTTTCAAACACTCACCCCAGTCACAGATCTGGGTTTAATCCATAGTTATTTTGCTCACCACGCCATCCCAGTTTGGACCCAGCCATATGTAAATCAGTCTTGACCCTGCCCCCCCATGGGAACAGTCTAGCCTAAAGCGACAAGCCAGGTCCTCTCTAGACTGGAAACAAGCATTTTGTGACTGGTTTCAGGGTATCACCCATCATCAGCCAGGCTAGCTTGAATCCAGTGGGGCAGCGAGTAAAGGACTTAGATCTGTGCATACCCTAGCCACTTAGCACACCCATAGAAACACCATCAAATTAAATGATGGGCACTGTTGAAACTTTTCAAGCACTCACCCCCAGTCACAGATCTGGGTTTAATCCATCGTTATTTAGCCCACCTCGTCGCACCAGTTTGGGCCCAGCCATATGCAAATCACTCTTGACACTGTTCCTCATGGGAACAGTCCAGCACCAACTGTCAAGCCAGGTCCTCTCAGGAACGGAAAAAGGTATCCTGGGACTCGTTTCAGGGCATCATCCCTCATCAGCCAGGCTAGCTTGAATCCAGTGCTTCACTGAGCAAAGGACTCACATCTGGGCATACCCTTAGTACTTAAGGCACACATAGCAACACCACAAAATAAAATGATGGACAGTGTTGAACCTTTTCAAGCACTCACCCTGAGTCACAGATCTGGGTTTAATCCATCGTTATTTAGCTCGGCTTGTCACCTCAGTTTGGACTCAGCCATATGCAAATCAGTCTTGACCGTGCTCCCCATTGGAACAGTCCAGCACGATCTGCCAAGCCAGGTCCTCCCTCAACCAGAATCAAACATCGTGGGACAGCTTTATGGACATCACCCCTCAACAGCCAGGCTAGCTTGAATCCAGTGGTGTAGCAAGCAAGGGTTGACATGTAGACATGGAGAGCCTGGGCATGTATCATATATCAAAGATATCAAATATATGCGATTAAGATGCAACTGTTGTCACAGGAAAGACTACTATCAGAAGGCCAATGTCCTGGTGGTGGAATTAATGGAATGGGGCTACCCCAGGGTAGTAATCAATACTGTAATGGAAAAGGCCTGGTTTACACGAGGGAAGAACTTCTACAAACAACCCTAGAAAACACAAAATGAAAACATGTGTAACAACCTTTTCTCCACACATCAATCAGTTAGTCAGAATTGTAGAGAAACATTGGCCAGTTTAACAAGCAAACTATGTTTTGCTTGACCTTCCCTAGTTTTCATTTAATAGCGGTTAGAACCTGTTTGCAGGGGTGAAATGGATATGACATTAGAACCCTGTCTCCCAAATAACCAAACCCACTCCATGAAGATATAGGAGTCAGCTTGATTCCCCGGTCAGGAAGGCATGTACTTTGTAGATCACCAGGCTGCCTCTAGTCATCTCTGTTGTGGTGGATTTATCTGCTAAATGAATAAGAAATCACCATCAATACCTATGTATTCAATGATATAGTTATCCAGAACTAGACTCACAGGTAACATTGCTTTACCTTAGCATCCCACCTCCCTATCTTTGTGTTAAGGTTGCTTTGTAGGTTCTGATTCATGAATTTACAAATGAAACACAAAAAGATAAGTATCACTTCTAATACAATCCACTGAGTACATCTATCTATCTATCGATCTATCTATCTATCTATCTATCTATCTATCTATCTATCTATCTATCTATCTATCTATATATATATATAAAATGAATACCTATTGTATTTCATGGGGCACACCAAATGAGGAGCTAACTCCTAGAAACAAATAATTTCTCAAAATATTCAGAGTAAGGGAACAGATAGTTCTGACTACAACAATGAGCTGCAATAGAGAATCACTACTTAATCCATTGCATTATACTTCATAGGAGTACTACCTCATATCCTTGTTTAATACTAAAGGAATGTCTTTGAGTTCCAAAACTTGAATGACAAGAAAATATACCAAATCTTATTTTCACATACAGTTCATATACATATGCAGTGAAACACAGGTCCAAGTAATGTGATTCAGTTTGTTTAGAATGGCCTTAAGTAATGTCCATGAAACAACCTCATGTGATAAAAAAAACACTTGTGAAAACGAGCAATGCTGCAGAATCAAAAGAGTGTCAAGAGGTATAATGTTTTTGAATTGAAGAGGAAGATTAAAGTATCAAACAAGTTAGTGCTACAAAAGCCTTACCCAATGAAGACAAAATGTCTCAAGAGGGGAAGCTTTGCGGGGCACAGCTGAGCTGTCCCTAGAATCCTGCGAAGCAACAGAGGAGCAAGAAGTCCAAAGTAGTCCAGAGACGCCAGGAGAAGAGACGCAACAGCACGTCTTACTGGAAACACCAGCAGCAAGTACAGATGACGAGTGTTGTTCTGAGGTGCAATGCGTGATTTATAGCCTAAGTGCTCCATTTCCTTAAAGGGGCTGCACCTAAGAGGCACAGAGGAGACCAAGGCCCTCATTACAACCCTGGTGGTTGGTGCTAAAGCGGCGGTAATACCACCAACAGGCGGGCGGTAAAAATATGGGATCATGACCACGGCGGAAATCGCCAACACAGACAGCCACTTTAACACTCCCACTGCCACGACGGTAGCAATAAACACTGTGGTGGTAATCGCCAACAGACAGGCGGAAGACAATGTACCACCCACCCCATCACAACCAGCCAAAACACCAGCTTTTCCGGGGCGGTACCAATGCCATCAAAAGCACGGCAGAAACAGGACTTGGAAGGGAAACCAATCAACTCTCGACACTCAACAAAGAACCAGGAGGCCATGGATCTTGAGTTACAGATCCTGCCCATGCTGGTCTACCTCTTCATCTACCAGGAACATCAAAGACGGCGGTGAAGATGACAGTGAATACTGCACCTAGTACACAGGGGAGGGGAGGAAAAAGAAAGTGACACACACATGCAACACCCCCACCCTCACCCACAGCACCATACACAAAAACACATGCAGCAAAATTACAGTTAGAACTCGTAACCCCCTGGAAGAACACAAGGACAAAAGGAATTGAGTCAAATTAGTGATGTTTTAGAAATAGTCAGACATACTTTAGAATTTGAAAAACAGTATTTACAAAAATATACAATATGTACAGAAGGCCTTACATTGTCCTTTACAAATGTTCGTGGGCACTGGGCCACAAATCATGGGCCAAGCCCACACTTGACTCCTGCCTCAAAACGGAGAGAACAATGCAGGGGCATCAGGTCGAAAACACACAGGTACCTCAGGGGGACGGGGAAGGGGGGCACCTCAGCCAGAAGATGGTACTACACCACTGCTCCTGGAGGGGGCTCCATGCCCACAGCGATGTCTTGGGGACTGGAAAGCCACAGTCTCTCAAGTGGGTGGTTTGCCCACTGTCTGGCCCTGGGGAGTGCAAGGCCACAGTCTCTCAAGTGGGTGGTTTGCCCACACTTTGGTCCTGGGGAGTGCAAAGCCACAGTCTCTCAAGTGTGTGGTTTTCCCACTGCTTGGTCCTGGAGAGTGACAAGCCACAGTCTCTCATGTGGGTAGTTTGCCCACTGCTTTTTCCTGGGGAGTGCAAGGCCACAGTCTCACAAGTGGGCGGTTTGCCCACTGCTTGGTCCTGGGGAGTGCAAAGCCACAGTCTCTCAAGTCTCTCCAGTGGGTGGTTTGCCCACTACTTGGTCCTGGAGAGTGCAAGGCTAGAGTCTCCCTAGTGGCTGGCTTCTCCACTGGTCCTCGAGGAGGCTTTGTGTCCAGTCTGCTTCATCCTGCCAAGGAGGGGCTGAGTGGATGCATCTCTTCACTGGTTTTGGAGGGGGCTGTGTGCCCAGTCTGCTTCATCCAGCCAAGGATAGGGTGAGTGGATGCATATCTCCACTGATTCTGGGGGGGGCTTTATGCCCAGTCTGCTTCATCCTGCCAAGGAGGGGCTGAGTGGATGCATCTCTCCACTGGTTCTGGAGGGGGCTTTGTTGCCCAGTCTGCTTCATCCTGCCAAGGATAGGATGAGTGGATGCATATCTCCACTAGTTCTGGAGGGGGCTTTGTGCTCAGTGATGCAGCACTTGGGGTGTGCCAGTTCACTTTCCCTCACCTGGGTGTCTAAGGCACGAGATTTGCAGGGAACAGGTAGCATGATAGTTCATGGAGGCAGGGCTAGACTCCATCCTGCGGCACCTAAGGCTGCTAACTGGTGGTAGTGCCGGTGGTGGTGGTAGTCTCCATCCCGTCTCCTGCAGACTCTGACGGCAGCCCACTGCCGCTGCTGGTGCTAGTAGTGGTCCTACTGTTAGCAGTGCTTGCAGGGGGCCTGCTGGCAGTGCTGGCTGTGTTGCAGGTGCCGGTGTTGCCAGTGGTGGAGGGAGGCTCCAGCTCTTCTACCGCAGCCTCAGACAGCTGCCCACTGGGGATGCTGCTGCTGATCGTAGTGGTTGCAGCAGCGGTGCAGGTGGCGGTGCAGGTGGTGGTGCTTGCGACGGGGCTGCTAGCAGTGCTGCACGCGGTGCAGGTGGTGGGGCTGGTGGTTCTGCTGGTGGGCACCAGGCCTTCACCAGCAGCCTTCGGTTTTCTGCCCCTTCCTCACCTTGGCATATGCTGTTGTGACCTTGGCTCTGGCAGCTGGAGTTTTGGAGGAGGGCTTGCTAGGTGGGTTGTGCTCCTTGCCCTTGCTGCATGCTGCCCCCTTCTTTACCTTGGCAGGTGGTGGAAAGGTTTGGTCCTTTGCAGGGGTTGGTGGCACACTGGCTGTCCTGACGGGTGCCCCCTTTAAGCCTCTGGGAGTTGCAGGTACCACAGCGGAAGGCAACTGGGTGGCTGTACTGGCCTGGATTCTGGACACCCTGGCCCGAGGGGAAGGATGGGGGTAGAGGGGTAGGGAACAGGTCAATGTTTGCCAAGAAAAGCTTCTTAGACACACTGGGGTGGGAAGAGGGTTTGGGAGTGTAGGAAGAGGGAGTGGTTGTAGGAGGTGTCTGTCTGCTGAGTTTGGGTGACGGTGCATGGGCTGGATGCTGTTGTGAGGTGGATAGCTGATGGCTAGGTGGGTGCTTGCGTTTGTGTACTTTAGGAGGAGGGGTCACAGACACACTGGGAGAGGACACAGGGGACGTGTGCATGGTTGTGGGGATGGTGACTGCCAATGAGGGGTGAGTAGTGATGGGCGTGATGGTGATGGAGGTAGTGGATGAGGATGTAGTGTATGCAGGTGTGAGTGGAGACGCTATTGGGAGGGAGATGGACAATGAGGAGGAGGGGGACACTGTGGAGGCAGTGGATGTTGGTATATCTGCATGGGTATGGTGCTTGTGTAAGTGCCTGTGGGATGATGTGTGGTGCTTGTGTTTACCTGAGCCACTTCTGTGTGTTGACTTGGTTGAATGCTGGTCTGAAGGTTTGCTTGGGATAGGCTGGGGTTGAGGGGATTGAGACTGGGTAGAGGCAGTTGGAGGGGGGAGGCTAGTCCCAGGGACAAGGGCTGCCATCAGTGCTGAGGCCAGTGCCTGAAAATGCTCTCTGTTGGGCTGCCACGCCAGAGTGAATGCCCTCCAGGTATATATTTGTTTGCTGCAAATGCCTCTCGACACCCTGGATGGCATTCAGAATGGTTGACTGCCCAACAGTGAGGGATCTCAGGAGGTCAATAGCCTTCTCACTGAGGGCAGCAGGACAGACTGGGGAAGGGCCTGAGGTTCCTGGGGCGAAGGAGATGCCCAACCTTCAGGGTGAGCGGGCACATGAAACATGCTGAGGAGCTGCTGGGAGGGTGGTGCTGGTAGGGGGGGTGGCAGCTGTACCTGTTGATGGGGTGGACACAGAGGTGTCCGCCACCACCAGGGAGCTTCCATAGGAGGAGGAGTCGCTGTCTGTGGTCTCCCCTCCTGTCCCCATCATGATGCTCCCCTCGCCCTCTGTCCCACTGCTGCCCTCACCCTCTGTGGATTCGGCCTCCAGGCCTATGTGGGATGCAGCTCCCTCCGTCACCAGTGCCTCTGCTCCTCAGCTTGAAGATGCTAATGCACATATGGACAGGGTGACAAAACAAACAGGGAGGGAGAGATAGAGGACACACTTGGTCAATGCCAGCAACACCTCTACTGTTGGAGTAGACAACACACATAGAGCAGCCCTATGCACTAGGCCGTGCCCAACCAGTTACTAAGATAGTCACCAGCCCATGGGGTACAATGTCTAACACCATCAGCTGCACCCGAGAATCCCACAGGACCCTGCCCAGTAGTAGATGCCCACTAACACTGTCAGGGTAGGTGTGCTTCAGAGCCTGCCCAACAAGGGACCTACCCTGCCATCTTCACCCTAGCATAGGGGCACCCTCAGATATGGTCTTGTGGCAGCGGTAGAGCCTGTGGACAGTGAGGAGGAGGAGGCAGAGGAAGAAGATGTTGACAACCGAAGCAACATAATTCAGCAGTACTTCCAGTGACACACAGGTAAGACATTGTATGTTCACTTTACATATATGTTATCTGTTGGGCATTGTACAAGGCAGGCTCTTGCCCTATGTCTATGGCCACTGACTATACCCTTTGGCATCTCTAGTTTCAGATCCCTGTGCCCCACTCTGGCTCCTGTTATGTGTACTGCTGCCCATCCAAAGGTCATTCCAAAGTATATTTCACTGTACATTTGAGTTACAATACTTTGACAAAGTGTTCCTATACATTTGTGAATCATTTGACAGATTCCAGATTTGTATTTTTTGCAAGGGTGTTTATTTAAGTGTTCATAAGTAGAGGGGGAGGTGCAATGGGCTGGGCTGATGGTGGAGGAAGGTCCAGGGTAGAGTCCGGTCTATTTGCATCACAGGTGCATTGTCCAAGGGGGCATGGGAAGTGGAGCAATGGTAGTTCAAGGTGGACAGGGTGACAGATTGGGACAGAAGGGTGACAATCAGGAGAGTCTTATTTCCTGGTGGGGGTCTTGGCAATGTTCTCTGGCTTCTGCCTGGATTGCAGGGACCGTTTTGGGGGGTGGTTCTCCCTTTGCAGGGGGTGGGGTGCTGGTGGCCTGTTGTTCCTTTGGCGGGGCCTCCTGTCCACTAGCGCCGGCAAAGGTGGAAGGCTGTTTATCGGTTTGGCTAGTGTCAGGGGCCCGTTGTTGTGCCACTGCTTCCCTCATGGTCTTTGCCATGTCAGCCAGCACCCCTGCAATGGTGATAAGGATGGTGTAGATGTTTGTTAAGTCATCCCTGATCCCCAGGTACTGACCCTCCTGCAGCCGCTGAGTCTCATGCAGCTTGGTCAGTATCTGGCCCATGGTCTCCTGGGAATGGTGGTATGCTCCCAGGATGATGGAGAGTGCCTCGTGGAGAGTGGGTTCCCTGGGCCTGTCCTCTCCCTGTTGCACAGCAGTCCTCCCAGCTTACCTGTTGTCCTGAGCCTCTGTCCCCTGAACCGTGTGCCCACTGCCACTGACCCCAGGTCCCTGATTGTCTTGGGTTGGTGGGTTTGGCTGGGGTCCATGTAGTGGTGACACACTGCTGCTTGACGTGTCCTGGGGACAGAAGGATTGGCCCGCTGGGTGGGTGCTGTACTGGTGTTTCCTGATGGGGGAGGGTCTGTGGTGGTTTGTGACAATGGCAGGAGAAACGACTGTCCAGAGGTCCCTGATGGGCCGGGCTGGTCATCTTGATCCAGGCATGCAGAGCTGCCGTCATCATTGTGGGCCTCTTCTGTGGGGTGACTGGATATGTCTGGCACCTCCTGTCCAGTGACGTTGGGTATGGGTCCTGTTGGGGTGTAAGTGCTTAGTTATTGTATCTGTGTGTGCCATCTTGTGCAATGGGTGAGTTACCCTCTACTCCTGTGCTTGCATTATTGTGTTTGCCCTTGTGTGATTAGTGATTTTGGGGTCTGTGTGGGTATCTGTATTGGACATGCTTTGGTGATGGGTGCCCATGCAGAGGTGTTGCATGCAGGGCTTGGTATTGGGTTGGGTAGGTTGTGATGGTGGGGCATATGTGAGGTGTTGGAGTGATAGGGGTGAGGATGAGGGTGGGGGTATGTGATGGCATGCAGTTGGGTGGGGGGGATTTGGTAATAAAGATATGACTTACCAGAGTCCAGTCCTCCTGCTACTCCTGCGAGGCCCTCAGGATGCAGAATTGCCAAGACTTGCTCCTCTCATGTTGTTAGTTGTGGGGGAGGAGGTGGGGGTCCGCCGCAAGTCCTCTGTACTGCTACCTGGTGCCTGGATACCACTGAACGCACCTTCCCCCGTAGGTCGTTCCACCTCTTCCTGATGTCATCCCGTGTGCTGGGGTGCTGTCCAACTGCGTTGACCCTGTTGACGATTCTCCGCCATAGCTCCATCTTCCTAGCAATGGAGGTGTGCTGCACCTGTGATCCGAAAAGCTGTGTCTCTACACGGGTCCAGGTAGCGCCTTTTTCTGCCAACCGCGACATTTGGATGATCTAATGGTTGTTTGCAGAATCCAATGATGAAAATCAACCTGCATACAATCACTCAATGTGGGACATCTCTTGCACCAAGCAGGAACCCACAGCTGTCTTCTTTGGTACATTTCTGACTTCTTCTTCCAACCGTAGAATCCACTTTTGCACCTTCATCCGGGTTAGCAGGGACTCATGTTGTTCCTGGACTCTTCATCTGTTCTTGGACTTGGTCTCCTCTCTCCACAGGTCTTCAGGTCCAGGAATGCATTGTTGGTGTCTTGTGCATGGGTGTGTTTCCCTGTATGGTTGTGATTTCCCAGTCAGCTTGGCCTTTTGTGAGTGGTGATTTTGTGGGCTGGGTGAGTCTCTCTACTGGGCATGCTGTGGTGATGGGTGTCCATGCAGGTCTGTGTTGGGGGTCAATGCATTGGTGTTGCATGCAGGGCTTGGTATTGGGATGGGTGGGTTGTGATGGTGGGGTATATGTGAGGTGGTGGTGTGATGGTGGTGAGGGTAGGGGTAGGAGTTTGTGATGGCATGCAGGTTGGGGGGTGAAGTAGTAAAAATTTGATGTACCAGAGTCCAGTCCTCCTGCTACTCCTGCGAGGCCCTCAGGGTGCATGATCGCCAAGACTTGCTCCTCTCATGTTGTTAGTTGTTGGGGTCCACATCCAGTCCTCTGTACTGCTACTTGGTGTCTTGCAACAATGGAACGCACCTTTCCCCGTTGGTCATTCCACTTCTTCCTGATGTCATCCCTTGTTGTTGGGTGCTGTCCCACGGCATTGACCATATCCACGATTCTCCACCATAGCGCCATCTTCTTTGCAATGGATGTCTGCTGCACCTGTGATCCGAATAGCTGTGACTCTACCCGGATGATTTCCTCCACCATGACCCTTAGCTCCTCCTCTGAAAACCTGGGGGTGTCTTTGGGGTGCCATGGTTGTGGTGTGAATATATGTGTGAGAGTGTGTGGGGTGATGTGTTGGGTTGTGTGCTGTGAGGTGCTTGGATGGTGTATGGGTGATGGTGTTCTGTGCCTCTGATTCAGTGGGTGCTCCTGCCTTGTGTCTCTCTCAGTTAGCAATCTTTTTTTAGTGGAAAGGGTTGTGGTAATGTGGGTGGGTGTTTTATAGTGGTTTGGGTGTGCGGGTGTGGTATGTGTATGTGTGTCAGGTGTGTGTAGTTTGAATTGTCCAATGTGGTGTAGTTTTGTAAGTGTGTGTGTATTTTGAACGCAACGGTGTGTACCGCCAATGGTTTACCACGGTTGAAAGACCGCTGCGGGGATTCATGGGTCGTGATACTGTGGACGTATTTCTGTTGGCATAACGGTGTGGGTTTGGATATCACCAGTTTATCACTGACCTTTGGTCTGGCGGACTTGTGTGGGTGTCTGTATAGTGGCGGATTTCTGAGTGTGGGTCAGAATACCCATAGTGGAATACCGCTGCGGGCACGGTATGTTGGCAGCCGTCAGCACGGCGATAGGCGGCATTTACTGCCAGGGTTGTAATGAGGGCTCAAGAGTCTGACAGTGAACCCCTTCCATAGTACCCTCCCACAGGTTTAGCTTAATAAGTGTACCGTTGATGAAAAAGACGCACCAGACGAAGGGCATGTATGTGAGGTACAGGCTTCCAGGTGCGATCCTCAGGTCCATAGGCCTTCCAATGAATCAGGTAATATAGTCTGTGGCATACATGTTTGGAGTCTATCATAGCTTTGACTTCAAACTCTGGTTAATTATTCACCATAATAGCTGGAGGTTTGTCAGGGAGCTGTGTGCTGCATGCCTCTGGTTTCAATAAGGAGAAATAAAACACAAGATGAACTTGCATGGAAGGGGGCAATTTATACTTCATAGCCATGTCATTGATTCTCTGAATTATCGGATAAGGACCGATAAATCTGGGTTGGGATGTTTGTGGACATTTCCAATAAAGATGACTTGATAACCAGACCTGGTCCTCTGTTTGATAGTCGGGGCTTGTCTTCCAATGGATATCTGAATTACGTTTATATGTCAATTTTGCTTGATGCAAATTAACTTGTGCCATACGTTGAATCTCTTTCATCTGATCTATGTAATCTTGTACTGCTGCGACCACTGTTGACGAAGATGACTTTTGTAACAAGAAATGAGGATGAAATCCGTAATTACATTGAAATGAAATATATCTCGTGGAGGTATGTTGTGCGTTATCGTGTGCAAACTTTGCAGCCTAAAGAAATTTGCCCAATTCTGTAGCATCTGATAACACCTGGCACCAAACACTGATTCACTCTCTCTGTTTGACCATCAGTTTGGGCATGGTAACCAGTGGATAAGTGTATTTCGATCTGCACCACCCCACATAATGCCTTTCAAAAACTTAAAGATAAAGTGAGGATCACAATCTGATGTCATGAGAGATGCAAAACCATGCAAACGGACAATGGACTGTAGGAAGGCATCAGCTAAAGCCTTCGAGGTGGGTAAACCAGGTAAAGGCGTAGAATGAGCCATTATGGAAAATAAATCAACAGTGACCATTACAGCAGTACAATTTTGCTTAGTCTTCGGTGGTTCAGTTATAAAGTCCATAGATACATTATGCCAGAGATATGGTGGAGTAGGCAGTGGATATAACAAACCAGCAGGTGCCAGGTCCAGCTATCCCTTATTAGTGAAATGTAGTCAGTGTCTAGAAGCCAGGCTGTCTAGAGGTAGCTGTAGGCAGAGCAGTCAAGGCTGAATTGGGAGACATGCACGCTCTTGCAATACAGCTGTAGTCACACAGTACTCACACACAAGAAAGTCAATACTCAGTGTTACCAAAAATAAAGGTACTTTATTTTAGTGACACAAAGCCACAAATACCTTAGAGGCTATACTCCCTTAGGAGGTAAGTAAAACACATACAATATACACTAGTAACCAAAATCAGGTAAGTAAACAATCAAAAAATAGTCCAAATAGTAAAAATCACCATAGGCTAGATTGGGCCTAGGGGCACCACAAACCATATACTAAAATAGTGGAATGCAAAAGTCTGTTCACCCCCTAGGCAAGAGTATTGTGTAGAGGGACGCTGGAAGTGTAAGAAAACACCAAAGGTAGGTAAAGTACCTGTGACAGGTAAGTAAATAAGTAAGTAAGTAAGTAGGCAGAACACTTGTTAAGTGTTTTTATTTTCTTGTGCTTTAAACTATTCTCTAATCTTGGTGTACTTCTTTAGGATGCTTCTTTTTTTCCTCCTATTAAGTCCCTCATACATCATCTTTTTCTTCTTTCAGGTAGAGGTATTCCAGGGCTCCAAGATGTCGTCCATACCAGGAGAGGGAGAGAGAAAAGAGTAAGAATCCTTTTAGTAGGTAAGTACAGGGGAAAACTAGTTGCTGTTTTCTATAAGACTGTTTCTTTTTCTTCTTACTACTTTCCGTTACCCTTTTCTGTGCCTTTTGGTGAGTAGTGCTCTGGTTAATTCCTAGGTTTTCCTTCTCTCTTTTTTTTTATCCCTCTAGGTTAGTAACATGCTGCTCCATCTGTTAATCTGTGTTTTCTTTAATTTTAATATTGCTTTTTCCTTTCAAAAATAGCATCACCAGCTTCCCCTCACACGCTTGTGCGCTTGTTATCGTTATTCCTGTTTGTGCTCTTGAATTTACAGGAGTCTAATTAGTGCCAATGCAGTTCTTCCCCGTTTCGCGATCCTCTATTTCCTCCCCACTAATAATTACATTGCCTTCCCCTGCCCCGTTCACATACCTAGATGAGCCACACTCCTCCTGGAACGTGGCTGGCTTCCGCGTATACCGCTCTCCCTCTCCGTCCTCTCCGTCCTCTTTGGGCGGACTTTCTCTCGGCGTTGTATGAAATCTGTCCACTGTTATTTCCTCCTTTGGCTCATCGTCCTGCTTCCCCTCTGCAAATACCATACTCTGTGTTTCTTTTCGTTGCTGTACAACACGCGTCCTCCTGCTCGGCCTTTCTCTCCGTTCTCTGCTCCTTCCGGGTTTTTCTGAGTCTTCTCCCAGCGTTCCACTGTTGTAATGACGTATCGAGCGTAACGCCACTCCAATGTCCGGAGTGGTGCCCCAGGGGTACCGGAGGTCCGCCCCATTCCGTGTGCCCTTTCACAGTACCCTACCCCAGAGCCCAGAACCAGAGTACATCAAGTTTCCACAGAAAACAATAGAAGTTGTGGTAAAGGATTATGCAAAAACCAAGAAAGACTGCAAGACACCAACAATGGATTCCTGGACCTGAAGACCTGTGGAGAGAGGAGACCAAGTCCAAGAACAGATGAAGAGTCCAGGAAGAACATGAGTCCCTGCTAACCCGGATGAAGGTGCAAAAGTGGATTCTATGGTTGGAAGAAGAAGTCAGAAATGTACCAAAGAAGACAGCTGTGGGTTCCTGCTTGGTGCAAGAGATGTCCCACATTGAGTCATTGTATGCAGGTTGGTTTTCGTCATTGGATTCTGCAAACAACCATTGGATCACCCAAATGTCGCGGTTGGCAGGAAAAGGCGCTACCTGCACCCGGGTAGAGCCACAGCTTTTCGGATCACAGGTGCAGCACACCTCCATTGCTAGGAAGATGGAGCTATGGCGGAGAATCATCAACAGGGTCAACGCAGTGGGACAGCACCCCAGCACACGGGATGACATCAGGAAGGGGTGGAACGACCTACGGGGGAAGGTGCGTTCAGTGGTATCCAGGCACCAGGTAGCAGTACAGAGGACTGGCAGTTGACCCCCACCTCCTCCCCCACAACTAACAACATGAGAGGAGCAAGTCTTGGCAATTCTGCATCCTGAGGGCCTCGCAGAAGTAGCAGGAGGACTGGACTCTGGTAAGTCATATCTTTACTACCAAATCCCCCCTACCCAACTGCATGCCATCACATACCCCCACCCTCATCCTCACCCCCATCACTCCAACATCTCACATATGCCCCACCATCACAACCTACCCATCCCAATACCAAGCCCTGCATGCAACACCTCTGCATGGACACCCATCACCAGAGCATGTCCAGTACAGGCACCCACACAGACCCCAAAATCACTAATCACACAAGGGCAAACACAATAATGCAAGCACAGGAGTAGAGGGTAACTCACCCATTGCACAAGATGGCACACACAGATATAATAACTATGCACTTACACCCCAACAGGACCCATACCCAACGTCACTGGACAGGAGGTGCCAGACATATCCAGTCACCCCACAGAAGAGGCCCACAATGATGACGGCAGCTCTGCATGCCTGGATTAAGATGACCAGCCCGGCCCATCAGGGACCTCTGGACAGTCGTTTCTCCTGCCATTGTCACAAACCACCACAGACCCTCCCCCCTCAGGAAACACCAGTACAGCACCCACCCAGCGGGCCCATCCCTCTGTCCCCAGGACACGTCAAGCAGCAGTGTGTCCACCACTACAGGGACCCCAGCCAAACCCACCAACCCAAGACAATCAGGGACCTGGGGTCAGTGGCAGTGGGCACACGGTTCAGGGGACAGAGGCACAGGATAACAGGGAAACTGGGAGGACTGCTCTGCGGCAGGGGGAGGACAGGCCCAGGGAACCCACTCTCCACGAGGCACTCTCCAACATCATGGGAGCATACCATCATTCCCAGGAGACCATGGGCACGGTACTGGCCAAGTTTCAGGAGACCCAGCGGCTGCAGGAGTAACACTACCTGGGGATCAGGGAAGACTTAAAGTCCATCAACACCACCCTGGTCACCATTGCAGGGGTGCTGGCAGACCTGGTCAACACCATGAGGGACACAGTGGCACACAAACGGGCCCCTGACACTAGCCTGAATGATGAACAGCCCTCCACTTCCGCCGGCGCTAGTGGACAGTAGGTCCCGTCACAGGACCAACAGGCCACCAGCACCCCACCCCTTGCAGAAGGAGAACCACCTCCCAAACGGTCCCTGAGATCCAGGAACAAGACAGAGAAGATTGCCAAGACCCCCGCCAGGAAATAACACCCTCCTGATTGTCACCCTTTTTTCCCACTTTGGCACTCTGACAACTTTCAACTGCCATTACTCTACTTCCTATGCCCCCCTGGACAATGCACCTGTGAGACCAAGAGACTGGACTCTACCATGGACATTCCTCCACCATCAACCCAGCCCATTGCACACCCTGATCCACTTATTTGCACAGAAATAAACACCCTTGAACCACAAATCAATCTGGAGTCAGACTGTACTTTCACAAATGTGTAATTGCAACCTCTCAGAAATATAGCAATGTCAATGTTCATGTTCACATACCAATGTTACACAGTTGTTGGGCAGCAGTAAACACAGCAGAAGACACACAGTGGGACCCAGATCTGTGAAATGGAAAGGCAAAGTGACATGTCAGGGTCCGTACACAGAGCTAAAAAGGCAGATTTATGCAATGTCCTACATTAGTATGATATGTGAGAAGCAGTGCCATCCTCTTACCTGTGTCTCACTGGAAGTATTTCATGATGATGTTGTTTCGGTTGTCTATATCTTCTTCTTCTGCATCCTCTTCTGCACTGTCCACAGGCTCCACAGCTGCCACAAGACCAACAACAGGCCCATCCTTCTGCAGAAAAGGCACCTGGCATCGCAAAGCCAGGTTGTGCAACATACAGCATGCCACGATTATCTGGCACACCTTCTTCAGTGAGTAGTATAGGGAGCCACCTGTCACATGGAGGCACCTCCTAGTTCACCCATGTTCCTCATTGATGCATTCCTCTGCCCTTGGCCTGGGATTCTGCACTTGGGTAAGTAGCAATGACAGGTTGGGGTAACCAGAGTCACCTGCAAATATCGAGTGACAACTGTTAGACTTCCTCCAACCCTTAGGGACTCTCCCATACCCAGAAACCTATGTCAACTGTGTTGGGACCTTGGGCTCACCTATTAGCCACACATCGTGCCTCTGGAGTTGCCCCATCACATAAGGGATGCTGCTGTTCCTCAAAATGTAAGCGTAATGCACTGAGCCAGGATACTTGGCATTCACATGGGAGATGTACTGGTCTGCCAAACACACCATCTGCACATTCATGGTAGCTTTTGTGGTTTCTGTACACCAGTTCATTCCTGCGGGGGGACAAATGCCACATGTGTCCCATCAATAGCACCCATGATGTTGGTGATATGTCCCAGGGCATAGAAGTCACCATTCACTGTGGGCAAATCCTCCACCTGAGGGAAAACGATGTAGCTGCACAAGTGTTTCAATAGTGCAGACAACACTCTGGACAACACGGTAGAGAACATAGGCTGTGACAACCCTGATGCCATGGCAACTGTTGTTTGAAAGGACCCACTGGCCAGGAAATGGAGTACTGACAGGACCTGCGATAGAGGTGGATTCCTTTGGGATGGCGGATAGCTGACATCAGGTCTGGCTACAACTGGGCACACAGTTTCTGGATTGTGGCACGATCAAGCCTGTAGGTGATAATGATGTGTCTGTCTTCCATTGTCGACAGGTTCACCAGGGGTCTGTATACCGGAGGATGATGCCATCTCATCACTTGCCCCAGCAGACGTGCCCTATGGAGGAGAATGGTGAGCAGAGGGTCATATACCACATAGGTTTCACAAGGCTGTTTAGCACAAACATGATGTAATAGGTGTGTGGCGCTGTCTGTCTGTATTCCTGGCCAAAAGTGCTGTGACGCAGTCAGTTGCCCTGCCATGTGCCCCCCTGAAATGGCAGCTGCCTGACCTGTAAGGAGGGACAAGGGGCAATGAGGTAACTGTGCTGGCGTTGTGCAGCGTCGCTGTAGGCGGTCGAAGACCGCAGTGCAATTCAGCATTGGGTATCATTGGCCCCTATGGGTTCCAGGAGCCAATGACGATGTATGCCGGCGGTGATGGTACGCACCACCGCGGCCTGACCTCCATTTTCTATTTGTTCACTCACTTGATACCTGACCTTCAACAGGAGAAGACCTACACTGCAAGTGCTGTTGTGACCTGAGTCTGGAAGCGACAATGGCTACAGTGTCTGGGGAAAGGGCCCCTGCCTTCACTGGGGAGGAGTTGGAGCCACTGGTGGATGGGGTCCTCCCCCAGTACACGCTACTCTATTGTCCTCCAGACAAACAGGTGAGTAAACTGTGTGCATGGTGGATGGCACATGAATGTATGGAGTGTCATGGATGGAAGAGATGGGGGCAGATGCCAGCATGTGAGGATGGTGAGTGTTTGTTTTTCTGGGCCAGGGTGGGAGGTTTTTGGCCAATGAGTAAGAAGAACCAGATGGGGGAGTAACATCCATTCTTACTTCTCTATTCCTCTAGGTCAGCGCCCACCAGCAGAAGGGGATTTGGCATGCCATCGCCAAGGAAGTGTAGACCCTGGGGGTCTACCATAGACGGAGCACCCACTGCCACAGAAGATGGGAGGATCTGCGCCGCTGGACCAAGAAGACGGCGGAGGCCCAGCTGGGGATGGCCTCCCAGTGTGGAAGGGGTGCCCGTCGCATCATGACCCCCCTGATGTACCAGATCCTGGTGGTGGCATACCCAGAGTTGTATGGGTGCTTGAAGGCATCACAGCAGCCACAAGGGGGTGAGTACAGTCTCATTCAGCTGACTCTGTGCGCTTCATGAGGTTTCTGGGTGGAGGAAGGGGGCTGTGGGTTCCCCCAGGCCAGCGCAGACGTGCCAAGGTAGATCCATTGTTTTGCATGCTCAGCCACTCCAACCCCAAAAGTAGTAGTGGCCCTCTACACCTAGTCAGGCTCCTGTGGGTTCCAGCTGTGCATCAAATGGGTCTAGGCAGAGTCCCCCATGGGCATGTGCTTTTCCCCTGAACTGTTAGTGCCTGGGCTAGTGCTTAGGGCTGCTCCGTGTGTGTTGTGTCCGCCAACGGTAGTGGTGTTGCAGGCATTGACCATGTGTCTCGTCTGTCTTTCCCCCCCTTTTTGTTTTGTCACCCTGTCCTTGTGTGCATTAGCATCATCTGGCGGGGGGACCATTGGCACTGGAGCAGGAGGGAACTGCAACACACCTGGCACGAAGGGGGGGAATTTAGGGAGTCTGGAGGCACCAGTGGGATGGAGGGCGAGGGGAGCTACACGACAGGGACAGGAGGAGACACCAGAGACAGCGACTCCTCCTCTGATGGGAGCTCCCTTGCGGTGGTGGGCACCTCTGTGCCCACCGCATCAACAGGTACAGCTGCCACCCCTCCTACCAGCACGGTCCTCCCAGCAGCCCCTCAGCGTGTTTCCCGTGCCCGATCAACCAGGAGGGTGGGCATCTCCTTCGCCCCAGGCACCTCAGGCCCTGCCCCAGTCAGTCCTGCTGCCCTCAGTGAGGAGGCTATTGACCTCCTGAGATGACAGTTGGGCAATCAACCATTTTGAATGCCATCCAGGGTGTTGAGAGGCATTTGCAGCAAACAAATGCATACCTGGAGGGCATTCATTCTGGCGTGGCAGCCCAACAGAAAGCATTTCAGGCTCTGGCCTCAGCACTGATGGCAGCCATTGTCCCTGTGTCCAACCTCCCCCTCCAACTTTCACTACCCAGACCCAATCACCTGCACCTCAGCCTATCCCAAGCACACCATCAGACCAGCATGCACACTCATCAATAAACAAGAGTGGACATGGCGAACAAAAGAACCACACATCCCACAGGCACTCACACAAGCACCATTTCCATGCAGACACACCAACATCCACTGTCTCCACTGTATCCCCCTCCTCCAGGTCTTCCTCCTCCCTCCCAGTCTCGTCTCCACTCACACCTGCATGCACTACATCCTCAGCCACCACCTCCATCGCCAGCACGCCCATCACCACATACCACTTATGTGCAATCAACACCCCCACTAACATGCACACGTCCCCTGTGTCCTCTCCCAGTGTGTCTGTGAGCCCTCATCCCAAATTACACAAACACAGGCACACACCCACTCAACAGCCATCCACCTCACAACAGCCTCCAGCCCATGCACCTTCACCCAAATTCAACAGACGTCCACCTCCTACAGCCACTAACTCTTCCTCCACTCCCAAACCCCCTCCATCTTCCTGTCCCAGTGTGTCTAAAAAACTTTTCCTGGCTAACATTGACCTCCTCCCTACACCTCCTCTCCCCTATCCTTCCCCTAGGGCCAGGATGTCCAGATCCCAGCCCAGCACCTCAGCCACCAAATCCTCCAGCACTGTGCTCCCTGCAAGTCCTGTAACATCGTGGTCGGCACCCATCAGGGCTGCCAGTGTGCCACCTAGCGAGGCCAAGGATCAGCCCATTCTGCCACCTGCCAAGGTCAAGAAGGAGCTGTAAGAAAGTACCAATCATGCCAGGCATGTTACCCCCATCTTTTGCTTATATGTATGTTTGTTTTCGCCTGTGTCACTGGGAATCTGCTAGCCATGACCCCAGTGCTCCTAAAGTGTGCCCTTTAGGTGTTCCCTGTGTGGTGCCTAACTGTATCACTGAGGCTCTGCTAACCATAACCTCAGTGTTTATGCTCTCTCTGCTTTTAAATTTGTCACTGCAGACTAGTGACTAACTTTACCATTTTTGATTGGCACACTGGAACACCCTTATAATTCCCTAGTATATGGTACCTAGGTACCCAGGGTATTGGAGTTCCAGGAGAACCCTATGGGCTGCAGCATTTCTTTTGCCACCCAACGGGAGCTCAGGCAATTCTTACACAGGACTGCCACTGCAGCCTGAGTGAAATAACGTCCACATTATTTCACAGCCATTTTACACTGCACTTATATGTCTAACCCTCACTTAGTGAAGGTTAGGTGCAAAGTTACTTAGTGTGAGGGCACCATGGCACTTGCCAAGGTGCCCCCCCATTGTTCAGGGCAAATTCCTCGGACTTTGTGAGTGCGGGGACACCTTTATACGCGTGAACTTCATATAGGTCAATACCTATATGTAGCGTCACAATGGTAACTCCGAACATGGCCATATAACATGTCTAGGATCATGGAATTGTCACCCAAATACCATAATGGTATTGGAGGGACAATTCCATGCATCTCCAGGGCTCCAGCATAGAGCCCAGGTACAAACAAACTAACTCTCTGGGGTTTTATCTGCAGCTACCGCTGCTGCCAACCCTCAGACAGGTTTCTGCCCCCCTGGGGCCTGGGAAGCCCCATCCCAGGAAGGCAGAAAAAAGGATTTCCTCTGAGAGAGGGTGTTACACCCTCTCCCTTTGGAAATAGGTTTTAAGGGTCTGAGACGAGTAGCCTCTCCTGGCCTCTGGAAATGCTTTGAAGGGCACAGATGGTGCCCTCCTTGCATAAGCCAGTCTACACTGGTTCAGGGATCCCTCCAGCCCTGCTCTGGTGCAAAACTGGACAAAGGAAAGGGGAGTGACCACTCCCCTGACCAGCACCTCCCCAGGGGAGGTGCCCAGAGCTCCTCTAGTGTGTCCCAGACCTCTGCCATCTTGAATGCAGAGGTGTGAGGGCACATTGGAGATTTCTGAGTGGCCAGTGCCAGCAGGTGATGTCAGAGACCCCTCCTGATAGGTGCTTACCTCTCTCTATAGCCAATCCTCCTCTGAGGGCTATATAGGGTCTCTCCTGTGGGTTTCTCATCAGATAAAGAAAACAAGAGCTCAGCAGAGTTCCTCTGCATTTCTCTCTTCGACTTCTGCCAAGGATCGACCGCTGAATGCTCCAGGACGCCTGCAAAACTGCAGCAAAGTAGCAAGAAAACTACCAGCAACATTGTATCGCCTCATCCTGCAGGATTTCTCGACTGTTTCCTGGTGGTGCATGCTCTGAGGGCTGTCTGCCTTGACCCTGCACTGGAAGCCAAGAAGAAATCTCCTGTGAGTCAACGGAATCTTCCCCCTGCCAATGCAAGCACCAAACGTCTGCATCACCGGTCCTCTGGGTCCCCTCTCATCTTGTCGAGCGTGGTCCCTGGAACACAGGAGCTGGATCCAAGTGTCCCCGACAGTCCAGTGGCTCTTCTGTCCAAACTTGGTGGAGGTAAGTCCTTGCCTCCCCACGCCAGACAGTAACCCTGTGTACTGCCTGAACCGCAGCTGCTAGGGCTTCTGTGCACTTTTGCAAGACTTACTTTGTGCACATTCTAGCCCAAGTCCCCAGCACTCCGTTCTGCATTGCCCAACTCGCTGAGTTGGACTGCGATTTCGTGGGACCCTCTTTTGTTGTGCTGAGATGACCGCCGTGCTCAGATCTTCTGAATGCCTATTCAGGTGCCTGTGCGGGTGCTGCCTACTTCTGCCTGGGCTCTCTGTGTTGCTGAGCGCCCCCTCTGTCTCCACCTCCAAAGGGTGACCTCCTGGTCCTTCCTGGGCCCTGGCAGCATGCAAACTACTCAACCGTGACTCTTGCAGCTAGCAAGGCTTGTTTGCAGTCTTTCTGCGTGGAAGCAACTCTGCATCCTCCAGCACGCTGTGGGAAATCTTCTGACCAAAGGAGAAGTTCCTGGTACCTTCCGTTGTTGCAGTATCTTTGCCTTCTTCCACCCAGAGGCAGCCCTTTTGCACCTTCATCCGGGGTTTAGTGGGCTCCTGCCCCCCCTGGACACTTGCGTGACTCTTGGACTTGGTCCCCTTCCTTTGCAGGTCCTCACATCTAGGAATCTGTCTTCAGTACTTTGAAGTCAGTTGTTGTCTTTGCAAAATCCCCATCTCAACTTTACTGTCTTTCTGGGGTAGTAGGGTAAATTTACTCCTACTTTTCAGGGACTTGGGGTGGGGCATCTGGGACACCCTTAGTGTTTTCTTACACTCCCAGCGACCCTCTACACACTACACTAGGCCTGGGGTCCATTTGTTGTTCGCATTCCACCTCTGGAGTATATGCTTTGTGTTGCCCCCAGGCCCATTGTATCCTACTGCATTCTATTCTGTTCTACAGTATTTGTACTACTTTGCTAACTGTTTACTTACCTGATTTTGGTCTGTATGTATAATCTGTGTATTTTACTTACCTCCTAAGGGAGTATATCCTCTGAGATATTTTTGGCATATTGTCACTAAAATAAAGTACTTTTATTTTTAGTAACTCTGAGTATTGTGTTTCTTATGATATAGTGCTAAGTGATATAGCTGGTATGGTAGGAGCTTTGCATGTCCCCTAGTTCAGCCTATACAGCTCTGCTATAGCTACCTCTATCAGCCTAAGCTGCTAGAACACTACTAATCTACTAATAAGGGATAACTGGACCTGGCACATGGTGTAAGTACCACAAGGTACCCACTATAAGCCAGGCCAGCCTCATACAGGGGCCCACATGCAGTAGGGAAAAGCTGCACCAACCACCCAGAAAGGCCTCCTCCAAGCCAAAAGGGGACAGTGCCAAGAGCCCAGCAGCAACATCCAAGGTGGGGAAGGGATACAAGGCTAAGGGGAAGTCAGTACAGGGCACAGAGCCTCCGGCTGAGGGACTGGTGTCAACCCTTCTGGCAAACAGAACAGCAACCTGTACGGCGGGGGACACCGTCACCTGCACCTCCTTTTGCACCGGCACCTGCACGTCCGGTGCCTCAGCAACAGTCCCCAGCATCATTCCCAGTGGGCAGCCATCCGAGGCTGCAGGAGATGTCCTGCTGTCTCCCGCCACAGGTGCTGACACATGCACCGCCGGCAGCATCTCAGCCACAGACACCGCTGCAACCACCGCCACCAGCCCTCGACGTGCACAGATAGTACCACCACAGCCGACATGGAACACATTCCCAGTGGACAGCTGTCCGAGGCTGCAGGAGACGTCCTCGACCCTGCATCGTACATGAGACAACCAGCACTGTTAGTACCAGCAGGTGGCAGGCAAAGTCGCAGCAGGGTGGAGTGTGTCTCTGACTCCACAGAGTATCATGCTACCTGTTCCCAGGCAATCTCGTGGCATACACACCCAGGTGAGGGAATGAGAGCTGCCACACAGCATGTGAAGCACTCTGGGCACAAGGCCCCCTCCAGAACCAGTGGAGAAAAGCATCCACTGCCCCAGTCCTTGGCAGGATGAAGCACTCTGGCACAAAGCCCCCTCCAGAACCAGTGGATAAAAGCATCCACTACCCCAGTCCTTGGCAGGATAAAGCACTCTGGGCACTAAGCCCCCTCCAGAAGCAGTGGAACATGTCACACACTTGAGGGACTGTGGCTTTGCACTCCCCAGGACTAAGCGGTGGTCCCGTCTGTTGGCGGTTACCACCGTAGTGTTTGTTTCTACCGCCGTGGTCGGCGTGTTAAAGTGGCTGTCTGTGTTGCCAGTTTCCACCATGGTCGTGATTCCATTATTTTTACCGCTCGCCTGTTGGTGGTCTTACCGCAGCTTTAACACCGACTGCCAGGGTTGTAATGATGGCCTATGTTCCTCAAGACAGGGAATGCCCAAGATAACTTGGAGCTTCGGTGCCTGAATTACATCAAACTGTATCATCTCAGTATGTGTGTTTTGTGTGTTAAGCCCTAGTTTAGGGGTGGAATGAGTTCTAGGACCAAATTTTAGGGCACTTCCATCTATAGTTTTGACTTCACCCACAAGTTATTATTGTTCACACAGAATACCATAACTTAAGACAAGGGAATGATCAACAAAGTTTCCAGTAGCTCCAGAGTCAGGTAACACTTGGACGCTAGCTGAGCCCCATCCCAAGTCATGTTCACAGTCAGAAAGAAATGATGGAATTGTTGTATGTATGAAGTTTGTGCTAGCATTTTTGAGGGAGGTGTACCCGAAACACTTGCCTCCCTAGGTTCTAGGTGTCTCAGTTTCCCACTTCTCTCTTTCTTTTGGGTTTTACTGGGCAGTCCTTGAAAAAATGTCCCATATTACCGCAAGATAAGCAAAGGTGTAATGTTCTGCGTTTTTGTCGTTCACCTTCACTAAGTGGTCCCCTCAAAGTCCCTATCTGCAAATGCTCTATGACTTCAGTTTTGTCGGATTCACTTTTCTTTTCTCTATACACCACTACTTTTGTCTCTGATCATCCTTTCTCCCTACATCTGTCTGCTAACCTTTGGTCGAGTTCCACACCTAGGTCAACCAACTTGCTACAATTGTCTGGGGGATCAACCACCTGTGCTAATAAATTCTTCAGATCATCCCTCAACCCTTTATAGAATAAGAAACTTTGTTTCCTTTCAGGCTAGTCAGGCTTTGCCACTAACATACTAAAGATTGTTATATATGTAAGGAGGTCTTTATTCCCTTGACATAAATTTGGTAGTTCAGTATCTACTGACTGTATAAAGGTGTAGCGATCAAATAACCTTTTTCACTTTGCCTTGAAAGTGGTTTAGATATATAGTAAAGGATCGTTCTTCATTACCATGGACCACGTTGCAGCCGTGCCTCTCAAATAAGGTAATACAAAGGCTATTTTAGATTGGTCATTGGGAAAACAAGCAGACTTACACATAAAATGTAACTGACACTGTTTTTTTGTAAATGTTGTAAACTTGCTTGACTCTCCCGAAAACCATTCACGAGGTGCTAAGGGTATAACATGTGGTACTGTAACATGTATAACTGGAACCCCGCTACTGTGAATTGAACTACCTTCCATGAGAGATGGCAAATTACCTTCAGAGGACCTTTCCCTTTATTTAAATGCTGAGCACTAGTACTTATAATAGTGGTGTTTTGTAAAGTATCCACCCCTAAATCTGCTAAAGGAATGTCACGTGTCTCCATTTCACCTGGGTGACAGCTAAACATGAGCTCACTGTACTGTCGGACTCCTACCTGTTTGGAGGGGTGAAATGGATATGATGATAGAACCCTCAAATAACCAAACCCACTCCATAAAGATATTGAAGTCAGCTTGATTCCCCGGGATGAAGAGATGTATTTTGTAGATCGCCAGGCTACCTCTAGTCACCTCTGTTTTGGTGGATTTATCAGCATAAAGAAGAAATCACCATTAATACTTTTGTATTCAAAGTTTTAGTTATCCAGAATTAGATTCATAGGTAACATTGATTTATCTTATCATTCCTCCTCCCTATCTTTGTTTTAAGGTTGCTTTGTAGGATCTGATTCCTCAATCTACAAATGAAACTCAAAAAAGTTTCACTTCTAATGTAATCCATTGAGTACGTATATATAATGATGAAAATCTGAATGCCTACTGTATTTCACAGGGGACAGTAAACGAAGAGCTAACTCCTAGAAACAAATGATTTCTCCAAATATTCGGAGTAAGAGAACATATAGGCCCTCATTACAACCCTGGCAGTCGGTGTTAAAGCGGCAGTAATACCGCAAAAAGGGCGATGAAAAAAAAAATGGGACTACGACCGTGGCGGAAACTGCCAACATAGATAGCCACTTTAACACTCCGACTGCCACGGCGGTAGAAACAAACACCGCAGCGGTAACTGCCAACAGACAGGTGGAAGACAACGTACCACCCACAGTATTTCAAGATGCCTATCAGCCACTTTTTCCGGGGTGGAACCAATGCGATCAAAAGCACGGCGGAAACCGTACACAGAAGGGAAAACACTCACCTCTCGGCACCCAACGAGGAACCAGGATGCCATGGAGCCCGAACTATACGTCCTGCCCATGCTGGTGTATCTTCTCATCTACCAGGAGTATGAAGGGCGGTGGCGACGACCACATGAGTACTGCACCTATAACACAGGGGAGGGGGGAGGAAAGAGAGTGACACACACACGCAACACCCCTACTCTCACCCTCACACCCAACAACATACACACAAATACATGCATCAACATTACATATACACCCCCTCACCCCCTGGAAGAATGCAAGGACAAAAGGAAATGATTGTAATGATTGTAATTATTAAAAATCCATTAGTCAAAAGTCAAAATTCAGTATATATAAATATGTACAGCAACTACACAAGTACGGATAGTGTTCCATTCATTGTCTGTGGACCAGTGGTCCCAAAATCCAAACATGATACCTGACTCTAAACGGAGAGAACACTGCTGGGGCATCAGCTCGAAAATACACAGGCACCTCAGGGGGAAGGGGAGGGGGGCACCTCAGCCTGATGAATGCACGATGCCACTGCTATACTAGGGGGCTCCATGTCCATTGCTGTATCCTGGGGAGTGCAAGCCACAGTCTCACAAGTCTCGCCAGTGGGTGGTTTGCCCACTGTTTAATCCTTGGGAGTGCAAAGCCATAGTCTCTCAAGTGGATAACAGTCTCCACTGGTTCTGGAGGGTGCCTGGTGCCCAGAGTGCTTCATCCTGCCAAGGACTGAGGTAGTGGATGTCAATCTCCATTGGTTCTGGAGGGGGCATGGTGCCTAGAGTGCTTCATCCTGCCAAGGACTTAGGTAGTGGATGTATCTTTCCATTGGTTCTGAAGGGGGCCTGGTGCCCAGAGTGCTTCATCGTGCCAAGGACTGAGGTAGTGGATGTCATTCTCCACTGGTTCTGGAGGAGGCATGGTGCCCAGAGTGCTTCATCCTCCCAAGGACTGAAGTAGTGGATGTCAATCTCCACTGGTTCTGGAGGGGGCATGGTGCCCAGAGTGCTCCACGTGCAGTGTGACCGGTACAATTCCCAAACCTGGGTGTGTGTGCCACGAGATTGGCGAGGTTCAGGTGGCATGATACGCTATGGAAGCAGAGACGTACCCCACACTGCTGCGGCTTCGCATTTCACCTGCAGGTGCAAACAGTGATGGAAGTCATGCCTCATGGAAGCTGCCCAGGGTCCAGGAACTCACCTCCAGCCTCAGATGACTGACCACTGGGGATGGTAGCCATGTCAGCGATGTTGCCAGTGTCCAAGGACGCCGTGGGGCCGGTGGCAGTGCTTGCAACGGCGTCTGTGGCGGCAGTGCTTGCGGCGGTGTCTATGGCGGCGGTGCTTGCCACGGTGTCTGTGGCGGGGGTGCTGGCGGCGGTGTCTCTGGTGGCGGTGCTGGAGGCGGTACATGGGTCAGCACCTGCTGAGGGACAAATCAGGAGGTCTCCTGCAGCCTCAGACGGCTGCCCACTGGGTAAGAGGCTGGGGACTGTCGCTGAGGCTGTAGACGTGCTGCAGGCAGTGCAGGTGGCGGTGCAGGTGGCGGTTGTGGTGGTGGGGCAGCTAGCGGTGTTCGCCACCGTACAGGTAGGCGTGGTCATAGACAGAAGGGGTGACACTGGTCCCTCAGTCGGTGCCACCATGCCATCTCCTGACCTGCTCTTCTGCTTTTGGCCCTTCCCCTCCTTTGATGGTGCCGCAGTTGTCTTGCCACTTTCCCCTTTGGTTTTTGCCGAGCCCTTGGTGTCTTAAGTTATGGTATTCTGAATTTGGGTGAAGGAGCATGGGCCGGAGGCTGTTGTGCGGTGCATGGCTGTTGGGTGGGTGTGTGCCTGCGTTTGTGTACTTTGGGAGGAGGTCTCACTGAAACACTGGGAGAGGACACTGGGGATGTGTGAAGGGTAGTGGAGGTGGTGAGTGCACGTGAGCAGTGTGTGGAGATGGGCGTGCTGGTGATGGAGGTAGTGGCTGAGGATGTAGTGCATACAGGTGTGAGTGGAGACGAGACAGGGAGGGAGGAGTAGGACGTGGAGGAGGGGGACACAGTGGAGGCAGTGGATGTTGCTGTGTCTGCATGGGGATGGTACTTGTGTGAGTGCCTATGGGATGTGTGGTGCTTATGTTTGCCTGAGCCACTCTTGTGTGTTGATGTGTGTGCATGCTGGTCTGATGGTGTGCTTGGGATAGGCTGAGATACAGGGGATTTGGTCTGGGTGGAGGAGGTTGGAGGGGGAGGCTGGACACAGGGACAATGGCTGCCATCAGTGCTGAGGCCAGAGCCTGAAATGCTGTCTGTTGGGCTGCCTGGCCAAAATGAATGCCCTCCAGGTATGCATTTGTTTGTTGCAAATCCTTCTCTACACCCTGGATGGCATTCACAATGGTAGATTGCCCAACAGTGAAGGATCTCAGGAGGTCAATAGCCTCCTCACTGAAGGCAGCAGGGCTGTCTGGGGCAGGGCCTGAGGTGCCTGGGGCAAAGGAGATGCCCACCCTCCTGGGTGAGCGGGCACGGGAAACACGCAGAGGGGATGCTGGGAGGTTGGTGCTGGTAGGGGGATGGCGGCTGTACCTGTTGATGCGGTGGGCACAGAGGTGCCCGCCACAGCAAGGGAGCTCCCATCAGAGGAGGAGTCGCTGTCACTGCTGTCTGCTCCTGTCCCCGCCCTGGACCTCCCCTCGCCCTCCGTCCCACTGGTGGCTTTAAACTCCGTTACTTCACCCTCCAGGGCCAAGTGGGTTGCAGCTCCCTCCTGCTCCGGTGCCAATGTTCCTCCGCCTGATGATGCTGTTGCGCACAAGAACAGGGAGATCACAAAAAGGGGGGGGGAGACAGAAGAAAGACATGTTCAGAATATGCAACACCACTACCGTTGGTGGACACAACACACATGAAGCAGCCCTCTGCACTACGCCATGCACTGACAGTTCCTAGAAATTTCAGCTGCCATGGGGTACGAAGCCTAAGACCAATTGCGGCACACCTGGAAGTCACAGGAGCCTGACTAGTTGTAGATGGCTCTTACCACTGGTGGGGTTGGGGTGCCATTTAGCCTGCCTCACAAGGGACCTTGCCTAGCAAGTTCGCCCTGGCCTAGGAGAACCCTCTGCCCACCTCCCCCACCCAGACACCTCGTAATGCGCGCAGAGGCAGCTGAATGAGAGTGTACTCACCCCCTTGTGGCTGCTGTTATGCCCTCAAGCGTCCATCCAACTCCGGATAGGCCACCGCCAGGATCCGGAACATCAGGGGGGTCATGGTGCGACAGGCACCCCTCCCAGGTTGGGAGCCCATTCCCAGCTGGGCCTCCGCCATCTTCTTGCTCCAGCGGCACAGGTCCTCCCATCTTTTACAGCAGTGGGTGCTCCGTCTGTGGAAGACACCCAGGGTCCGGATGTCATTGGCGATGGCACGCCAAATGCCTTTCTTCTGGTGGGCGCTGACCTAGAGGAATGGTACAGGGGGAAAGGAAATTACTTACCCGTCTGGACCGTCATACTCATTGCCCACCAGTTCCCACCCATGCCCTGACGCACATACACTCACCATCCGCACATGCAGGCCTCAGCCCCCCCATGTATCTTCCATCCACACCACTCTAAACATGCATTGCCCATGCAGAATGCTCACAGTGTACTCACCTATTAGTCTGGAGGACTGTACAGTTGCGTGTACTGGGGGAGGACCCCATCCACTAGTTTCTCCAACTCCTCCAAAGTGAAGGCAGGGGCCCTTTCCCCAGACACATAAGCCATTGTTGCTTCCAGACACAGGTCACAGCAGCACTTGCAGTGTAGATCCTATCCTGTTGAAGGTCAGGTATCAAGTGAGGGGAGAGACAGAAAATGGCGGTCACGTCTGCGGCAGTGCGTACCGCCACCGCCGGCATACATCGTCATTGGCTCCTGGGACCCACAGGCCCCAATGTTAACCAATGCAACGGTGTACAATGCCACCGCAGTTACCTCATATCCAGTTGTCCCACCTTACAGGTCAGGCATCCGCCATTTCAGGAGGCCACATGGGATGAATATTAACTGCCTCACACCTATCTGGGCCGGGAATATAGACAGATACTGGCGCATTGCGGATGAATTACGTTTCTGCAAATAACAAATTGTTATACCCCAGTGTTGGATGACTCTCTGCTCGCTGTTCTCCTCCATAGGGCAAGTCTGCTGGGGCAGTTGATGAGATGGCAGCATCCTCTGGTGTACAGACCCCTGGTGGACCTGTCGACAATGGAAGAGAGACACATCCTAGTCACATACAGGCTTGATCGTGCAACAATCCAAGAACTGTGTGCCCAGTTGGAGCCAGTCCTAATTTCATCTATCTGCCATCCCACAGGAATCCCCCCTCTAGTGCAGGTCATGTCTGTACTCCGTTTCCTGGCCAGTGGGTCTTTTCAAACAACAGTGGCCATGGGATCAGGGATTTCCCAGCCAATGTTTTCTAACATGTTGTCCAGAGTGTTGTCTGCCCTGCTGAAACACATGTGCAGCTACATCGTTTTCCCTCAGGTGGAGGACTTGCCCACAGTGAAAGGTGACTTCTATGCCCTGGGACATATCCCCAACATCATTGGTGCCATTGATGGGACACATGTGGCATTTGTACCCCCCACGCAGGAATGAACAGTTGTATAGAAACCGGAAGAGCTACCATTCGATGAATGTGCAGATGGGGTGTTTGGCAGACCATTACCTCTCCCATGTCAATGCCAAGTATCCTGGCTCTGTGCATGACGCTTACATTTTGAGAAATAGCAGCATCCCTTATGTGATGGGGCAACTCCAGAGGCACTGTGTGTGGCTAATAGGTGAGGGCAAGGTCCCAATACAGTTGACATAGGTGTCTGGGTATGGGGCTGTCCCTAAGGGTTAGTTTGTGTCTAACAGATATCCATCGACATTTGCAGGTGACTCTGGTTACCCCAAACTGTCATGGCTACTGACCCCAGGGAGGAATCCCAGGACAAGGGCAGAGTAACGCTACAATGAGGCACATGGGCGAACTAGGAGGGTGATCGAATGTACCTTCGGCCTCCTGACGGCCAGATTCCGGTGCCTCCATCTGACAGATGGCTCCCTATACTACTCACCGAAAAAGGTGTGCCAGATAATCGTGGCCTGCTGTATGCTGCACAACCTGGCTTTGCGACGGCAGGTGCCTTTTCTGCAGGATGATGGCCCAGATGGTGGTCTTGTGGCAGCTGTGGAGCCTGTGGACAGTGAAGAAGAGGAGGCAGAAGAAGAGGATATCGACAACCGAAACAACATCATCATGCAATACATCCAGTGAAAGCTTCCCACATCTCATACTGTTGTTTGAGCTAGCATAAGTCTGACATTTTCACTCAGTGTATGGACCCTGACTTGTCACTTTGACTTTCCATTTCACAGATCTGGGTCCCACCTTGTGCCCTCTGCTCTCTTTACTCCTGGCCTACAGCTGTGTTACATTGGTATGTGAACAAGTACATTAATATTGCTATAGTCCATAGTTGTTGCAATTACAGATTTGTGAAAGCACAGACTGAGTCCAGATTGTTATGTGATTGAAGTGTGTTTATTCCTGTGCAAATAAGTGGAGGTGGGTTGTAAAATGGGCTGGGGTGATGGTGGAGGAATGTCCATGGCAGAGTCCAGTCTATTTCTTTCACAGGTGCATTGTCCAAAGGGGCATAGGAAGTGGAGCAATGGTTTAAGGATGGACAGGGTGACATATTGGGACAGAAGGGTGACATTCAGGGGGGTCTCATTTCCTGGCGGGGGTCTTGGCAATGTTCTCTGTCTTGTTCCTGGATCTAAGGGACCGTCTGCGGAGTGGTTCTCCATCTGGAGGGGGTGGGGTGCTGGAGTCCTGTTGTTCCTGTGGCGGTGCCTCCTGTCCACTAGCGCCGGCGGAGGTGGAGGGCTGTTCATCGTCCAGGCTAGTGTCAGGGGCCCCTTGTTGTGCCACTATGTCCCTCCTGGTGTTGAAAAGGTATGCCAGCACCCCTGCAATAGTGACCAGGGTGGTGTTAATGGACTTCAAGTCCTCCCTGATCCCAAGGTAGTGTTCCTCCTGCAGCCGCTGGGTCTCCTGAAACTTGGCCAGTACCGTTGCCATGGTCTCCTGGGGATGATGGTACTCTCCCATGATGTTGGAGAGTGCCTCGTGGAGTGTTGGTTCCCTGGGCCTGTCCCCCCGTCGCACAGCAGTCCTCCTAGTTTCCCGGTTATCCTGTGCCTCTGTCCTCTGAACCGTGTGCCCACTGCAGCTGCCCCCAGGTCCCTGATCGTCCTGTGTTAGTGGGTTTGCCTGGGTTCCCTGCTGATTGACGTGTCCTGGGGGCAGAGGGATGGGCCTGCTGGGTGGGTGCTGTGCTGGTGTTTCCTAAGGGGTGAGGGTCTGTGGTGGCTTGTGACAGTGTCAGGGGAACCAACTGTCCTGAGGTCCCAGATGGGCTGGGCTGGTCATCTTGATCCAGGTGTGCAGAGCTGCTGTCATCACTGTGGGCCTCTTCTGTGGAGGGATTGGATATGTCTGGCACCTCCTGTATGGTGACGTTGGGTAGGGGTCCTGTTGGGGTGTAAATGCACATTTATTGTATGTGTGTGCCATTGTGTGCAATGGGTAAGTGACCCTCTACTCCAGAGCTTGCATTATTTGCTTGGTCCTTGTGTGATTGGTGATTTTGGGGCATTAGTGAGTCTCTGTACTGGACATGCTTGGGTGATGGGTGTCGATGCAGGTGTTACATGCAGGGCCTGGTTTTGGGATGTGTGGGTTCTGTTGGTGTGGTATATGTGGGTTGTTGGGCTGATGGGTGTGAGGGTAAGGGTGGGGGTATTTAATGGCATGCAGGTGGGGTGGGAGGGATAAGGCAGTAAAGATTTGCCTTACCAGAGTCCAGTCCTCCTGCTACTCCTGCAAGGTCCTCAGGATGCAGTATTGCCAAGACTTGCTCCTTCCATGTTGTTGGTTGTGGGGTAAGAGGTGGGGGTCTACCACCAGTCCTCTGTACAGCAATCTGGTGTCTTGAGACCACGGAACGCACCTTCCCCCGTAGGTCATTCCACCTCTTCCTGATGTCATCCCTTGTTCTTGAATGCTGTCCCACTGCATTTACCCTGTCGACAATTCTTCGCCATAGCTCCATCTTCCTTGCAAGGGATGTCTGCTGCGCCTGTGATCCGAATAGCTATGGCTCTACCTAGATGATTTCCTCCACCATGACCCTGAGCTTATCCTCAGAGAACCTGGGGTGTCTTTGAGGTGCCATGATGTGGTGTGGGTGATGTGTGAGGCGGTGTCTATTGTGGTGTGTGAGGGGATGTGTTGGTGTGTGTTGTTTGAGGTGTGTGGATTTTGTTTAAGTGATGGTGTTGTGTGTCTGTGGATGCTGTTGTTGTTTTTGGTAGTGTCTTTCTCTGGCCTGCTTTCAAATTTCTGGTAGTAAGGGTTTGTGGGTAATGTGGGTGGGTGTTTTATATTGTATTGGGTGTATGGGAGTGGTGTGCGAATGTGTATCAGGTGTGTGTAATTTGAATTGTCCAATGTGGTTGTGTTTTGTAAGTGTGTGTGTATTTTGAGCGTGGCGGTATGTACCGATCGTGGGTTGTGATAGTGTGGGCGTATTCTTGTTGGTGTGACGGTGTCCGTTTTGGTATCGCCAGTTTATCACTGACGTTTGGTGTGGCAGACTTGTGTGGGTGTCTGTATTGTGGCGGATTCCGAGCTGTGGGTCGTAATACCTGTAGTGAAATTCTGCAGCTGGAGTGGTATGATGGCGGTCTTCTGCACAGTGGTAAGCGGGATTTACCACCAGGGTTGTAATGAGGGCCATAGTTCTGACTATAACAATAAACTGTGACAGATAATCAATACTTAATCCATTGCATTATACTTCATCAGGAGTATTACTTCATATCCTTGTATAATACTAAAGGAAAGTCTCTCAATTCGAAAACTTGAATGACAAGAAAATATAACAAGGTCACAACTACATCTTATGTTCACATAGAGATGATATACATTTGCAGTGAAACACAGGCTTCAGTAATATGACACCATTTGTTTTGAAGGTCTATGGGTAACCTCATCCAATAAGAAAAATCTGTGAAGACGAGCAATACTGCAGAATCCAAAAAATGTCAAGAGTAAGAATTTTTTTAAGGTTGGTGAGGGAGATTAAAGGTTCAAAAAGTTAATGCTACAGGTGCATTACCCAATGAAGAGCAAATGTACAGAGAGGAGAAGCTCTGTGGGGCCCAGCTGTGCCATCTGTAGAATCCTGCAAAGACAACAAAAGAGCAGGAAGTCCAAAGTAGTCTGAAGACACCAGTAAAAGAGACACAACAGCACACCTCACTGGAAACACCAGCAGCAAGCACAGATGACAAGCATTGTTCTGAGGTGCTGCATGAAAATTATAACCTACATGATCCATTTTCTTTAAGGGGCTGCACCTCAAAGGCACTGAGGAGACCGAGGGTCTAACAAAGACTATCTGATATATTCTGCAGTTAAATATACCCCACTAGTGGTCCCTTTAGAAGACAGGATTGGACTGCCACTTTTTGGAGGTCACTTTAAATGTTCAAATTGTTGTGCATGTCAGTTCACCTCAAATACTATGATATTCATCATGTCTCCATTAAATGTGACTTGAAGTCATTCACTAACTGTAACCCAATGAATGTGATGTACTGTATTTGGTGCCCTTGTGACCTTATATACATAGGGCAGGGACTTCAATAGGTAAAACTGCACATGGGACACAATAGGATCTGCTTTAGATGGAAAACTCTCAATATCACCCTTGTATCACACTTTAAGGATAATAGTTATGATGCCAAATACATACTTTGGCAAGTCGCTAAGGTAGCTTTAGTTCCAGACAGAGGAGGTAAACTGAGTTTGATCTTGCAGTGCCTAGAATCCCAAAGAACTGAGAGATGCAATCCTATCAAAAGAGGATTAAACTCAGTGGAGGAACGGAAAGGCAATGGGCCCGATTCACAAAGGTAAACTTAGACCTGTGATCTAAACTTAGACCACAAGTTTAAGAATTCTTGTCACAGTGGTGATGGATATTCCAGCCACTAATATCAAAATTCCATAGGACATAATGGGATTTAAATATTGGTGGACAGGATATCTGTCACCATTGTGACAGAGTAACTTATGCACCAATATCTAAATCATTCCCAAGTTTACGACTTTGGGAATTCACAAAGGGTATTTACGAGTACTCTCTTTAGGTTTGCACTCAGGCGGAGATCCGCCACATGTGTGGACCCAAACATACTACTCGTAAATGCCCTTTGTGAATTCCCAAAGTCATAAACTTAGACTTTTGGTGTAAGTTTAGACCAAAAGTCTAAGTTTACATTTGTGAATCGGGCCCACTATCTCTAAATGAAACACATGAACCATATGAACTTTGAGGAATTTATGTACTATGTTTCTGATTTTATTGGGATACAAATAGTGTTAACCTGTATTTCAGTACCACATAATGTGATTTACACATAGATTGCCTACATTGCATCAATCATTAGGTTTGATGATATGACCTACGTAATGTACAGTTTTTCTTCAATGTTGATTGTTTTCTTTTCTTTTTCTATTACTGACTCTAACAGAAGTTTTGCTCCCAAACATAGCATAATTCATAGCTTATCAGAATCAAGTAGTTTAGTTCATCATCGCACCATGTGCCTCAAGCCTTGCTCTGAGGTGCAGTCATATTTAATTCCTTGTGCAGAACACTAAGGTACACACAAAGATACAATGGCAGTGTTCTGGCCTCTGAACAAACAATGGCTTGGACTACTTGCCAAGCACAAACCAGATTAATTAGTTGGCTCCCATCCAGGAGTTATCATTCCTCTGCAGTCCTTCCATCACATGCAGGCCTGAAAGACTTGGACCGGTTGCTAAGTACAAGGCAATAACCCACAGGCATAAATTTGTTCTGCAGGCTGCAGTTAGGAAATATGAAGGGCATGATGTAGCATCAATTGGGAAGTTATCTACTTGTGGCTTTACTCATTAAATAAGTGTTATCACTAGACATTATTGGGTTTCTCCTAATTATTTTGGATGTCTATTATAATTAAATGCTTGCTCTTATCTTAATACACTAACCGGTCTTTCTGACTCCCCGTGTAAGTACCATTTTAATTTCTACAACACTAAGGGGGTCATCATGACCCCGGTGGTCAGTGATGATGTGACGGTAAGTACTGCCAATGGGATGCAGTACTTACTGCCACATTATGACATTGGCGGGTTGGCTGAAGCCAACCCACTAATGTACCACTCTGGCTGCCACAGTGGTAACAGTTGCCGGGCTGGAGACATCCATCTCTAGCCCGGCGGTCGCCATTGTGCCGCCTGCAGGATTATGACCCCGCCTACCGCCATGGTTTTTGTGGCGTTCGTAACGCCATGAAAACCATGGCAGTAGGCCATATCAGTGACAGGGAATTCTTTCCCTATCACTGATTGGGGTCTCCCCCCCACCTCTCTAGTTGGCCCCCACCCCTGCACCCTACATCCACACCCCCCTTCACACACATGCATACACACACACATTCACACATACATACACACATGCCTACATCCAATCACACACATCCGCACACATATCCAAACATACATGCATTCACATTTCACAATATACACGCACTCACACATCCGTACATGCACACACGCATTCAACACTCAACACACACCGCATTCATGCACACAAATGCATTCACACCCCCCCCACACACACACAACACACAACACCCCCAACACCCCTCCCCTGTCGGAGACCCGACTTACCTGGATCCAGGGGGTCCTCCGACAGGAGGCGGGACGGGGAGCTGAAACCGCCAGCAGCACCCGCCAGGCTAACACCACCAGGCCATATTAATTGTCATAATGTGGCTGGCGGCGGTCTACTGGTGTGGCGCTGCTGGTGGTAACAGCGCCACCTTATCACCATCTGCTGGTATGGCCACAGCCGGATTTCCGACATTCTTGTGGCGGAAATCTGGCTGTGGTCATAATATGGCAGATGGCTGGTAGCCACAGTGACAGTCCTTTGGTGGCAGTTGCCGCGGCGGTAGGCGGTTTTTACCCCCAATGTTATAATGAGGGCCTTTGTGTCACATACCTCATCTACTAGTTTGAGATGAGATTCAAAGCCTATTCAACTCATCCTTTAATCGCCTTACATTATCAGGTAGAATTTAACAAAGGGCAGGACCCCATGGCCTCAGTTTGTCCAATTAATAACATCACCGTCACGCCACAGGTCGCAGCATGACCCAGAAGTCACTCTACTGCCTCCCTGGAATCCTGCGTTGTGCATTGGGACACCGTAAACACTTACCTGCAGTCTGCTCTCTGTAGTTTTGTCTTCCCAGAATTACTGAGGAATGCTTTTTACTTAACCTATCCATCATGGAGGCTCTATCATGTATTCCTACCAGCATTTCCCAATCCATCATGGTGGCCTCACATATTCCTCTATGTCACTTCCCGTTTTTGGGTATAGAAGGAGCAGAACTATCTTTCTCCTTTGCATTGCAGCACTCCTCACGCCTGCTGGTGTTTCTTCACTCCTGCTTGTGTCTCCTATCTCCTATCTCCTACTAGTATATCATCGCTTTTGCTGGTGTCTCCTTGCTCTTGGTGGTGATTCTTACTCCTGTTGCTTCCTTTCTGAACCTTTTTACTCTCCTGGCAGTTTAACTTGCCTTAACTGCTCCTTCTGAGCCTTGCTACAGTCCTTGTCTTCTAGCATCAGTACCAGTCCTCATCAGCCTCCCGGGAGTCTCCAGTCACCATTAATAAACTGCCTAATCTCCATACCTAAACTGTTTATACATTAATGTTCACATAGGTGTCCCCTGTCTTCCCCTGTGTGAGTTGGGAGACCAGGGATGTAACATAAGTCCCTGCAGCGCAGGTGGGCCCCAAGCCTTCAATGGCCCCCAGCCCTTCATGGGGCCTTATTCATCCCAAGACCAAAGAAAATCTGTGAAATATGGGAGACTCAGGGGACTCGCTTCACATTCTGCTGGTGGCACCCATCGCTTTGCATTGCGCAACAGTTGGAGACAGAGAAAAGAGAGAAACAATACAACAATATAATGTTTCTTATAACATGCGAACATTAACAACAACGCGTTTTAAACAGTTCAAGAGGTAACAGGTTTTGGGGTGGTAGTCAAAAGAGTAATAAATAGTCAAAAATAAGCAAAATGTTAATTTGTTTCATGGTTTACATTGTCATTCCCTATTTTCTTGCATTTGGACTGTTGTCTGACACTTTAGTAACTAGCACAGAATCCACCTGAAACGTACCATTAGTAATTGTCTCTTAATCCCTGACTTTTGTCAAATGGTTGTGGCTTATTTTTATCCACTGGGCAATGACGCTGTTATCTTAATGTTTTTCTTCCGCTTTGTTTTGCAAGTTACTTAGGAGCATACTGTGGCACGAACATCTGCATGGGATCAATCATTCACAATTATTTTTAGGATCTATTTTAAACAGGGTTCATTATCTCTTGAACAGGAGAATGCCAGAAATGCGTATGAGTGCATCTTGTTCTTTAATGAAAGATATCTGCTGAGTCATATGTTGCAAAATGAAACTCTATAAATTAGGATACAGAGTGTTTGGAACGAATTTGCACAGACAGAGGAGCTAATGGCTCATAATGCACTCTCTGCCTTCCACAGCTGTTTATCTAACATTTTTGGCAGGACAGATGATTTTTTAACTCCCTTTCCAGTGCTTAAAGTCGTTTGAAAAAATGACATGTTAAATTCTATTAAATATCAAACTTCTCTCTGTGGCGCAGTGCCACAAAATAGTTTACACTAAACTCAGCTGCTCATTCTCAGTCCTGAAGAAGAAGAGCATAGTATGGGTTCCATGATTTCTAATGCAGGCAAGGAAAATGGGTCCTCTCTTCCATTCTCCTATGATATGAGACAGTTGCTTTTGTGATTCAGTGGCCCACTCACATCGCTGGGTCCGGTACACTAAGGGCCATATTTATACTCCGTTTGCGCCGAAATTGCGTCGTTTTTTTTGACGCAATTTCGACGCAAAACTAACGCCAACTAACGCCATATTTATACTATGGCGTTAGAGGCGAATAGCGCCAAAGTTCCCGGAATGTGCGTCATTTTTTAGCGTGAACCCCTTCCTTGCGTTAATGATATGCAAGGGAGGCGTTCCCGTCTAAAAAATGACTCCCAGGACTTTACGTGGTATTTATACTCCCGGGCAAAAGAGACGCCCGGGAGTTGGCGTGGCTAAAAACGGCGCATTTGCGCCACTTTTTAACGCCTGCTCAGGGCAGGCGTTAAGGGGCCTGTGGGCTCAAAATGAGCCCACAGGTGCCCTCCCATGCCCCCAGGGACCCCCCCTGCCACCCTTGCCCACCCCAGGAGGACCCCCAAGGATGGAGGGACCCACCCCAGGGACATTCAGGTAAGTTCAGGTAAGTATCATTTTTTTTTTTTTATATTTTGTTTTGGTGGCATAGGGGGGCCTTATTTGTGCCCCCCTACATGCCACTATGCCCAATGACCATGCCCAGGGGACAGAAGTCCCCTGGGCATGGCCATTGGGCAAGGGGGCATGACTCCTATCTTTACAATGATAGGAGTCATGTTGATGGGGGATGGGCGTCGTTAAAAAATGGCGCAAGTCGGGTTAAGACGATTTTTTCGACGTAACCTGACTTGCCCCATTTTAAGACGCCCATGCGCCATTTTCCCCCTACGCCGGCGCTGTCTGGTCTACGTGGTTTTTTCCCACGCAAACCAGGCAGCGCCGGTCTGATTGCGCCGTCTAACGCCATTCCATAAATACGGCGCCCGCATGGCGCTTCAGAATGGCGTTAGACGGCGCAAAACTTTTTGACGCTAAACTGCGTTAGCGCAGTTTAGCGTCAAAAAGTATAAATATGGGCCTAAATCTACTGAAATATTTATAACTGGAGTCCTGCATGGGAGGCAGGACAAAAAATAACCCACATGATCACTTTACTATGCTGGGCATTTCACCCTGCGATTTTCCCTGTTTGAATGGAAGAAATCCTGCAGTTTCAGTCTTATCAACTGATAACGTTAGCGTGTCGGTCCTTTATAAGTAAACTTAAAAGGAGAAACGCGTATAGGTCGATTAAACTTTTGACTCGCTTAAAATAATCCTGCCAGAGTTGTAGCATAGTACATAATAATCATTTTCCAAAAATCAATAATCATTAGTCAAATCAATAATCATCAATCAATTTAGTCAGTATTTCTCACACACCATGACTTCTCAGCCATGAATAACCACACCTTCAGTAAAGTTTAGTCATTTTATTTCCCTTTGGGTTACAATACTAAGACATACGGATTAATATTCAAACTCAATTTCAAATGCATATAAGAACAATATTAATTAGCCAAAAGATGCCAAAATCACAATCTAATTAAGGCTTGTATCACAATACATTCTAGAGCATCAGTGCAGATCAATAATAAAATTAGCTTCAAGATTTCAGTTCTGTCCATAAGGTTCAGCAAAATATCCGTCAAACATTTCTTGCTGTAATCTCTCAACTGTCAAGTAGAAAAACCCCATCTAACCCAGATTAGCATCAGCATGTGTGGCTTCATGCAACAAGAATTTAAAAAACATGGAGCTAAGGAAACTAAGACAGCGCAGTTGGTACCTAGAAAGAAAAGGCACAAAAATACATTTCAGTCATATTTTCATATCTCAGCATGGGTCAGCAAACAGAATCAGTCTTCGCCTCCAGGTCATCAGTCGATCAGCAACACATCAGGCTCTCAGTCAGAGAGTATGAGCCCAATGACAGAATCTCGAATCTCTTCTTCTCAATATTGCATCTCATAACGGGGTAAGATCTGAAAAACTTTTTCCTCTGTCACGTTGTTATATCAAAGTCACCCAAACTATCCCCTTATTTCCAATTGGTCAATTAATCGTACGTTTTTACTCTGTCTAATGATTTTCATATACCAAATCTATGAATTCTAATATTTCACAGTTCACATACCGTTGATTGGTCCGCTTTACAATATTCTCATCATCCGGCTCATCAGGTATCAAAATTGTTGCATCTTTTTCTCCAGTCAGTGTCTTCATTGTTCGCGTCCTGGGAAAGTACATCTAGCGCACATTACCCACAAATCGCTACTTTACGAGAAACCTCTTCTCCTGTCCGTCAGTTCTCATGGATAGCTTCTGCTAAGCATTTCATTAAAACAATGAGCATTTCACAGTTAGTTCACTCTGTCAGCATTTTTCATTAAACACTAAGGAATACAGCTTCTGCATGAGGCCTGGCAAAACTAGGCCAAGACACTCGCTAAGTTAAGGCCTACACTTAATAAGCAAGAACATAATTCATAACCCTTAATATGACATATTACTACATTAATCGAATACGTTTTCGATATTTCATGTGGATTATTAATTATTTAGTACATTTCGTGAAGAGTGGTGGCCATTCTCCGAGGTCACAATTCAAACGTGCACATTATTTTTTTACTTTATATTATTTTCTACAAATTCATAATTCAAAAATACATAGACATTCATTAATACTTTTATTTAATAAAGACATTTGCGTTAGCAATAACATTGCCTTGGATTTGTCCACACAAATCCTTTCACATATTATCTGGATTAATTTTGATGAAAAAAGCTGTAGCATCCTGCCTTCTTGGAATGCCACTAACTGTGAGGTCAGAAAATTAAATGGACGTTCGCTGAGAAGCAGGCTGGAAAGGCACTTTACGCCTCAGAAGTCTTTCATTGTATTCCACTTATGCGTTGCATCCATTTGCACACCAACGCTGCCAGAAATTAAAACGAGGCACATTTTAAATTATGCACATGCAGTGCGGTGATGCGCATTATAAATATAGAAGCAACATGAACGTACTGATTAATGGGCATAAGAGTGAAGAGCACATCCTTATATGAGAGACTCAGGTGAAACTCCCGTAAGGAGTGCTAATTTTGGAAAGGCACATTACCTTTAATAGCCTTTCAACATATGCCTTGTGTACATTGCAGTGATACACACACTAGCACTGTCAACATTTTTAAAAAGGCACATTTTACCTATGCCTATTGCAGTGATGCGAACACCATAAAGGCAGATTCCTATTCTGTTACAGATTAAGGGGAATAATTAACAGTGAAGTGCATATAAAATATAAAGAAGCTTCATAGCGCTTAGAGCAATTTATCTTGGGTGCACTGAGGTGATGCACACACCACATCATCGGAAATAACACTCTATTGGTGACCACTGACAGTATTTATAGTGACCTCTTCAGCACCTTTAGTGTATGCGCTATTCACAATTAAGTAACAAGCAAAGTTACTAAGTGTAATATATCCACAGATCTTCTAGTTTCAAATATATATAAACATAAAGCAGCAGTCAATTGTGCCACCACTTGCATTTCACCAAATCCATCCTCACCTGATATGGATTGGGAGCAGTGGAAAGAAGGATATGAGGCATATTTTAAAGCGCTCATAAGGCAACAATTTCACATCTAAAAAAAGTATGCCATTTTGAAACACTGTTTAGGCACAGAAGGTTGAAAAATACTAAAACATATTCCTAAAGAAACTGTACTCGTGGTAGATGGAGAAGGAGATGGTGTGGTGGATGAATATGCTTCGGTTATAAAGTCTATGGATATGTGATTTAAAACAAGTAAAAATGTCACATTAGCGAGACATAAGTTCTATAACTAGGTACAAGTGGCTGATGAATCAGCATCAAGTTATGTAGAAGCATTGAGAACTCTTGTATTACGTCAGTATAAGGGCTTTGAGGAAGAGATGATAATAGGTCAGTTGATGGAAAAGACAAATAATAAAAAATGCAAGAAGCTTAATTGTCTTCAGCTAATCTTCCATTACAAAAAAGCTCTTGAAATACCAACAAGGATTGAAAGCACCATAGCATACATTGAAGAAATGTCGATAACAGAAGCCAAACTAGCACTAAGACCAGTATTGACAGTTAAAAGTAAATATAAACAAATGAACAAAGAGGATAAAGAGAAAGCAATCAAAAATAAAAGCACTGAAAGTAAGCCTACAATTAAATGATTGGAATGCTACAGATGTGGAAGCCCATCACATCTCGGAAATGCTAAAGTTTGTCCAGCAAATGCCTAAAAACAGGTCATTTTGTTGAGTGTGCATATCGTCAGGAAGAAAAAGTACAAATAAAGTATATAGCATTGAATCTAATCCACAGGAGGAAGACACAGTATCTAGTGAAGAAGATGAAGTACTCACAATTGCAGAGCCCATTTCCAGCATGCATGGGGAAAATGTACAAGGCTCTACTGTACAAGGATATAAGTGACCCTTAAGCCAATTGTATCTTAATGGGGTGGAGATTAGAACAATGGTAGATTCAGGATCACCATTTACCTTAATGAGTGAAAGAAAATGGAAGGAACAATTTAGTAGTCAAGGAACAATGCTGACAAATTCTAAAATTCGCCCTGTCAGATACATGGTAAATCTTTGAGGTGTTAGGAGAATGTTATGCAGAATTAATGATCAAGAAAATGCAAACTCAGGGGACAGTGTATATGGCAAAGGATGATGCTTGTCTTTTAGGGTGGTATAACCAAGGGAATTTGGGTATTTTACTCGACACAAATAATCCTGAACAACTTATTCTCAAGAAGGATTACTTGCAAGTAACAGCTGTAAACAAACAATTTTTGGGGAGAATTGTATCCTGAAGTGTTCAAAGATAACTTGGGTTTGTTCAAAGTATTCATGCAAAAAATAAGCATTAAGGACAATGCACAATCTGTGATTCATAAAGTAAGGAAGATACCTTTGGTGTTACAAAAAGAGTTAAAAAAAGAAGTAGACAAACTATGCAAGAGTGATGTAACAGAGCCCATTGAATCTTCTGATTGGTAAACACCAGTTGTCCTGGCCCACAAAACCAAAGGGGCTATTTCTGTGTGTTTTGACTTGCGTGATCTTAATGAACCAATATGGGTAGATCAATATCCTTTACCTAATATAACGGAGATGTTGCCCACTCTCAAGGATGGTAATGTATTTAGTTTACTAGATATGACATTTGTGTATCATCAAATTAAGTTACATCCAGAATCAAGACACTAGACAGCTTTCATAACTCCAGAAGGGCTATTTCATTTGAAACGAATGCCCTTGTGGAGAGTTTATTTAAAGGTGCGGATAGAGTATAGGCCTTCCAAGATGATGTGCTAGTTTCCTTAAAAAATGGTAAGGAACATGAACAAAGATTGTGCAAAGTTCTAGAAGTATTAAAGAATAAGAGTGTAACACTTAGGGCCTGATTACTAACTTGGCGGATGGATACTCCATCACCAACGTGACGTATATCCAGCCCGCAGTTTTACAAGTTCCATAGGATATAACGGATCTTGCAATATGGTGAAAGGGATATCTGTCACATTTGTGACGGAGTATCCCATCCGCCGAGGTCGTAATCAGGCCCTGAGTCATGTAAAATGTAGAATAAATACCTCAACAATTGAATATTTAGGGTACAAACTTTCAGCTAAGAGAAAAGTACTGAAATCCAGTTTAGTGAAGGCAATCAAAGAGTTCTGTTCACCCACCAGTAAAGATCAATTAAGATCTTTTGTGGGATTATTAAAGTTCTATACAGATTTGTGCCAAAGTGTGCAGAAAAGACTTTCAACATGAGAAGTTTATTGACAGAGAAGTCCAAATTTGTATGATATCTGGAATTTGAGAAGGAATTTTGTGGGTCATTACAACCCTGGCGGTTGGTGATAAAGTGTTGGTAATACTGCCAACAGGCCAGCAGTAATAAATGTGAAATTATGACCACGGCGGAAAAACGCTCAGACAGACAGCCACTTTAACACACCGACCAAAAGGGCAAAACCAACAGGCACCACGGCGGTAACAGCCAACAGCAAGGCGGAAGACAATGTCCACAGTAATATGACACACCTATCCGCCACCTTTTCTGGGGCAGTACCAATGACATCAAAAGCCTGGCGGAAACACTGCACAGAAGGGAAACAACTCACCTCTGAAGACTCAGGGAAGAACCACGCCTCCATGGAGCCTGAGTTGCATGTGTTCCGTATGATCTTCTACCTTTTGCTCCATTACCAACACCAACGCCGGTGAAGGTGACCACAGTGAGTACTGCTGCCTAGCACACAGGGGAGGGGCGGAGGAACAAGAGAGTGACACACACACAGAACATGTAACACCCCCACCCCCAACACCATACACACAAGCAGATGCAGTAATACAAATATACACCCCGTACCCTTCAGGAATAATGCATGAACAACTACTATAGTGTGAAAAGGCTATAATAAGATAAATATAGGTGAAATTTGTGCATCCAAACCAAAAGTATATACATATGTACAATGCAAGGGACACTGCCCAGTCCTCAATGTCCGTGGGCCAACAACACAGAGACAACACTGCAGGGGCATGAGGTCGAAAATAGACAGTCACCTCAGGGGGACGGGGAATGAGGGGGCACCTCAGCTGGAAGATGGTACAACGCCACTGATCCTGGAGAGGGCAACATGCCCTATGCTTGGTCCTGGGGAGTGCAAGGCGACAGTCTCTCAAATGGGTGATTTGCCCACTGCTCAGTCCTAGGGAGTGCAATACCACAGTCTCTCAAGTGGGTGACTTGCCCACTGCTTGGTCCTGGGGAGTTCAAGGCCACAGTCTCTCAAGTGGGTGACTTGCTCACTGCTTGGCCCTTCGGAGTGCAAGGTCACAGTTTCTCAAGTGGGTTATTTTCCCACTGGTACTGGAGGGGCCATGGTGCCCAGTGAGCTTCATCCTGGGAAGGATGGGGTGAGTGGATGGCTTCTCCACTGGTTCTGGAGGGGGCATTGTGCCCAGTGAGCTTCATCCTGGGGAGGATGGGGTGAGTGGATGCCTTTGCCACTGGTTCTGGAGGGGGCATTGTGCCCTGAGATCTTCTTACTGGGGAGGATGGGGTAAGTGGATGACTACTGCACTGGTTCTAGAGGGGGCATTCTGCCCAGTGATCGTCATCCTAGGAAGAAAGGGGTGAGTGGATGGCTTCTCCACTGGTTCTGGAGGGGGCATTGTGCCAAGTGAGCTTCATCCTGGGGAGGATGGTGTGAGTGGATGGCTTTTCCACTGGTTTTGGAGGGGGCATTGTGCCCTGTGATTTTTATCTTGGGGAGGATGAGGTGAGGCACCAGCCCTTCCCCTGCAGCCTCGGACGGCTGCCCACTGGGGCTGCTGAAGCTGGCAGTGGTCTGGTGGCGGTGCTAGCAGTGGCGGGGGAGGCTCCATGACTCTAGGATGGCTGAACCACCATGGCTGGTGGTGGGGGCTCAGACTGAGTCCCAGCACCATGCCTCTTGTCCTTTTTGCCTGCTGGTGCAGGCCACTTTCCCTTCCTTGCAGCAGCTGGGTATGGCTTCTTTCTCCTTTTAGCAGAAGCTGGGGACTGCTCCTTGCCCTTCCTCTAAGCAGCAGAGGATTGTTCCATGCCCTTCATTTTACCAGCTGGGGGTGACTCCTTGCCCTTCCTTTTGCAGCAGGGCGTGCATCCTTGTCCTTCCTTGCAGCACTTGGTGCAGGTGCCCTATCAGTGTGGCTGGCTGGTGCTCGGGATCCTCTCCCACCTGGTGTAGCTGTGGACACTACTGTTCCCCTGGACTGGGTGGCTGAGGTCCTTGGCTGGGTTTTGAGCACCCTGGCCTGATGTGAGGGACGGGGAGGGCTAGGGAAGAAGTCAATGTTGGTGAGGAAAAGCTTCTTAGGGACATTGGGATGGGAAGAGGGAGATGGTTTGGGAGTGTAAGAAGAGGGAGTGGTTGTAAGAGGTGTCAGTCTGCTGTGTTTGGGTGCTGGTTCATGAGCTGGATGCTGTTGTGAGGTGAATGGCTGTTGGATGTCTGAGTGCTTGCGTTTGTGTACTTTGGGTGGAGGGGTACAGACACAGTGGGAGAGGACGCAGGGGACGTGTGCATGGAAGTGGGCGTGGTGAATGCCAGTGAGGGGTGTGTGCTGATAGGTGTGCTGGTGATGGGGGTAGTGGATGAGGATGTAGTGCATGCAAGTGTGAGTGTAGATGCAGCTGGGAGGGAGGTAGAGGACGAGGAGGAGGGGGCCACAGTGGAGGCAGTGGATGTTGGTATGTCTGCATCTGGATGGTGTTTGCGTGAGTGCCTGTGAGATGAAGTGTGGTGCTTGTGTTTGTCATGTCCACTCTTCTGTGTTGTCCTGGGTGCATGCTCGTCTGACTGTGTGCTTGGGATAGGTTGGGATTGAGGGGAATGGGACTGGGTAGAGGAAGTTGGCGGGGGAGGCTAGAAACAGGGACAATGCCTGCCATCAGAGAGGAGGCCAGAGCCTGGATTGATCTCTTTTGGGCCGCCATGCCAGTGTGAATGCCCTCCAGGAATGCATTTGTCTGTTACATTTGGGCTGCCAGCCACTGGATGGCATTCACATTGTTTGACTGCCCAACAGAGATGGATCGCAGGAGGTCAATACCCTCCTCACTCAGGGCAGCAGGGCTCACTGGGGCAGGGCCTAAGGTGCCTGGGGCGAAGGAGATGCCCACCCTCCTTTTTGAGCGTGCACAGGCAACTCGCTGAAAGGCTACTGGGAGGGCGGTGCTGGTACGTGGGTAGCGGCTGTACCTGTAGCTGGGGTGGGCACAGAGGTGTCCACCATCACAAGGGAGCTTCCTGTCTCCTCCGTGGTGCTCCCCTCGCCCTCTGTCTCACTGGTGGCCTCATCGTTGGTGGATTCATCTTCCTGGGCCCTGTGCGATGCAGCTCCCTCCATCTTTGGTGCCTCAGCTCCTCTGCCAGATGATGCTAATGCACATAAGGACAGGGTGACAAAACAAAAAGGACGGGAAGAGATAAAGGATACACTTGGTCAATGACGCCACCAACACCACCGTTGGTGTACACAACACACAGGGAACAGCCCTGCGCACTAGACAATGTCAGTCACAATAGTAGTCACCAGCCCATGGATAGGGACACCTAACGCCAATAGCAGCATACCTGAGACCCTCAGACCCCTGCCTAGTAGTGGATGCCTACTAGCTTGGTTGGAGGTATTTTACATCAGAACCCTGGTTGGAGCTATTTTACATCAGAACCCTGCCCAACATACAATGTCAGGCCTGGCTAGGGGCACCCACAGGCCCACATCACACACGCGGATACCACCCCACCAGGTTCAAGTTGTATATTGGTGCACTGTACTCACCCCCTTGTGACTGTTGTGATGCCCCCAAGCGCCCATCCAGCTCCTGATAAGCCACCATCAGTTTGCGGGCCATCAGGAGGGTCAGGGTTCAATGGGCACCCCTTCCTCATTGGGAGGCCATCCCCAGCTGGGCCTCCGCTGTCTTCCATGCCCAGCATCTCAGGTACTCCCACCATTTGCGACAGTGTGTGCTCCGCCTGCCGTAGACCCCCAGGGTCCGCAAGTCCTTGGCGATGGCATGCCATTTACCCTTTTTTCTGATGGGTGCAGACCTGCAGGGAACTGGACACTGGGAAAGCTATTAGTCCGACCATCTTGCCTGTTACACTCATGGCCCACCATTTTGCCCCATAGGTTGCAATCACTGCAGATGAATGGACGATGGAGACATTCTCCCGTGTACAGACCCCTAGTGGGCTTGGCAACAATAGAGGACAGGCACATTATCCTCACCTATACAGGGCCACAATCACAGAGCTGTGTGCCCAATTGGAACCTGACCTAAACTCTCCTATCCCTCACCCCTGCGGGATCCCCCCTTTTGTGCAAGTGCTATCAGTGCTCCATTTCCTGGCAACTGGCTCCTTCCAAGTGACAGTGGGCTTGGCAGCAGGAATGTCTCAGCCAATGTTCTCAACAGTGCTGACCAGAGTGTTGTCTGCCCTGAATAAACACATGCGCACCTACATCGTTTTCCCCCAGGTGGAGGATTTGGCCACAGTGAAAGCTGATTTCTATACAATGGGACATATCCCCAACATCATTGGGGCAATTGATGGTACACATATTGCATTTGTCCCCCGCTGGCTAAATGAGCAGGTGTTCAGAAATCGAAAGAGCTTTCACTCCATGAATGTGCAGATGGTAATATTTTAAGTTGACTCTCGTTACCCCAACCTCTCATGGCTACTGACCCCTGTGAGGAATCCCCAGACAAGGGCAGAGGAACATTACAATGAGGCACATGGGTGAACAAGATGAACTATAGAGAGGACCATTTGGCCTCCTGAAGGCCAGGTTTTGTTTCCTCCATCTAACAGGTAGATCCCTGTACTACTCTCCCAAAAAGATCAGCCAGATCATTGTGGCATGCTGTATGTTGCACAACCTTGCCTTACGTCACCAGGTGCCTTGTCTGAAGGAGGATGATGCTGGAGATGGCCGTGTGGCAGCAGTGGACCCTGTGGACAGTGAAGATGAGAGGGCAGGGGATGAGGGCAACTGAAGTGCAATCATTCATCAATACTTTCAATGACACACAGGTAAGACAGTGTTACTTCACATTTAATTGACATTTTTGTGTTTGACATTGTCACTGGCAGGCTGATTTTTCCACTTCTAGGGCCACTCACTGTACCCTTTGGCATCTCTATTTGGAGATATTTGTGCCCCACTATCGCTCCTGGTGTGTTGACTGCAGCCAACTACAAAAACATATGGATAGTGCACCACTGCGCAAAGTCAGTAAAGTCCAGTAACACAACGTTGTCTTTTAAACATCTTCATTTTTTATTATTGCTTTTTCTTGAACAAACGAGCAATCAGCCAATACGTTTCGTCCTACACAAAAGGACTTCTTCAGGGCTGAAATGTAACACAAAAATAATGTATATATTACACCAGGACAGATAAGACACAGTAAATACAAAAATAGTTAAACAACAAACAAAAAAAAGTACAAGAACATACAACAAATCACCTCTAATGCACATACTTATGATCATAAAGAACTCATAATCATAAGAGACAAGGGACACATGCTACCAGGAATGTTATTCACACATATAATCGATAGAGACATATATATTGATATACCACATGACACATATTGCTAATATTTAAAAAGACAAAATAGAAAAAACTAAATACAAGCACCAGTTAGGTCATTCCTATGTATACCTTTCTGTATATTTGATTTTCAATGTTTAAACCTTGTTAAATGAATACGTACTTAAATCATTTGACATACTCCATACTTGTATTTTTTCAAAGGGTGTTTATTTAAGTGCTAAGAGGTAGAGGGGGATGTGCAGTGGGCTGAGGTGATGGTGAAGGAAAGTCCAGGATAGAGCCCAGCCTATTTGTATCACAGGTGCATTGTCCAAGGGGGCATTGGAAGGGGTGTAATGGCAGTTCAAGGCGGACAGGGTGACAGAGTAGGACACAATGGTGACAATCAGGAGAGTCTTATTTCCTGGTGGGGGTCTTGGCAATAGTCTCTGGCTTCTGCCTGGATCACAGGGAACATTTGCAGGGTGGTTCTTCTTCTGCAGGGGGAGGGGTGCTGGTGGCCTGTTGGTCCTGTGGCAGGGCCTCCTGTCCACTAGTGTCAGGGAAGGTGGAGGGCTGTTCATCAGTTTGGCTAGTGTCAGGGGCCCGATGGTGTGCCACTGCCTCCCTCATAGTGTTGGCCATGTCTGCCAGCACCCCTGCAATGGAGATCAGGGTGGCGTTAATGGACTTCAAGTCCTCCCTGATCCCCAGGTACTGTCCCTTCTGTAGCTGCATGTTCTCCTGCAACCTGTCCAGTATCTGGCCCAGCGCATCCTGGAAATGTTGGTATGCTCCCAGTATCGCGGTGAGTGCCTCCTGGAGAGTCGGTTCCCTGGGCCTGTCCTCCCCCCTGTCGCATAGCAGTCCTCCCAGCTTCCCTGTTTTCCTGTGCCTCTGTCCTCTGAACCATGCGCCCACTGCCACTGACCCCAGGTCCCTGATTGTCTTGTGTTTAGGGGTGGCCCAAGGTCCCTGTAGTGGTGGACACACTGCTGATTGGTGTGTCCTGGGGACAGAGGTATGGGACCGCTGGGTGGGTGCTGTGGTGGTGTTTCCTGGGGGGGAAGGCTCTGTGGTGGTGTGAGAGTGTGCCTGGGTACCGACTGTCCGGAGATCCCTGATGGGCCAGGTTGGTCATCCAGATCTAGGCGAGCAGAGCTGCTGTCATCACTGTGGGCCTCTTCTGGGGGGTACTTGATGTTGCTAGCACCTCTTCTCCAGTGACATTGACTGGGGAGCCTGTGGGAATGTAAATGCAGTGTTATTGTTTCTGCGTGTGACATCATGTGCATGGGTGTGTTGCCCTCTATCGTTGTTGTTGCCCTGGCAGATTTGCCTTTGTGTTAGTTGCTATTTGGTGGGCTTGGTGATTCTCTCCATTGTGCATGCAGTGGTGATAGGTGTCCATGCAGGTCTGTGAGTGGTGTTCATGCATTGGTGTTACATACAGGGCTTGGTATTGGGATGAGTGGGTTGTGATGGTGGGGTATGTGGGAGGTGGTGAAGTGATGGAAGTGCGGGTACGGGTGGGAGTTGGTAATGGCATGCATGTAGGAGGGGTGATAGTAATAGAGATTTGACATACCAGAGTCCAGTCCTCCTCCTACTCCTGCCAGGCCCTCAGGATGCATGATTGCTAAGACTTGCTCCTCCCATGTTGTTAGTTGTGGGGTAGGAGGTGGGGGTCCACCCCCAGTCTTCTGTACAGCTAGTTGGTGTCTTACTGCTGTGGAACGCAGTAGGTTGTTCCACCTCTTCCGGATGTCATCCCTGGTTCTTGGGTGCTGTCCCATGGGGTTGACCCTGTCTAGGATTCTCCACCGTAGCTCCATCTTCCTAGCAATGGATGTCTTCTGCACCTGTGATCCAAATAGCTGTGGCTCTACCCGGATGATTTCCTCCACCATGACCCTTAGCTCCTCCTCTGAGAACCTGTGATGTCATTGTGGTGCCATGGGTATAGTGTGAGTGGTGTGGGTGAGGGTGTGTGAGGTGATGCTTTGGGGTGTGTGATGTGAGGTGCGTGGATGGTGTGTAAGTAATGATGTTATGTGGCTCTGGTTGTGTGGGTGCTCTTGCTGTATCTCTCTCTGGTGGTGATTCTTTCTAGTCGTAAAGGGTTGTGGGTACTGTGGGTGTGTGTTTTATAGTAGTGTGGGTGTGTGGGTGTGTGGGTGTGGTGTGTGTATGTGTGTCAAGTGTGTGTATTTTGAATTGTCCAATGTGGTGTAGTTTTGTTTGAGTGTGTGTACTTTGAGCGCTGTGGTATGTAGCGCCAATGGTTTACCGCCATTGAATGTCCACTGCGGTGATTCATGGGTCATAATGCTGTGGGCGTTGTTCTGTTGGCGTAATGGTGTGGGTTTGGATACCGCCAGTTTATCACTGACCTTTGGGCTGGTGGACTTGTGTGTGTGCTGTATAATAACAGATTGGTATGTGTGTGTCATAATATGGTTGGCGGGTGTCCGCCGCCACGGCGTTATGTTGGCGGCAGTTGGCATGGCGGTAAGTGGGATTTACCACCAATGTCATAATGAGGGCCTCAATCTAATTAAAAAAATAAATTGCAAAAGCCAGCCTATTGAAGCCGTTCAATTAAAGGGATGAGACAATAATTATGACAGATGTCAGTCAAAGGGGGCTTGAAGCTGTGTTGATGCAAAAAAGGGATGGAAAGGATTAGGTGATTGCTTTTACTTCTAGAAGTCTGAGGGGAGCTAAGTCAACATATTCAGTGATCTAACGGGTGGGGCATAATGCACTTCAAAACACACCTATGGTGTATTGGTGGGTCATAAACATTTAGTGCAGCTATTTACAACTAAAGGAGGTGGAAATGGCATGCCAAGAATTACCACATGGCAATACAGACTCCAGGATCACAATTTTAGAGTTGAGTATGTGCCAGGGGAATAAACGTGCTAGCAGACTGTGGCTCTGATTTAGACTTTTTAGTGCAAAACTGTACCAACTCAGGGACTTATTTATACTTTTTGGTGCAAAACTGCACTAACGCAGTTTTGCACCAAAAAGTTTTGCACCGGCTTGCACCATTTTTTAGCACCAGCTGGGCACCATATTTATGGAATGGTGCAAGCCGGTGCAAAGGGTAGGCTAGCTTTAAAGTAAATGACGTTAGGCAGTTTTGAGTCAAAATAAATGATTCTGACCAGATTAGCATCATTTTTTTACGCTAAGGGGCATATTTATACTCTGTTTGCACTGAATTAGCGTCATTTTCTTTTTCTCTAATTCAGTGTAAAACTAACTCAATATTTATGCTTTGGTTCTAGACCCGTCTAGTGCCAAATTTATGGAGTTAAAGTCATTTTTTGGAAGTGGAAACCTACCTTGCCTTAATGAGATGTAAGGTAGGCGTTCCCGTGCAAAAAATGACTCTATGCCCTTAACACCTTATTTATACTCCCATTTAAAAATGGTGCAAGGGAGGGAGGAGCGGTCAAAAAATGGGGCAAAGCTTGCTTTGCCCCATTTTTTAAGACCTGGGTCAGGGCAGGCGTTAGGGGACCTGTGGGCCTATTTCCATGGTGGAACACCATGGAATAAATTGAGGTGCCCTCCCTAGGCCCCAGGGGCACCCCGTCCCACAATAGAAGGACTGCGAGGATGGGGGACCCCATCCCAGGTAAGTAGAGGTAAGTGCATTTTATTTTTTAAAGTGCCATAGGGGACCCTGAAATGGGCCCCCATACATGGCACAGGGTGCAATGGCCATGCCCAGGGGACTCCTGTCCTCTCTGCTGGCCATTGGGGTGGTGGGCATGACTCCTGCCTTTTCTAATGCAGGAGTCATGTGGCATGGTAAGTTTAGCACCATAAAATGACGCTAATCTGGTTACGGTCATTTTTTTTTACTCTAACCTGCCTAAAGCCATTTTTTGGTGCTAAACCCACTTCTTCTATACTGCCAGCCGCACCCGACTAAAGTCATTTTTTAAAACTCTAGCCTACCCTTTGCACCGGCCTGCACCATTCCATAATTATGGTGCCCAGCTGGTGCACAGAAATGGTGCAAGCCAGTGCTAAACCTTTTGGTGCAAAACTGAGTTAGTGCAGTTTTGCAGCAAAAAGTATAAATAAGGGCCAATATTTTGTGAGTTTGCACCACTTTTGCATCAAAAAATTACGTTAATGCGGGGCAAAAAAAGTATAAATCAGGGCCTTGGTGCTAGATGGGTCTAGCACCAAAGTATAAATATGGAGTTAGATTTGCACCGAATTAGAGTAAAAAAAATTACGCTAATTCGGTGCAAACAGAGTATAAATATGCCGCAGAGTATAAATATGCCCCTAAATATGGAGTTAAGGCCATAGAGTCATTTTTTGCACGGGAACGCCTACCTTGCATCTCATTAAGGCAAGGTAGGTCTCCACTTTCAAAAAATGACTTTAACTCCATAACTTTGGTGCTAGAGGGGTCTAGCACCAAAGTATAAATATGGAGTTAGTTTTGCACCGAATTAGAGTAAAAAAACAATGACACTAATTCGGTGCAAACAGAGTATAAATATGCCCCTCAGTTTTGCACCAAAAAGTTTAGCACCGGCTTGCACCATTTCTGTGCACCAGCGGGAAACCATATTTATGGAATAGTGCAAGCCGGATCAAAGTGTAGGCTAGCGGCAAAAGAAATGACTTTAGTTGGGTTGGGCTGGGAGTGTGGAAGGAGTTTTTGCACCAAAAAATGACGTTAGGAGTAAAAAGAAAATGACTCTAACATGCCTAGAGTCATTTTCTGACACAAAACCATCCATACCACATGACTCCAGTCTTAGAAAAGACAGGAGTCATGCCCACCATCCCAATGGCGAGCACAGGAGACAAGGGGACCAGGGACCCGTGGGCATGGCTCCTGCAGCCAGTGCCATGTAGGGGGGCACATTTCAGGGCCCCCAATGGCACTTTAAAACATAAAATAAAATACTTATGGGTACTTACCTGTACTTACCTAAGATGAGGTCCCCCATCCTCCGCTGTCCCTCTGGTGTGCTTGGGGGTGTCCCTGGGGCAGGGGGAGGGCACCTGTGGGCTTATTCCATGGTGTTCCACCATGGAAATAGGCCCACAGGTCCCTCATGCCTGCCATGACCCAGGCATTAGAAAATGGGGCAAAGCAAGCTTTGCACCATTTTGTGACCCCTCCTCCCTCCCGTCCACCATTTTTGCACGGAAGTATAAATATGGCGTTAAGGCCATAGAGTCGTTTTTTGCACGGGAACGCCTACCTTGCATCTCATTAAGGCAAGGTAGATTTCCACTTCCAAAAAATGACTTTAACTCCATAAATTTGGCACTAGGCAGGTCTAGCACCAAAGTATAAATAGGGGGTTAGTTTTGCACCAAATTAGAGTAGAAGAAAATGACGCTAATTCGGTGCAAACAGAGTATAAATATGCCCCTGTATGTCTAGAATAACAGGAAGTGAAAGAGATGGAAATACTGATGATGTAAATGAAGATACCACAGAAACTGTATGCACTGTTGAGAATCAGTTTGAGAGAACCATATCAGAGAAAGAATAAAAGAGTAAATAGAGCTAGACTAGGTCATGCAGAGCATAAGCAAAGGATGGTCAAGGGGGAGTCTTGAAGAGGGTTATGGAATGAAGTGTTCACATGTTTTTGAAGAATTGTTAATCATCAATGGTATTTTATTCTGTCAAATGTGTTAATAGTATCAGAAGCAATGAGGAAAAAAAATACTTACCCTGGCTTACGAAGGTCACATGGGCATAGGAGCAATGAAAATAAGAATAAGAGAACTTTTCTGGTGGCATGGGCTAGGCAGAAATGTTGAACACTTTGTGAGAGATTACATGAGTTGTGCTATCAGAGATAAATTACATATAATGGTTCCAAGTCCTGTAGAGGCTATTAAGGTGCAAGAAAAAGCATGGAGCAAACTGGCCATTGACATCATAGGGCTATGATATTATCAGGCGGAACCCCCAAATATGGTATAGTGATCACAGATTATTACAGCCATTTGCCAGAAGTTAAGTTTGTGAACATGCCTAATACCTTTTGTGTAATGAAAAATTCAGGAGTCTATTTGTGTGAAGGAGGGGGTCCTTAATGAAATTTCAACAGATATCCAGAACCAATTTATATATGCACAGTTTGAATAATTTTCCAAATTCATGGGTATAATACATGCCAAAATATCACTATATCATCCTAGGAGAAACAGTCCTGTAGAGAGATTCAATAGGGTCACCAAGGAGAATGTACAATTGGGTAAGGCAAGTGGTCTAGACTGTGAAATGGAAGTAAAAAAATTATGATGGGTGATATGCACTACATCCAATGTTGACACAGAGGTTTCTCCATTTATATTGTTAAGAGGACTGGTACCATCTTATAAGCTATTATGGGAATGGATGGGCCACTTTGATCTACCACAAAGAAAAATTGAGGTGGTAGAAAGAAAAAGGGCACAAGCACAACAAAATAGATATTTAAATACAAAACAAGCAGGTTTTCAAGAGATTAAGGGGGTCATTAACAGTTTGGCGGGTGTCATGACAACCATGTTGGCGGTCTGAACCGCAAACAGGCTGGCAGAGAAGACTGCCAAGTTATGACCATGGCGGTATTCCCAACAGAATAATGACAATCCACTGCCTGCACAGCCAGTGCAGTCAGGCTGCCATGGAAGACTGTAGCCACCTGCACGCCGGAGCAGACCATGTTCTTGTCAGACATATTACAAGGCTGCACACTGCCAAGGTTTCTGCCGCGGTCACACCACCACAGAAACCGTGGTAGAAACCAACTCCGTAAAAGGAGACACTCACCTTCAGGAACACATATCCTTCTGGAGCCGCCATGGAACCCAAACTACACGTTTTCCTGCTGGTCCTGCTCGACAAACGGCTCTGGAACCAATGACAAAGATAGCAACCGTTCGCACACACACACTTACTTGTCACTGTTGCAAAATGCCAATGTACCTATGCACACACAACATACACATCCAGGGCAGGTTTCAAGGGCGACACGCACATGTAACCTCACCCTGACATGCACACTCACACACAGCAACATACACACACACACACATACATATTAAACACAATGTGGCAATCACACACACGTCAAAGACACACACCTACCCCAATTTACACTGCACCAGCACAGTCACACACAACACACAACTACACCACAAACGTAACACCTCAAAAGCACTGTTAAACATCCACAATACACACCTCCATTTATCAAATCACACATACAACACAACGTAACAACCCCTGGGAACGAATACACACAATCACACATCCATACAGCGAGGCATACATTATACCCCGCAAACACAAATCACAGCGGATCTGACATACCAATCCCCACACACACTCATGCACACTGTACAAGCACAGAGGGGAACACAGCACTGCAAATAATACATGTCAACACAATCAAAACACACAATACCAATACAAATCCATGTCCTCAACTCTTACATGCTCATCACACAATACACACCCATCACTGCGGAACAAATGCAGTGCACAGATCCACACATGCTGCCCAGACACAACTGGTAGCACAACCACCACACACAAAAAACTTACTCACACACAAAACAAAAGCAGCCAAGACCAAAACAGCCCTAAGAAAAGAAAGGTAGGAGAAAGATGTAACCTTCAAACCAACAACAGGTTGACGCAGAAATATGTTAATAAATACATATACAGAATTATGTACAAACATTAAGGCCATAGGCCACTGTAAACAAATATGTGCAACATGCACATATGGCACTTCCAAGTGCCCCAACTTGACTCCTGACTGCCATATAACTTACACAGGTAGGGGCATCAAGGGGGCAGGCAGGTACCACAGGGATTGGGGAGGGGCTAAGGGGGATCTTTGGGCTTGGGTTTGGGAGGGGGGCTTAGTTTGAGACTTAGGGGAGGGCTGGGAACTCTTTGGAAGGGTCACCTTCTTGGTGGGGGAGGGGCATGAGTACTTGCAGGGGGCAGGGAACGTTTTGGAGGTGGAAGGGCTGGACTTGAGTAGGGACAAATAGCATTTGGGGGTCACACAGGGAAAAGGTACAATTCAGAGATGAAAAATGTCTTAGAAACATGGGGACGGTCATGGCAAAAGGGTCTGGGAGTGGAGGGAGAGGGATGGTTGTAAAGGTGTTTTGGTGGATGCGTGGTGTGTACGAGGTATGCTTGTGGGTGCTGGATTTCTGTTAGGTGGGTGAGTGTGGGCACTTACGTGTCTTTGGAGGAGAAGGGTGGAGGTGCTGGGAGGTGCCATGGTAAATGGGTGACTGTCTGTTGGGGTGGTGACAACAGGCATGATGAATGTGCTACATGTAGGCATGTCTGTGGTGTCTGCGAATGTGATGAGTGGGGTGAATTTCTCAGGGTCTGCTATTGTGCTGGCTGTGGGTAGGGTAGGAGTTGTGGCTGGATCAGTGAATGTTGGTGTGTTGTCTGCATGTCTGTCCAGCGTTGTGTCTGTGATGCTGTGTGTTGGGGGAGTCAGTGCAGGTAGTGACTGTTGGTGTGCCTGCAGGTGTGTGTTGTTTGTGTCCATTCCAGTGGTGGGTCTTGTAGTACTTGTGTTTGTCAGCGGAATCCTTGGATGTTGAGGTGGATGCATGCTTGTCTGTCTGTGTGCTTTGGCTTGGTCAGGTAAGAGGGGTTTTGGATTTGGAAGAGGAATGTGGAGGGAGACAGAAGACAAAGGGTGACTGGCTGCCATCAGTTTGGAGGCAAGAGCCTGAAAGGATCTTTGTAGGCAAGCCAGTGCACCATGAATGCCCTCCAGGAACGCATTGGTCTGCTGGTCTTGAGTTGCTAGTCCCTGGATGGCATTCACAATGGTTGACTGACCCACAGAGATCAATCTCAGGAGCTCAATAGCCTCCTCACTGAGGGCAGCATGGCTGACAGGGGCAGGGGCAGAGGTGTCTGCAGCAAAGGAGAATACCGTCCTCCTGGGTGAGCGGGCACGAACAATTGGGTGGAGAGCTACAGGGAAGGTGGTGGTAGTATGGGGCATGGTAGACAAAGATGGTGCTGGGGTGGTTCCAGATAGGTCCGCCACTGCCAGAGAGTGTCCACTGGAGGAGGATTCTGAGGATGACGATGATGATCCTGTCTTACCCGTGGCACTCCCCTCGCCCTCCGGGCCACTGGCCCCTCACTGTCAGTGGTATCAGCACTCTGGGTCCTGTGGCCAGCTGCATCACCACTCGCATGTGCCCCGTCTCCTTCACCTGCCGATGCTGATGCACATAAATAAAGAGAGAGGGAGAGTGAGACAGAAGGGAGAGATAGGGTCATCATATTCTCCACATACACACATTACAACATGCACAACTGTAGGTATACATCTCCTGGCTAGGAAATCCCATATAGAAAACCACATATCCTACATCATATCACAACATGTTACTTCTATCCACTCCTTTATGTCATCTCTCTCACCAACATCATGATCCATGTAAGGTAGCACAACTGGAGCATTCCATCAATTCATCTGTAAAGCTATGTCAGCAAGCTTATCATGTCTTGGCTTAAGCTGACACTCTGTCCTACTCCTGGTCATAACTCTCCATACTTCTATCATCTTTAGGAAAAGCAGTTGACTGATCACACCAAATCATGCATGTACTGATTCAACACTTGACCAGTCAATGTCCATAAGTAATGCCCCATGCAAGTAAAGACAACTCTATTCACAGACAACACAGCACCTGTCATTCTAATCACATGCATAGCTGAACCATCTGTACAGATATGCCATCATTGATACAATCTCTGATGAAGCCACAACAAGTGGCAGTTCCATACAGGTGCCACCTGATGTATAGAATCCATATCTGGAGAACTGCTATGTCACTAGACACAGAAATATCTGCAGTCACTAAACACAGATATACCACTTCACATCATACATGCATGTACAGCTACATTGGCCTACATAGCACACATGATATATTCACTGATAATCACAGAGAGCAGTGTAAGAACAAGAAACGTCTGCCAACAAAATCATCATAGGGCACATAACATTCCATCTGACATGCAGATACTGTTCCACGACATGACAACATGAGTAAACCAACATCGATCACCCTATTCCTGATATGAGATTACCTGTACCTAAGTCCAGACAACACACTATCCCACTGAAAACACATGTACACATCATGTACACATGGACCTACATGACTGCCATTGCACTGACAATATATCCCACAACAACAACACATGTATAAGCAATAGTAATACAGCAGCCATTACATCTTGAATTATGAGGTAAGCCAATACCAATCCCTGTTTAACAGCCCACATCAGCTAGGCTAAGGGTAGCAATGATTGTCACACTCTATAGGATTTGCCCCCAAGTAACCATTGAAACATGATGTAGGCAGCTAATGCCATATGTTGCACTCTTATTGGAAGGGCGTTGGCACATATAGCATGGACATTGCATATTGCTAAATGGTAGGACAGCCATGCCACTTAACTCCTCTACAGCAAAGCCATTGAGATAAAAGTGATTTACCCACATGTCAATGGCATGGACATGCATGGTAATGGGCAAATAGACAAAATCTGATGCTCATTGATAGAGGTCCTTCCATTACAACCTTCACATACCCCATAGTATGAATATGAATGGACAATGGGAATACCCCTTCAAGCCCATATGTACAGTCCTATACTGGCCATATCTGTTGACTGATTGAGATGCCAGCCTCACTTGGAGTCAATACCTGTACCAGGACAAATGGTAACTAGCCCCTGTACCAAATATGTCAGGCACTCAGTAGCAAATACAGGTGATCTACAATGATGGGAGTGGTTTGACACCTTCAAACTACATATTCAGATATTCTGATGTATGGACCTGGAAATACTCAATGGGTAGGATGATACAGACGCCTACATTCATATATGGCTGGGTGGTGTCACACGTGGCAAAGTCATGTGTGCACCTCCGCATGCAGTCATAGATATTTCTTGACAGATGTGATCTCAACATACACATGGCCAACCCTAATGCCAGATCTCCATCTATTAGTCAAGCAATGTGAGAACTATGTATTCCCATTAGCCTACATACATGTAGCACTGACTACATTGTCACAGCTGCTAAAGTGTGACAGCAAACACCATACTACAAGAGCCAAGTACAAGGATATAGTCAGTACTTTCCCCTTGTGGCTGCTGTGCTGCCCTCAAACGCCCATCCACCTCAGGGTAGGCCACCGCCAAATGCGGGTCATCAGGGAGTTCAGGATTCGACGGGCACCCCTCCTTTGTTGGGAGGACATCCCCAGCTGGGCCTCAGCAGTCTTCTGGGCCCAGCGTCTCCGGTCCTCCCACCACTTTCTGCAATGGGTGCTCCTTCGGCTGTGAACCCCCAGGGTCCACACTTGCTTGTTGAAGGTACGCCAAATCCCCTTCTTCTGATGAGCATTGAGCTGCATGGATGACAAAGACAAAAGGAGAAATGCACCATACCAATAGGGGTCATCAGTACACATCAGTCACAGGAAGTAGGCACACATTCCCATCCGCTCAGCTCACACACCTTTACATTATGCCATCTGCATTATGCCATATGCATGCATGCATCTACACCCTCCCAAGTTCATATGCCCGATGCAATGTCACACACAACACCTATCACACATGGCTAGGGCATTGGTCTCACCTGCTCCTCTGGTGTCCAATATTGCTGTCCATAGAGGGGTATGACCTCTCCCACTAGCTTCTCACCTCTTTGAGGTGAAGGCAAGGGCCCTATCACCTGCAAGACATGGCATGATGGCTCCCAGGTGCAGTACACAGCAGCTCACTCCATGGAGGTTTTGCTGGCAACAGTGTAAGGAGGCAAGTGAGCAATATGGCAGAAAAATGGGGGTCACGACCGGCACGTACTGGACCATCACTGCCGGCGGTCATGCCCATTGGCCCCAGTCTGCCAAAGGCAGCAGTGTTAACCAATGGCAAGTTACATAGTGGTTGCAACCGCCTACCGCTTTGACGACTTCCGTCAGCAGACTTAGGTCCTTGGCTGTTGACACCAGTGAGGTACCCAGCCACACCAGGGGAACTCCGTTACAATAAGGCCCAAGGAAGGACAAGGTGTGAAATCAAGTGAACATTTGGGCTCCTGGAGGCAATATTCAGGTGCCAGGACCGATCTGGAGGAGCCCTCCTCTAATTGCCGCACAAGATATGCCAAATACTTGTTGCTTGCTGCATGATCCACAATCTAGCCCTGAGACGTCAGATACCATTGGTAGCAGATGAGGGGGAGGTAGCTGGACCAGTGGCTGGAAATGATGATATGGCAAATGATGAGGAGCCAGAGGAAGAATGAGCAGGGGACTCTAGGGAAGATCTCATCAATCAGTACTTCCACTGACATACAGGTATGTGAAGTGGACCTTTTGAAGTGTTGAATGTGCACAACTTGAAGTAGATGGCTGCCATTACACCTCCTGACTTGATTCATCATTGGGGGTGTAATGTGCTCCAATGCCTATGTGTGAGTTGTGGATGCAGACTGATAGATTGTATACTGTACAGTACAAAATGGTCTGCTATATCATGTGTTGTTACATCTGATCCTAACATACACTTTGTATTGTCTGCTCAGTAATGCGGTATGGTTCTTGCATTCTCCTGTCCTCTTTTCCTTCCACTCACTGAAATTTTTATTTCATGTTTGGCTCTGCAACCTATGGCTTGAGGTATTAATTGTTAATAGCCAGTGTTAATATGTACATGACAGATATCTGCGAAAATGAATATTGTTTCAATGGGATGGGCCCCTTTTATTTTCCTTTTTATAAATTTTTAGCAAGATCCAGCAGAGTAACAAAGCCAATTTCAAGTACATACTTTATCATATACAACATTTCCAATAATTTTCAATAAGATAACACCTGTTTAATGCAATCAAGCTAGGTAACAACCCAAATGTATTTCATTATTAGACCTCAATATAATTATGTGCGGTTGTCTTGAAAACATTTGCCCCAAATTTGAGAAAACTTCTTGCCACCGTCCACTCTCCTTGCATACTTCATCTCCTGATTTCTGACCCGTACCTTTTTATTAAACCATTCTATAGAGGTGGGACTTTGAGCGGAGTGCCAGTTTCTCAATAAAAGACATCTAGCAATTGCGGTGGCAATAAAATCTAGTTTTTCCCACCTGGATGAAAGCCTGGCCGTGGGGTCATAGCCCAAGACCAAAAGCCAAATACTGGGAGTTATAGGGATCTGAACGGTGGTAGTTAATGTCTTAAAAACCCTGTCCCAGTACTCCTGGATAAGCCGACATGTGCCAATCACGTGCATTCTATTTGCCATGCCTGCTGCCTTAGAGGGAAAACAGACATCGGGGCAACTGGAGGTAATCTGGTATAAGGCTTTCGGGACGCGATATAGTAACCATTTACTAAAAAATATCATACTGTTCCAATTTGCCCCTCTAAGTTCTCTAAAATGTAATTGATTAATTTTCTCCCAGCATTCCCATGTCAGATCCACACCCTCTTGGCGATCCCATTTTCTTGCCGCTTTTACCCAGAGGTCAGTTTTTTCCCCGCTCCAGGAGTGATCTCCTCCACGCACCAGCTCGCCTTACCCCAGGAGGATCTGCCAGTTCAGTAACTAATGTCTGTGTATTATAGATTAGATCAATGTCCAGATCACTCAGACTATGGAGCATGATACTGAATGATCCGACCAAGAAAAAATTATTTTGAACCGCGGTCTGAATATTTGAGAGCGTTTTCCAGTTGTCATTGATACGAACTTCACCTATTTTCCTAAACCCTGCAAAATCCCATTTCCTCGCTATCTCTGAATCAAGCTGGAAACCAGACTGCAATGTCAGTTGTGTAAGAGGGATAAGAAAATTCAAATATGGGATCGAAAATCTTCTATAAAAATCAGACAATCCATTTAAGGATCTTATATCAAACTTTTCTTGGAGATTTCAAAGTGCATGATTCTTAATATCTTGTTCCCTGTAAATTAATTTGCAGAAATCCTGAGTAAATAGGCAGCCTATGGGTTGCATGGCTTTGAAATTGGTCAAGTAATGTGCAAAAAAAGCCAAGTAATAATCTTTGACGTTTGGTAATGTCAGTCTACCCTTTTCTCTATCAACATATAGCGTACTTAAAGAAGCACATGCCTTCTGATTTTGCCAAATAAATGGACCGAAAATAGAATCTAATTTCTTGAACAATAGGGACGTTATTACACAAGGGATGGCCGAGAACAAAAAATTAAATAATGGTAATATACACATTTTAATCATTGCAAATCAACCAAGTATAGAGAGGGGAAAAGATCCCCAGCGTGCAAGCAGAGCCTGGGTTTTCAAGAGCAAGTTGAGATCATGCAGATCTCCTATATCAGTTGAAAAATGAATCCCAGGGTATCTCTTTGGACTAGTATTCAAGCAATACAATAATTCGGGGAGTAAACTATTAGTAGTAGTACCACAGAGAATATCGGTCTTACTCTTGTTAACCTTATAGCCGCCGATTTGCTCGAATTTGGAAAAAACCTTGGAAACCTCCTCCTGGGAGGCCCGCCGCTTATCCAAAAACATAATAATATTGTCAGCATGGAGTTTAATCTTCCCCATTGACTTCAACAGAGGATGAATCTGATTATTCTGTCTGATTCTAATAGCTAAAGGTTCAGTGAAGAGAGCAATGAGAATGGGGGAAAGGGAGCACCCTTGACGGGTCCCACGTCGAAGTTGGAACTAACCAAAACAAACAGAATGAATTATAATGTTAGCTTCAGAGCTTTGATACAACCTTTGAATTAATATAGAAATCTGAAGGGGCACACTGTATCTAGATAATATTCAAACAGTGTATCCCAAACAACTAAATGAAAAGCTTTTTCCACATCTAATAAAAGGATAATGACAGACATTTTATTAGAAGCAAAATAATTGAGAGCCTTGGCCAAATAGTGTGTATTAGTTGCGAGTTTTCGACCGGCAATAAACCCATTTTGATACGGGTGCACCAAATTAGCGATGACCGCATTAAGCCTCTTGCCCAAACGTTTCGTAATAATTTTATAGTCCGTATTTAGCAGAGAAATTGGGCGATATGCATTAAGGTCTTCTCTATCCTTATTTGTTTTTGGAAAGCTGACCACATTCCCCAAGTACCAAGAATTAGCACTTGAGCAAACCATTAATTAGAGACAAAAAATAATCTACAAATACATTACTAAAGGTTTTATAAAATTCATCAGAAAAACCATCAGGTCAGCACGACTTCCAGATGGGGAGGTTTTTGACAACCTCGGGGAGTTCTGACTTCATAAATGGCTGCGAAAGAGCATTACTGACTTCTTCTGAGAGAGAAGGGATATCTAATTTCCCCAAGAAGTCCCTAATGGTCTTAAGATCCATATCCTGGGTTTGGCTATAAATTCATCTGTAGCGTTCAACTATGAATACACCCACTGCTCTAGGCTCAGTAAACCTTTTCCCGGTGGCAGGACACCTCACTGCCTGTACTAGCAACTTGGTCTTAAATTTGCCAGGCCAGGAATTTGCCTGTGAAGTTGCTCTCTTCATATACCTTCTGTCTATGGATCTGCTATCCTATGTCAAACTTCTTAAAGAGACTGTTGGACAGTGCCCGTTTAGCTAGTTCGAAGGATTTTCTGAGATAAATATCTAAACTCTTCTCAACTGCTTTTTGCAGTGCCCGACCTTGTTGCTTCTCACAGAGTTTATCTGCCGCCCCTTTGTCGATTACCATGCCCCTGAAAAATGCTTCAAATGCATCCCAAACCATGGAGGATGTTGAAGACCCCTGATTACTTTTGAAAAATTCCCTAATTTCAACTCTAGAGGCCTGTACCAACTCCTCCTCTTGGAGAAGTTGCTGACTGAACACCCACCATCTAGGTTCAAACATACCGTATTCTGGAGAAAGGAACGTTTCCAGCACAAGGGTGGCATGGTTAGAAAGACCTGAATGGCACACAGATTGGCTCTTGAAGAGCATTGTTTTAGATATTAAAAAAAATCAATTTGGGAGGCGCTTTTAAATCGGCTAGAGACAGACGTATACTCCCTCTTATTCGGGGCATTTACTCTCCAAGGGTCACATAGCATCAGAACTTTGAAGTAATCTTTAAAGTTTTTGCCAACTCTAGGTTTATGTTGTTTTTTACCTTTAACAGTAGTATCCATGGGTGGATCCTGAAGAAAATTAAAACCCCCACCAATAATGATTTTGCCTGTGAGTTGTAAAAGGGATTGGAACAGTTCCACATAAGGGGCCAGATCATCTATTAAAGGAGCATAAAAGCTGACAAAGGTAAATCTTTCCTTAGAAATTTGGCAGGGCGCCCAGCACCACCGCCCTTCAGGGTTACTAAGAAAATCAAGAGCCTGAGCCCCGGGATCCCTGGCTAGAAAAACCACTGTACCTCTGTGAGAGGCTCAGGCTCTGGCAACCACCTTAAAATCTACGGATCTTTTGAACATATTAAGGCCCGTTGTTTTTTAGCCGGAATATGAGTTATGTGACAGAATTACTGAGGGGTTTAATGCATTTATCCTTTCTTCAATTGCACTATTCTTCCTCTGATTATTTAACCCATTGACATTCCAAGAGACTATTTTTAGTAATGGGATCACCCTTACCATTGGATTTTTGTTATAGATTGCCTAAAAATTAAACAACCCCAACCAGCCAGAGAGCTTTGGCATTGGCCTGCATTAGGTGCTAACATCTGTATTATAAGCTTAGTCATTCTGAATTGTACATAACTACATTTTTGAATGGTAGAAATGGATCTTGTACCCCTTGTTATCCCCATCACCCCATCCCCTAGGCCGCCCTCCCTCACCTTAGGTGGCCAACACCTGGAGCCCTCCAATCTGGGCAATCCGGGACCACCAACCACCCCCTGAGCCCCTTCTTCCCTAATTGGGTGCCTTGACATGGGCCCCTAGTCACCATAGACTGCAAAGGGTCTGGAATATAGGTGCCAAAGTGATGTGTTATGTTTAATTTTAGAAACCAACCATTCCTATTGGAATTCACCCCTCTAAGTACACTATGTGCTTCCCCCTTTTTTTCCTCTTTTAGCCTCCCCCCTTCACCCTGAATGATCTGAATTTTGAATTGAGTGCAGAAGAGATTTAGCAGCATCAACTGTGTGAGCTGTATTTGAATATCCTTGAAAAAAAACTTTAAGTTTAGATTTTTGCACAAGTCCTGCCGGAGCCCCGGCTTTTTGAAATGCATGGATCATCCCCTTAAATTCTCTCCTCCGGTGAGCAGCAGCTGCAGACATATCTGAGAAAATTTTAAAGGCATATTTGACGGGGATCTGATGTATTTTACTCTTGATCGCCTGCTGCAGGACACGTTCCTTGATGCGAAAGTCGCCAAAGTTTACTAGAATAGTTTGAGGGTATTTTGCATTAGGTGAATGTACTGCAGGGACCCGATGTGCCCGCATAATGGAGAGATCTAAATGTTTATCCATTGACTCTGAAAGAACATGATGTGAGATAAGATCGGTGATTAAGTCTATGACAGTCTGCCTATTTTCACGTCTTTCAGTGACCTCCGTAAATCTCAGATTAGATCTGTGAGAACAGTTCTCAGCATCATCTAGCCGAATCTGCAAGTCCAAAAGATCTGCTTGAAATTTTACATCTGACGGCTGAAAAAAAGACTGTGCAGCTTCCAGATCAGAGACTCGCTGCTCTACCTCTTTAATGCGTGAGTTGAGTTGCTGTATATTACTACAAATTCAATTTAATTGTGATTCCTTTCTCTGGTTTGCTTCTTCTTGCAAGATTTTCAGGGTTTTTAGTTCGCTAAGAATCTGAAGGAGTAAAATTTCTGAGGGGATGACAGTGCTTGCCTTGTCTCTATGTTCCTGAAGCGAGAGACCTGCTTGTAAGTTCAGGTGATCTTGGACCTGCTGGGGGTCCATTCACAATGGAGTTGACAGGGGGCCCCATTGTAGTGTCTAGCCCAGAGATGTGGACTGAATCACGTAATGTAGCAGAGAGGGAACTATCTATCAGAAGGGCAGAGATGGAATCACTCATCAGCCCAGGAATGACATCTTTTGGGCCCCTACCAATCCCACCACTAAACAGGGGATACAGCTGCTTAGATGCTAAACCTGTATCCTGGGTTTTACTACAGTTAACTATTCAGTTACAACTTAATGTTGATTGATAAAAAAAATTGCTAACTTTATTAACTGACTCAAGATCCGGGTCCAGCTCTCTGACCTCCTCAGATATAGAGTCAGAGCCAAAATGGAGATCTGCCACGTTGGTCATGGAAAGTGGTGAGCTGTGTGGCAGGGTGAAGCTAAGGGTTGAGTCAGTAGCTAGCGGGGGTGCAGTGTCTGTGGTTAAATCCATGTTTGTATGGTTATCAGAGGGAGTTGGGCGCTTAGCTTTAACACTCCCTGCTATTTTGGCAGCCCTTGAAGAAAGGCATCCTTTGCCCTGTAATTGGTGCAGAGATCGACACATTGTTAATAAATGTTACTCCCTATCCCAGCGTAAAACTCCAACAGCCTTTTTTCCTACACTGCTACAGTCCACACCTGAAGCAGTTAACACTGTGTCATAGGGGTTAATGCCCCTTAGGAGGAAACTTGGAATTCGTAAGCATACTGACCACCAACAGTGGCTTATATGGCTTAAACGGCTTGCAGTAAAGGTTTTTACAAAAAGTTCTGCCGATCCCTGCCAAAACTGAGATGGCTCCCTCTGTTTTGGGAGGGAGCTTACTGCACCTAAAGCCCCTGCCTCACCTCCCTTCTCCTTTGTGCTGGTAAAGGTCTTCCCCTGGGGCAGGGCAGAATCGGGCATCTACGGTTCGTTGCTGCCACCTGGTTGAGTTCCGGGTGAGGACAGGCAGTTTCCAGTCAATTTCCAGTTGAACCTACGTCACGGTAGAGTGGTAAAATCAGGGGCCCCCCTTGGCAATTTCGATGGCTTCAGAAGCTTTTTCGTGATCGATTAAGCTACGGCGCGGCCATAGCGCATCCAGCTTCCAGCGTGCGACCTCCCTTGTGTTGATGCTAGCCGCGGAGCATGACGGGAGCTCCTACGTGGCTCTCGCACCTGTGGGATGGTACATTGTTTGTTCTACCTTCAGACATCTGAGGTTGTGACTGCTTAGTCCTTTCCTATTACCAGTGGGATTGAGGTGATGTGAAATGGTGTATTACATGTCAGTTGAAGGTTGTGGCCCATTTGTGATGATTGGAGCATGGCCTCTGGTTACACAATGGGTGGGGGACTTTGTGATGACCATGGGACCCAGCTGTGTTTGTATTCTGATGTTGCTGTCCAAGGTGCAGGTAACTGTGCAGTGACAAAGGTGAGTAACATTCCTACAGCTATGGGGCCTATGTCAGTGTATGGTTAAAGTACTGGGATCCTCAGTGATGTTCCATGTGTGTTCCATGGGATATGAGATCATGTATCGATGGTATGGGTATGTGAAGAGTCTGTCCTGGGGGTTACATAGGTCTAATATGGGTGCCCCTGCTTTGTAGGTGGTTTACCATGGGCATGACTTCTATTATATGTGTTTGTGCATTGTATGCCACCATGCCTTCCATCCTGATACTACTATCTGCTATGGTCTATTTGCAGATTGGAATACTGACAATATTATGGCCTTGCCCTGGATTTCAACCTCTCAGACATCTGTCCTGTGACATTTCTGTTGTCATGTGTCTCCTGCTGAGGGAGCATCCGTCTGATGACCATTACACAGGCTGTTTGATGCAGAGGGGCATGACCAGACCACAGTTAGCAAGCATGGCAATTGTTGATGTATTATAAAAGACACATACACAATAGCTGTGTTCAGTTGTCATTTACTGTGCATATGAGAATACTAAAGGCAAAAACAAAAGTGCTCAAATGAATATTAAGGTGATGAGTGAGGTCATGGAAGATGGATTCATCAAAGTAGCTGCTACACCAATTGGTTACACTGGTCCAGTGTCCTTGTTACATTGGAAAATGGAGTAATGTCTCAGAACAGTCTAAAGGGTATCTCAGTGGCACACAAGGGTGACAAATCAGGAGAGGTTCACTTCATGGCAATGGGGTTGGTCTTGGCACCTGCTCCAGCCGGATGTTCGGGTGGACATCCACATTTGCGGGGATTCTTCAGCTACAGAGAGACTGGTGTCTTAGGCATGTGGTGCCCCTAGCATGGCCTCCATTCCACTAGCTGCCACGGATGTAGATGGGGGATGTGACACTACTAGTGGAAGGGGCCTGATGGTGTGTTGAGGAACCAATCAGGGTGGTATTAATGTCCCTCAGGACCCCTGCAATAGTAGCCATGGTGGCATTATGTGCTTGCCACTGATGCATGACTTCCTAATTGTATTCCCTCTGCAGCCTTTGTTTTTCATCCAACATGGTGATTATTAGTCCCAACCTGTCCTGGGAACTTTGGTATACTCCCAGGACTTGGGAGATGGTTTCCGGGTCAGTGGAGTCCTTTTGAGGCCCCATCCTCTGGCCCAAAGCATCACTCCCATGCACCCATCCTCAGGTGCCTGTGCCCACTCCCAGTGGCAGCTGGGCCTTGATTGTCAGGGATGTCAAGGTGTGACTCAGTCCCATGTACTGTGGCGCATACAATTGATTGAACTGTCCATGGGATACAGGTTTAGGGGAGAATGGTTGCTTGTAATGTAGATGCATCAGGGGTGGGGTATGTTGTTGTGGGCAGGGTGAGGCAGGGAGTTTTTGACTGACCAGGTGTCCCAGATAGGCCAGGTAGTTCGTCATTGTCCAGACATCCAGGCGTGTTACCCACACTGGGGCTTTCGGGGGAACTGGCAGTCTCAGCTATCCTCTCCATAGTAGCAATGGCAGGGTTACCTATGGAGGGAGTGAGAAACAGAGTTCAGGTTAGAATGTGTGTTTGGTTACCTCTCTGTGAGATGCTGCCAGTGGCTTACCATGATTCCCTGCAATGACATTGACAGATGTTGCAAGGCATATCTTTCTTGTACACACAACTCTGTGACTTGATTTCCATGCTGCATGTTGGGAGCTGTCATACAAGTTTGGTACAGATTGCATTGCAGATGGGTTCTGGTTTTGTCTGATAATTGACATGACTGTTCACCTCTGTTACCTAGTGAATCGCCAGGCATGCTAGATGTTCAACAATGAAGCTGCACAATGGTGCCCTAGTGGGAACACAGTATGTGAGTATGCAAGGGTAATAGTCCTGTATCTAGATGTTCTGCATGTGCATCAATTCAGCCTGTGTTTTGCTTTGTGTGCCACTGTTGCGAGTGTGCGATTGCATTGCTGTCATTGCCATGTACTGGTCCTCAGTAGGAAAATCTAGATAATGTAACTAGTACTGTAGTTGTACATGTGTTACATGTGATGTGTTGTGCACATTCCAGGTTTTTATTATAATGGGTTAGTGCATTCTGGGAGTCGTAGTGATATGATTAGCGTGACATTCCCAAGGGATGTGAGGGCTGTTGGGCTAAGTGGAGTGATGGCATGCAGAAGAGGGGCATTAGGTGATTAGGTGGCAGGTGTAGTGGGACATTTAGTTAATTAGGGAGTATTTGTGTGGTGAGGAGGCATGCAGGACAATACAAATGTGTGACATTATGGTTGTGGGTACTTATCAGACTCTAGTACCCCAGGTATTTCAGTCAGACCCTCAGGATGCAGTATGTCCATGACCTTCTCCTCCTATGATGTGAACTGTGGGGGAGGAAGTGGGGGCCCACCTCCAGTCTTCTGTACAGCAATCTGGTGATATGATGCCATGGAACGCACTTTCTCCCGTAGGTCATTCTACCTCTTCCTGATGTCCTCCCTTGTGTGGGAATGGCTGCCTACTGAATTGAACCTGTTGACTATCCTTTACCACAAGTCCATTTTCCTGGCAATCAATGTTGGTTGGACCTGTGCTCCAACAGTTGTGGCTCTACCCTGACAATTTCATCCACCATGACCCTCAACTCATTGTCAGTGAAACATGAGTGTTTTTGTGGGGACATGGTGTTGGTTGTATAGACGGTGTGTGCGGGTGTTGTGAGTGTAAGGGTACAATGTTGGCTAATTGGTGAGGTGTGGGCGCTATGTTGTGGGGGTGAGACGGCTGTGTACTAGTGATGTGTGTATTGTGTTTGTTGTGCTGATGTGGGATGTGTGCTGAGTGTGATGTATATGTGTGCCTTTTGTGTAAAGGTGATATGTCTATAATTTTGTCCTAGTCTCTAGTTATCTGGATGGTGTTTTTGTTGAAAAGGATTGTGGGTTGTGTAGATGTGTGTTATCTAAACAGTGACTAGGGCCCTCATTACGACCCTGGCGGTTTGTAACCGCCAGGGCCGCGGCACGCGGGAGCACCGCCGACAGGCCGGCAAAGCCCCGCGGGACATTCTGACCGCGGCGGCTTAGCCGCGGTCAGAGAAGGGAAACCGGCGGTCCACCGCCGGTTTCCCGCTGCCCCCAAGGAATCCTCCAAGCCGGCGCAGCTTGCTGCACCGGCTTGGGGATTCCGACTCCCCCTCCCGCCATCCAGTTCCTGGCGGTTCTCCCGCCGGGAACCGGATGGCGGGAGGGGGAGTTGCGGGGCCCCCATAAGAGGGCCCCAAAATGTATTTCACTGTCTGCCTTGCAGACAGTGAAATACGCGACGGGTGCAGTAGCACCCGTCGCACCTTCCCACTCCGCCGGCTCGATTACGAGCCGGCATCCTCGTGGGAAGGGAGTTTTTCCCTGGGCTGGCGGGCGGTCTTTTGGAGACCGCCCGCCAGCCCAGGGAAAAACTCATAATACCCTCCGCGGTCTTCTGACCGCGGAGCGGTATTATGGAAGGGTCGTAATGAGGGCCTAGGTGTGTCGGGTGTGTGGATGTGTGTTAGGTGTGGGGTATTCAAACTATCCAATGTGATGTGGTGTTCAGACTGATGTGAGTTCTGACTTCAGCAGTTCATACCGCCAATTGTTTTCCACCATGAAAGACCGCTGTGGTGATTTGTGGCTCGTAATCTGGTGGTTGGATTTGGGTCAGGCTGGTTGTGCTGGTGGTGGGACCGCCTCTTTCCCACCCTCCAGTGTCCAGGCAGTTTCGAATTTTTGGCTGAGTTTTGGTGGTCTTCACAATGTTACTCTTAATATGGCGGTTGGATTGCCGCCAACATGGCAATTTTTTTGGCGGACACCACCATGGCATTCTTCCCAAAAGACTGCCAAATTTGTAATGAGCCCTCATGTATAAAGGTGGGGGATTATGTCAGAGCGAAATGTTCAAGAATCATACTTAAAGGTGAATCGAGATTTAGTGAACAAAAGAAAGTGGTAGGTGTAGGGAAGAGTGCAGCAAAACTAGAAGATGGTAAGTAGTGGAACAAGGATAAAATATTGGTGTCTCATCATCAGAAAACTGGAAAAACAGAAGGAATAAAATACAAATGTGAGGTTACAAAAGAAGATGTGAAGTGCAAACCATCTACAAGAGTAATTAGATTAGCTGATAAATTGTATGATTATATATTTGTTGGACCTGGCCCTTTTGGCAGGTTCATCCCCTGTCTTTTTGCCTCCTTCCTCCTATTTTTCGGGCCTCTCGCTGTTGGATCTAGGACTCTGAGCACTTTATCACTGCTGATCAGTGCTAAAGTGCAGGTGCTCTCCCTTCTAAAGTTGGTATGATTGGCTTATACCTAATAGGTATATTTAATGTACCTGTAAGTCCCTTGTACAGTGGTATCTCTATACCCAGGGCCTGTAAATTAAATCTACTAATGGGCCTGCAACACTGCTTGTGCCACCCACTTAAGTAGCCTTTCAAACCTGTCTCAGGCCTGCTAGTGCAGGGCCTGCATGTGCAGTTTTCTGCCACAGGGACCTGGCATCTACATTTACTTGCCAGGCCCAGAACTCCCCTTTTACTACATGTAAGTCACTCCTAAGGTAGGCTGTAGCTAGCCCTATGGGCAGGGTGCTATGTATGTAGAAGGGAGGACATGTGCCTAGTAGTGTGGCCTGTTCTGGTAGTGACAAACAGCCTATTTGGTTTCTCACTGTTGGAAGTGCTGCCTTCTCATAGGATTGCATTGGAAATGCCCTACCTTATGTCTAGGGGTATTGCCTGATTTATGAGGGGCAGCGTAGGCATGTTTGGTGTGGTCGTGCGAACTACTGCTTACTGGTGTAAGTGGATTTATTATTACTATTACAGAAAGGCCACTTCTAGAAAGTGAGCATTTCTCTGTGTTTATGACTCTGGAGTTTTGCAGCTTGACTCCAATCCACGTCTGGCCAGACTGACAGCTGGGCTTTGTGCAAACTTTAAGACAGCCTTGAGGGTGGAGGTGTCACAGATGTGTATCTGCATTTTGACTAGTCTTCCTTGGCTGAGAGAAGGGGGAGGCGGGGCACACATGCATCTACAACGGCTATGCCCTGGCCTCACACAAAAGGGTTGTTTACCCCCAACTGATGTTTGCAGCCTGTGCGGGAGGAGAGAGGTGGCACTCCCAGAACCAATTGTAACTGGTTGGAACCTCCTCTATCCTTCTTTGTTAACCCACTGCAAAAACTGGGTATAAGTACAGGGGATTTTTGCCCACAATTTGGAGACACTTTGGAACTGAAACAGACTTGTAACTGGACACAGAATACTGCTGGAGGGACTCATCAGGAACCATCTTGGACTGCTGCTGCTGTGCTGACCTGTGACCTGCCTGGTCACTTGGACAACTGTCACTGTCTGCAACCCTTTGTACTGGCCTGCTGCTGGACACTTCCACCCTGTGCTCCTTCTGTTGTGTCCCCCAGGGGCTGGCGCTGTGGCCCCTGACCCCTGCCATCATCTGTTAAAGTGCCTGGAAAGAGCGTCTGCTTATTCTCCCCCGTGCTTTGAGAGCGCTCTGCTGATTACCTCAAAGTGCCTCAGAAAGTGCTTCTCTTGATTTATCTCATGCTCTGAAAGCAAGTTGTCGGGTTAAAAATTGCAACCTTGCGCTGTGTACGCACTTTGCCGTTTACAACGTTCACCACCCCGACCCGATCTCTCTGAGAAATCCGAGCGCGTTGGGGACGCGCTACGTCTGGTGCTCCCAGGGCATGAAGGAGTGATGATGGGAGCTGCTGTGATCCTCTAGGTGCCCCTGGGGTGAAGTGCGCTAAGAGAGGCACCCTCGGGGCACAAGCAGGCTCTCACTTTAGCGCCTGCTCACCGCTGAAGCCCTAGCAGGCTTATCTCCTCATTTTTGGAGCCGGGCGGGGAAGTAAGCCTCATCGGAGGCTCCCCGCCCCACTGGGCCTCTTGTGTGTTCTGTTGGACAGGCGGGGGAAGGAAGCCTCATCAGAGGCCCCCTCCACTGGAGCCCTCATTCTTGTTTGCAGAGACCACAGGCAGGGTGGAAGCCCCGCCAGAGGCTCCCCTCACCACGAGGTCCCCTCTAGGGCCCCCAAGTGTTATTGTTGGCTTTGCCCCCCCCCCCTTTGGAGGGCCGGTTGTGGTCCGGGGGCCCCCAGGGATTGCAGGCCCCAGGAGGGGCCTGATGTAAAAAACAGAGGGGGTGCATGCCACCCCCTCCCCCTATCATTACCACAAGGCTCCCGTTGTGCGCAAGGAGCACTGGGGGCCCCCTTGTTGTGCTTCGTGGCACTACAGGTGCCGTCTCCATCAGAAAAACAGGTACTCTGTTGTGGAAAAACGATTTCTAATGGACCTGGTAAGGGCATTATGGACTGGTGTGCTAACCTGTTTTCTATATGATACAGCATATATGTGCTGATGTTCCTTTTATGGGCTTGACAGACTCTTTTGTTTTTATGAATTGCCATATGTTTTATAATGTTCCTGTGATGGGTATTTATGATACTTTCATGCAAAGTGCATTTCTTTAGTAATGTAATTCCTGACTACTGCTTATGAAGCATAATAATAAGTAACTTGTGTGTTATGTGTAACTACTGGTGGTTTCTGCAGAGTGACTATTGTATAAAGTTCTGACAACTGCTTGAGAAAGCAGGGTATTACTGAGATGTTGTGTTTGGTCTAATAATGTTGTGTACAACACAGTTTATTTTGATATAACTTGGTGTTGTGTTTCCTTTGCAGTGGGTACAAGTGCGTCACATGTGTTGTGTGTGTTATGCAAACTCTTTACTCATTGCTCTGGGATAGGCCTGACTGCTCGTACCAAGCTGTCAAGGGGGTGAGCAGGGGTTATCTTGGACGTGTAACCCATTTGCCCTGACTAGAGTGGGTGGGTTCTGCCTGGCTTAGGTGCATACCCTAGCTAACCAGAAACCACATTTCTAACAACATTGAAATAAGAAATGTGTAGTCGTGATAAATTCAGGCATACATATTTGACCTTTAGCAGTTCTTGAAGTTATTTCATAAAGTTGCAGTATACTTGTCTATTCTATATATTGCATATGTTATAGGACATACATTAATAAATGAAAAGTTTCTGTTATCTACTGCCAGCATTCTATCATATTTAGCAATGTATTTTCTTTATTTATGTTTTTGTTATTATTATAAGGTGGAAGAGGTGTTGGGATGTAATGAATGTAACGTATTATATATCACAATCGCACTGCAATCATTGCTCAGTGTGATCACGTGGTGGAAGGTTGAAAGGAAAGAGTTTCATTAAGGAATTGGTGAATGGCAGTTAGCTGATGAGGGAAAGGCGAAGAGCCTGGAACCTGTTCGTATCCTGCTGTTATGTGATTACGTTTAGTTTTACTTACTGGAATCAGACTTCTTATTACAATTCAGCAGAGTTATTGAAACCTGTGAGGCCCATCTGTATTTAATTCATCATGGGACATGAATCAATGCTGGTATTCACTATGCCCTTGCAGTTATTACCAGTTGTAAACATGAGTGCGAGCTCCTTGGGTGGAGTGCAGTGCAAGAAGCCCACATACCTAACCCAAGAAAAACAAACCTGAGGTATGCATGCACATGTCAATCAGAGCAACATTTTGCTAGGCAACCAGTAAGCGTGTCTGCGAACACATGCTGATAAACATTGCTTGGCAACGCTAGCATGTAAACACGCTGAAGTGATGTTAATTAAGCAAAACCAGCCAGCTACAGCAGGAAGTGGAACTTAAGCAAACGCTATGCAGAATAAGAGCAATAATATTCACAAGTAATACAGGACTGGCGTGTAGATTGAAAAAACTGGACATAAATTGAAACATATTTTGTTATCATTATGGGGGTCATTTTGACCCCGGTGTTTGGCGTTAACGTGGCGGTAGTATTGCCAACAGGCTGGCGGTACAAACCACCACAATATGACATTGGTGGATTGGCTGAAGCCAACCCGCCAATGTACCACTCCGACAGCCATGGCGGTAGCAGCCCCCGGGCTGGAGATAACCATCTCGAGCCTTGGGGCTGCCATTGTGCCACCGGCGGGATTATGACCCTGCCTAATGCTGTGGTTTTTGTTGCGTTCATAACCCCACGAAAACCATGGTGGTAGGCCCTATCAGTGACAGGGAATTCCTCCCTGTCACTGATAGGAGGCCCCCACCCTGCCTACCTCTCCAGACAGCCCCCACCCCACCCCTACCTCTCCAGACACCTCCCCACCCCCTCTACATCCACACCACCCAATCACACACACGTAGACACACACTCATTCACACATACATACATGCATGCATTCTTCCATTCACACACACATCTGCACACACCTCAAAACATGCACGCAGACACGCATTCCTATTTCCATACATACATGCACTCACACTTCCATACATTCATGCACGCAATCAACACTAAACACACACCTGCATTCACACACACACACTCACATATACATGCACCCACACACACATAATACCCCCTCCCCTGTTGGAGACCCGACATACCTGGATCCAGGGGTTTTTCCATCAGGAGACAGGATAGGGCACTGCTACCGCCAGCAGCGCCCACCAGCAGAACACCACCAGGCCGTATTATTTTTCATAATACATCTGGCGGAGGTCTATTGGCGTGGCGCTGGTGGTGGTAGCAGCACCACCTTACCGCCATCTGCCAGTATGGCCACAGCCGGATTTCCACCCTTCTTGTGGCGGAAATCCAGCTGTGGTCATATTATACTGGTCGGATGGTAGCCGCGGCAACGGTCTTTTGCCGGCCGTTGCTGCAGCGGTTTTTACAGCCAATGTTATAATGAGGGCCTATGTCTCTTGCAGAGGTCAAGGTTAAATTCGACAGATAATAAAGTCACACTAGTATGCAAAATACAAACTAATAACATTTACAATGGAAGGAAAATGGCTCCCACAACATTTTTGAATGCCCCAGGTGAACCCATAGTTTTAGGGGTAGATTGAAAAGAAGGCTTTGAAGCCTATGGCCCTCATTACAACTTTGGCAGGCGGCAAGCGCCGCCCGCCAAGTTATATCTGCCGCGCGGCCACCAATGAGGCCGCACTCCCGCGGTGGCCATTTGGAGATCCCCGCTGGGCTCTAGTTTCCGTCTGCCGACCCGGCGGGGATCTCAGCCGCAACACAGGAGCCGGCTCCAAGTGGAGCCGGCGGTGTTGCGGCGGTGCGACGGGTGCCTGTGGGGCCGTGGCAGGGGGCCTGTGACTCCCCTTTCCGCCAGCCTTTTCATGGCGGTTCATACCACCATGAAAAGGCTGGCGGGAGGGGGACTCGAAATCCCCTGGGCAGCGCTGCAAGCAGCGCTGTCCTGGGGGATTACAACCACTAGGACCAAAGTGTCGGGAAACCGCCGGCCCCGGCGGTGTGACCGTGGCACTTTCGCCGCAGTTGTAATTCCATGGGAAGCACCACCAGCCTGTTGGCGGTGCTTCCAATGAAACTGCCCTGGCGGTCTTTGACCGCCAGGGTTGCAATGAGGGCCTATGTGTTGGGAATTGGAGGTGATGTATTTTAGGTGGCACGCAAATCAGCTACACTTAAACTCTGTTTAGGAGGGCCAATATACATTAAAACATCTTAGGATGAAGAGGAGGATGAATTAGATAAATTCTGAATGATTGTGCGCAAACTGGATATTAATGATATAATGAAATGAAAAGTGGTAGTGAAAGGTCCAAGTTCCTGAAGAGAAATCAGGAAAGATGATTGATAACTTTATGTTTTTTTTTATTAACTGAGTTTTTATTGATTTAAAAAAATGTAACCATCAAAAACATTACAGTGCAGTGCATATCAATACCAAGGATAACAGAATCTTCATCTTATGTACCTATTAATTCACTCTTAGAGAACAAGGCAGACACACAGTCAGGTTTAAAAATCTGTAATACCCGCTGCAATGGAAATTACACTCCACCCTCCCACCCAAGAAAGATCTACCTGAGACCAAATCTTAAATGTCTTAAGATTCATGTCGACACAACTTTATCACAGTTGGTCGTCGCTCTTTTAAACAAGACAAGGAGCATTCCATCAGTCATCCTTATCCGTGCTCCCCTCTGTGCTTAACTCCTCCACACCGGGGAACCGATCCAATAATGTCCCCCACGCAATCACATCCACAAGTACCCCCTCCTCCTTCCGAACCATGCGTATATGTTGTTCTTAGGCAGCAACCCATTCCATCAAGTCTCGAATCCAGCAAGACATGGAAGGGCACCGGGAGCTCATCCAACCGATGGCCACCCTGCGTTTGGCCAACACTAATGCCAGCTGTGTGAGTTTGTATGGGATATTCCTACCTATGGCCTCCTCACCACTCCTAGAAGGCATGTCACAGGCGATATGTCTAGCCCTAGTCCTGTTACCTCCTCCACTCAACCTACTACATCCCACCAGAATTGGTGCACCCCCTGACAAGACTAGGCCAAATGAAGAAAAGAAGCATCCAATAGGCCACATCTAGGACAACTCGCCCCCCCTTGCTCGGTCAATCTTTTTGAGCCGAGCAGGTGTGATGTACGATCTGTGCACAAAGTTCAAATGTAATAGCTTGAACCGTGATTGCAGGAAACCGCATGCACTAGCAATAATGCCACTGCCCAGTCCTCATCCCCCAGAGATTCTCCAAAATCGCGCTCCCATGCCCTGTGTGCAACAATTGTAGGACCTGGTTGGTCCTCTCGAAGGGCCTTATAAAACCAACTAATCAGATGGGTCTCATTGTCCCAATTCAATAGTCCATTCAGCATCAACGATGCCTTAGGGGCCAGCGGAAACCCAAACCAGATCTTGGCTACACTCTCCGTCTTGGCATATTGCAAGAATTGACCTGGGCCCCATCCAAACATATCCCTAGCATCCAGGAATGGGATAAACTCACTGTTGGGCTATTAGTCTCCCACCAATTCACATCCTCCCAATTTCCAGCCTTCCATTGACATTAAGGTATCCATATCCCGTAAGGGGGATAAGTCCCATATCTTTAACTCTCTATCAAACGGGCCACGTTTGAGAACCTTCTTGACTACCTACTCCCATATCCAGGCAGTGGTCCTAACCAGATATGGTACATCTGACTCAGACCGGCAACCAGACATCAGTAGAGTCGCTAGCGTCTTCCCACCCAACAATCCTACAAACAATCTCTTCTCCCAGTTGGCCGAGTAAGTCATCCACTTTGCAGCATGCTGTAGGTGAACTGCATAGTAGTAATATCTAATGTTAGGGATTGCCAATCCTCCCTCCTCCAACTCCCCCTGCATCTTCGATAATGCCACCCTACTAAGCCACCCAGCCCACACCAACGAAATCAGCAAGCTGTCCAGTTGATTAAAAAGTCAAGCAGGCAGCGGGAACAGTGAGTTCTGAACCAGATAAAGACACCTTGGCAAAATTACCATCTTGGCTACAGCCACTCTCCCCATTAGCGAGAGAGGTAGTCTATTTCAGAATAGTACTGAATGCTCAAGACCGGACACTACTCATTCCACATTGTGTTTTTCATGGGCTGCCACAGTTTGAGTCACCCAAATACCCAGATATCTAAAGCTTTCAAGCTCCCATCGGGGATCAACCCTCGGTAGCACCTCCTGGGGGGCACCACAGAGAGAACCCAACAGGTACAGGAGTGACTTGGTCCTATTCAATTGAAGACCGGACACAGTTCCAAAAGCTTACAACAACTGGAAAAGCACAGGCACCGAAACACCGGGTTCACGAAGATACACCAGTGCATCATCTGCATGAAAGAGAAAATATGTGTAGCCAGCCCCACTCAGATACCCCAGGGCTCCAGCTCCTCTCGAATCTAAATCACCAGTGGCTTCACAGCTAAGGCAATTAGAAGCGGAGAAAGTGGACAGCCCTGCCTCATTCCTGTGTTAATCTCTCATGTATCTGAGAGTTCTCCCCCCACTCAAACATGCGCAATGGGTGCAGCATATAGCAGCTTCACTTGCGCACAAACCCCATACCCCGCTGCAACGTTAGTAGATAGCCCCATTTCACTTTGTCGAAGGGCTTCTCCAGGTCCAATGACACCAGTGCTAGCTCATCTTTCCCACCCACAGTCTCATGTAGCACATGTGCCAAGTGACGTAAATTATAGGTCGTGCTATGACCCAGGATGAAACCCCAGTGATCTTCATGCACCAACCACCAAATCACTCCTCAAAGCCTAGTGGCCAATATTTTGCAAAGGATCTTCACATCACTTTTTAACATAGTAAGCGGGTGGTAGGAGAAGGGAATACCAGGATCCCCCCCAGGTTTAACCATCAAACAAACAATGCCCTGGGGCATGGTTTTCACCAGGGTGCCACGCTGTCGCGCCTCTTCAAACACCGCTAACAATTTCTCCCACAGATGTAGGGGGAACGCTTGATATAGCTCAATCGGGAACCCGTCACCCACGGCGATTTAGATTTTGCCATTGCCTCCACCGCCTCGCTCACCTCCTCTACTGTTATTGCTTTCTCAAGAGCCTCCCTACATTCCGGCTCCAAGCGCGGCGGATTATGCACCAGCCCGTGAGACTCTCTGCAGATGCTCCACCCATACCTTAAGTATATCCTTGCGGTTGGTAATCATCTCATCTTTAGGATTCCCAATATACAATATGGGGGGATTCTCCACTTCTATTTTTAGGATCCACAGCTATAATTTGCCTGATTTATCCCCCTCCCTATGAAAGTGCTGTCAATATGCTCGAAGTGTTACCTTGCTTAATGTGTCCCAACAATTATTCACCATTTTGTACAGCTGAAGCTGTTCCCTCTCAGTCTCCTGTGTAAGTGGTGTCTGACACTGCAACTCCGCCAACTTGTCCTCCCACTCAGTAAGTTCTTGCTCCATTTGTTTACGCACCCCACAGGTGGTACCAATTCACACGCCCCTCACAACCGCCTCCAGTGCTTCCCATTCCGTACATCTAGAGTCTGTAGTGGACCAATTTAGGTCAAAATAGTCCTTGATAGCCACTGCCACCTAATCACGATACCCAGCATCTTCCAGAAAGCCCACAGACACCCTCCAACTATGTGCTAGCTCAGTATTATCAGGTCCCCACCACAGCTGCATCAACATGGGTGCATGATCAGATAGAAACCTGCCCAAATGACTAATGTCCAAAATCTGTGAGTCAGGCCACCCAAGAGAAACCAATCAAGCCTACTCTGTGTGTTGTGTGTCTTAGAGTGACATGTATACTCCCTGCCATCCGGATATAGTACCCTCCATGCATCCCATAGCCCTAAATTGTGCATTACCTCCACAAGGGATATTGTCATCAGTTTTTTTGTCCCCAATCTGGGCGGGAGGTGATCCTTTTTGACATCTAGGATACAGTTGTAATGACCCTCCCAAATAAGAGGCGCGTCAAACCTATCCCCTATAACCTCAGGGATACCGTCATAAAAGTTGTGATTATTCACATTAGGTGCATAAATATTCAGCATGGTGAGGGCTCCCCATCTAACGTGCCTTGCACAAGCACATATCTCCCCTCAACATCCACCTCACTGTATACATGAGTGAAGGGGACCCCAGGAGCAATCCATATCGTCACCCCTCTTGCGTAGGAGGAGGAAGACGAGGAGAACATCTTACCCCGCCATTTCTTTGCTAACTTTTGAGTTTCCTCCTCAGTCATATGTGTTTCCTGGAGACAGGTGATATGAACCTTATGACGCTTCAAAAAGGAGTGCACCCTATACCATGAAGTGTAATTCTTCAGCCCCCTGGCATTCCACATCAGTATATTAATCTGCCGCCCCATACCAAAAAGATTTTCCCCTTTCGTCCCATTTGACCTTCATCCCTGTCCTCCCTACCAGGGAGACAAACCAGAGTGAGAACCCGTTCCATCTCCTGTACACACACATTCACTGCTATTGTAAACTTCAAACATTTACAGACTGTACCAACCAAACAACCCAACTCCCTAGTTTCTACTCCGGATGAAGAGTAATTCAAACACATCAAACCATACTGTAGATCCATATATAAGATTGCTGCCAGGACAACAGCCTAATGCTAAACTCCCCAGTTACAAGGTCCTACCACAACAGTGGAATGACCCCCCCCCACCACGACCACAACATTTGTGTAGTTGAGTACCTACTAATATAATGCTTTAAACGGGTTGTCACCCCATCATACAACATATATGCAATTCAAAGTTCAAGAGTGCCCCCCCCTTGTTGCAGCACCGCCCGCAGACATTTCAGGCGCCTTCTACAGGGATCCAGGCCTCCCATCAAGAGAGCACGACGTCGGTATTCAAAAGCCAGAAAAACAGGTGAAGTGTCTACCGGGAGCACCACCGCACCAAGAACCATTGTTCCCATTGATCCTACAGTCGAACCAGGAGTTATCATAGCCATTGTCTCATCTTGTTGAATCTCGACTCTGGTGGGCGCAATCATGTCCACTACCTCGTCTGCTGTGCCCTCCCGCTGTCTCTCTCCACGATATCTCCAATCTAGGCTAGCTGGGCCCGAAGGACAATGAACAGTCAAGCCAGTCCTATCCAACTTACCAGGAACAGCTTTGTCCCAGAACTCAAACCGTCCTCCGGTTGATCGAAAAAGTGGGATTACCCCCCGGATATCACTTTCAGGCATGGCGGGTATAGCAACATGTATTTGACGTTCATGGCATGGAGCTTGGCTTTCACCTCCATAAACCCCTTTCTAGAGGTCTGAACCTTTTTCTTATAGTCAGGACAAATGGAGATTTTACAATTCTGAAAAACTGCCCTCTCAGACTTGCGAGCTGCCCTCAGGAAACAGTCCCTGTCCATATAATTCAGTAGTCAGGCAATGATAGCTCTCGGAGGCACCCCGGGATGAGGTGGTGCCACCAGGGCTCTGTGAGCTAGCTCCACCACAAACACCCTGGACAATCCAACCAGCTGCAACACATCCTTTATCCAACTTTCCACAAATCCTTCCACCTTGGCTCCCTTGCACGTTCCGGGAAACCAGCAAACGAACATTATTCTGACGTGACCTGCCCTCTGCATCCTCCAAACTGGCTTCCAACCTTCTGACAGTGGAGTTGACCTGCACCATCTGTTTGCGCAGAGAGCCCACCTCGGCATGCAGCTCAATTATGGAACCCTCCACTACCTAGACCTTCTCAGAGACCTTCCTGAGATCCACCTGCAGGAAATTAACCTCCACCACCACCATCTCTATTTTTCCCTCGAGGGCCACCTAGGAGCCCTGTACAGCTGCAAGAAGGTCCGCTCGTGAAGGCATCCTCAGGCCCCCCCAGATTGCGTCAGGAGCTGCGGCACCGGTGTGGTACATTGTTCAATGGTATTCCCCTGTGATGCTGCTGACCATCAGTGCCATCCCATACCACAGCCGGTAAGGGACCACGTGGCATCTGCACCACAAGACACCCAGATGGGGAGCAAAAGCACCTGATATATGCAGCACCACTCAAAGTAGCAGCAGCAGTCACTAGGCTGTGCACCGCCCCAGTTGAATGGCGTTGTTATCGTAGGTAGGCAGCTCCGGGGTCAGTGTGTTTGTTCTACCCCTTGAATCCAAAGCAGCAAGTCCCATACGGCTGTACCAGGCAGGTCCACAACTGGGATACAAGCCCTTCACTGGCCAGCCAAGTCACCTTTCCAGGGTCCGCAGCCCAACCATTCAGGCAGCACCACAGATTGTCCAGGAGCTACAAGTTGCTCCTTCACTGCCCCCACTCAGCCGACTTAAAGTTTGTCGCCAGGCCCCCTCTCCTCACCGGTCTTTATTTTTCCCTCGAGGGCCACCTAGGAGCCCTGTACAGCTGCAAGAAGGTCCGCTTGTGAAGGCATCCTCAGGCCCCCCCAGATTGCGTCAGGAGCTGCGGCACCGGTGTGGTGCATTGTTCAATGGTATTCCCCTGTGATGCTGCTGACCATCAGTGCCATCCCATACCACAGCCGGTAAGGGACCACGTGGCATCTGCACCACAAGACACCCAGATGGGGAGCAAAAGCACCTGATATATGCAGCACCACTCAAAGTAGCAGCAGCAGTCACTAGGCTGTGGACCGCCCGAGTTGCATGGCGTTGTTATCGTAGGTAGGCAGCTCCGGGGTCAGTGTGTTTGTTCTACCCCTTGAATCCAAAGCAGCAAGTCCCATACGGCTGTACCAGGCAGGTCCACAACTGGGATACAAGCCCTTCACTGGCCAGCCAAGTCACCATTCCAGGGTCCGCAGCACAACCATTCAGGCAGCACCACAGATTGTCCAGGAGCTACAAGTTGCTCCTTCACTGCCCCCACTCAGCCGACTTAAAGTTTGTCGCCAGGCCCCCTCTCCTCACCGGTCTTTATTTTTCCCTCTAGGGCCACCCTGGAGCCCTGTATAGCTGCAAGAAGTTCCGCTCGTGAAGGCATCCTCAGGCCCCCCAGATTGCGTCAGGAGCTGCGGCACCGTTGTGGTGCATTGTTCAATGGTATTCCCCTGCAATGCTGCTGACTATCAGTGCCATCCCATACCACAGCCAGTAAGGGACCACGTGGCATCTACACCACAAGAAACCCAGATGGGGAGCAAAAGCACCTGATAAGTGCAGCACCACTTAAAGTAGCAGGAGCAGTCGCTAGGCTCTGCACCGCCCCAGCCGCATGGCGTTGTTATCGTAGGTAGGCAGCTCCGGGGTCAGTGTGTTTGTTCTACGCCTTGAATCCAAAGCAGCAAGTCCCATACGGCTGTACCAGGCAGGTCCACAACTGGGATACGAGCCCCTCACTGGCCAGCCAAGTCACCATTCCAGAGTCTGCAGCCCAACCATTCAGGCAGCACCACAGATTGTCCAGGAGCTGCAAGTTGCTCCTTCACTGCCCCCACTCAGCCAACTTAAAGTTTGTCGCCAGGCCCCCTCTCCTCACCATGCACCAGTACTGATAGGTAGGCCCAGCCAGGGCCTTCTTCAGGAGCTGGAGTGCACAGGCCCACTCCAACGCTGGGCCGCAGCACCTCGGCAACCGGATCCACCCACACTACAGTTTCGCATTTCTATCAGGCCAGCCGATCTGAGATTCCTCCACTGGGGGGCTGACCCCCCACTATGCCGATGCAAGCGTGGCAGGCCACATGGGGCCGCCGCACACACACCTCCTTCTCCTGTGGCCTGACAACTTTCAGCCGATCGGCTTGGCCCAGACACCGCAGATCAAAGCCCAAAATCAGGCACCAAAGGGCGTCCGCAAGGTCCGGACACCTTCCCCAGATGTGGGATAAATGTAGGATTAGGCCGGGAAGCGGAAGCTCACCGAGATCACGTCCCGCCAGCCATCTTGTTTGGCTGATAACTTTATGGTTGACTTGCCTCAACTAGTTTCTACTTGTGATTATAAATATTTCTTGGATGACATGTTAAGAGATCAATTGGTGCAAAAAATAGGAGATAAAAGAATGCAGAAGAAATGACTAAATACTGAGGGTGGTACTCTGACCAAGGCAATATCGACTGCAAATAAGGCGGAGAACACTCACAAAGAGTGAAAGAAATGGCATCTGGTAATGTAAAGAAAGTGATGAATGCTTCTCGGGAGATACATGAGGACAATAGTATGAAGAAGCAAGACACACTGGGAAAATCTGCAGAAGGATTCAACAAAGATGTAACATGATACAAGTGTGGTTTGAAGAGACATTTTGCAACCAGTCCTGATTTTCCTGCAGGAGGGGGCAAATATGTTGAAAATGTAAGTCATGCAGATACTTTGCCAGTGTGTGCAAGAGCAAAAGTGGAGGTTTTGCTCACAAATCGAAAAAAAATAATTGCTTCAATGAGCAGGGAAGAGGAAAATGTATTGCTGGAAGAATTTCAATTGCAAAGTAGCGAAGTGTGAGCTGTAGGTCATTCGAACAATCATTATTGCACAATGACTATTGACAATGTATAGGTGCAAATGGTGGTAGATTCAGGGGCACCTTCCACATTGATTGGAGAGCAGCACATGTGCACATTTTCTGGAAAGAAAGTAAAATCAGAGGGCGTCAAGTTGGTAGCAATAAGCCAATTGATCTGGTGGGGTACTTTGATGGTACTTTGTACAGTGTCCAAGATGTACATCAAGAACGATGATTCCTGTTTTTGGGGTGACCACAACAAAGGGATTTGCAAATGACACTGGATCCCAATCACACCCGGATCAAGTGATGGGGTGAAATCCAGCATCAAATCCAGTGTCAATGGAGTATTGCAGGGCAATCGAAAGGACACATTTCCTGAAGTCGTCAGTGACAATTTGGGTTTGTTAAAAGGATTCATGCATAAAATACAAAAGAAAGACAATGCCACACCCAAAATACATAAAGCACGTCCAGTAATGCTCATCATGAGAGAACCTTTGAGGAATGAGTTGCGCAGATTGTGTAAAGGAAACATTATCAAGGAGCCTTTCAATTAGTGTCCGCGTAGGCGGATTTACAAAGAGCAATGCAACATCTGCTCCAGAGTATGCAAAATGTAACATTTCCAGGATGATATACTGATATTTGGCAAAGACAAGGAGACACATGGCAAGATTTTGCATGATGTTTTGTCAAAACAATGTGAGAGTGGGTTGATGATTAATAACAAGTTAAATGGAGCTGGAGTATTTGGGGCACTTGTTGGTTGAGCACAGTGTATCACCCAAGGTGAAGTTGATAAAAGCCATAGACAATGCTCCAACCCCTAAGAACAAAGACCAAATATGTTCTTTCTTAGTTTTAGCTGGATATTGCTCAAGGCTCATACCTAATTTTTCAGACATGACAGTAAATGTGAGGAAGTTAATAACAAAAAATTGAAGGTTTATGTGGTGTCAGAGGTGTGAACATGAATTTGTACAATTGAAAGAGAATATAGGCCTGGACCCCACCGGCCCTAACTTGAGTTCCCTGCTTGGCTGGCAGGCGGAAACAGTGTTTCTGCCAGCCGGCCCAGCCCGAAACTGGGCCTTAACATTGCAGCTGGCTCCTAATAGAGTAAGTGGCAATGTAGCAGGGCAGCGGGTGCAGCAGCACCCGTCATGCATTCCACTGCCCATAATTCAGGCAGTGGAATGCACGATGGGGGTGTGCATGGTGGCCCCTGCACTCCCCATGCCAAGTGCATGGGCAGTGCAGGGGCCCTCATGGGCTGCCCTAGTCCCCCATTCCGCCATCCTTTTCAGGGTGGTGTATGCCACCATGGGCAGGCTGGTGGATGGGAACTCATAATCCCCAGGGCAGCGCTGCCTGCAGCACTGCCCTGGTGGATTACAACCACCGGGACTGACAGGCTACAGGCTGGCAGTGTCGGCGGTGGGACCATGGCTGCTCCACCATGGTCATAATGTGGTGGTCAGACCGCCACAACCACGGCGGTCCAACCGCCATCGTGACCCTGGTGGTCTAGTAACTGCCAGGGTCATAATCAGGCTTATGGTGTCTGCTCCCTCACTTAAACCCTTTGACACGTGTGAAAAAAACTAAAAAGCTAAATTTGTACAGATGCCAGCAATGTGGTTTTGGGTGCAGTGTTGTTGCAGGTACGAGAAAGAAGAGAGATGACAATAGCTTATGCATCTAAACCATTGAGGAAGGTGGAATTATCATATTATATGATTAAGTATGAAGCCCTAGCATGTTGGTGGGGGGATTTATCATTTTAAAAAGTTTGTTTTGGGAACTGAGTTTGTATTACGAAAGGACTATCGCCAGTTGGTGGATGATTTTACTACTACAGGGGCAGGCAGAGCGTCTGCCAGGATTGCAAGATGGATGATGAGGATGATGGAGTACACTTATATAGTAGAATATTTGCCAGGAAAAAGGAATATGGTGGCTTACTGTTTGTCGAGGTTGTTGATCAACTGTTTGGAAGAACAAGATTTGGCTGATAAAGAATAGATGGCAGCTGGAGACTGTGACGTGGATGGGGGAAAATGTCACACAATGAGTGGGCACAAGCTTTAGATGAGAATGAAGTTTTACGGTAAGTGATACAGTATGTGAGAAAAGGGTGGCCGAAGACAGGAGAAGGTTCGGACCAGACTAATCAATATCGGAAAGTGGGGGATGAGCTATTGATGATTGATGGTGTGCTTTGGTGGAATGAGGTGTTGGTGGGGCCTAAGGTAATTAGGTGTCATATTTTGGGTCTGGCACATGAGGATCATTCAGGAATGAGTGGAACAAGGCGAAAGTTGAGATCTGCCTACAGTTGGTCCAGCATGGATTGCGATGTGGAACACAGTATTGATAATTGTTTGGCATGCGCATGGACCAATACATTACAGAACACTGTGACATACCTGCCTGTGGTAACAGATAAGAGGGATGTCTCATGGAAAAAAATAGGTTTGGACATTTCTGGACCTTATGGAGTTTTAGGTGCCAGATCTGTGTATGCTTTGGTGGTTGTGGATTACCATTTCAGGTGGCCAGAGGTAATGTTCACCCATCAGGTTTGTACACATGAGGTAACTGTGTTCCTGAAGGAGCTATGGAACAGGGAGGGGGTCCAAAAAGTGATGGTGACAAAACAATTGAGTGAAATTTGTGTTGCATGAGAAAGGAGGTTTCCTGGAGAAGTGGGTTATGGATTACATTTGTTCCTTTGTCTATTATCGTCAAGGAAATGGATTGGTGGATTGATGGAACAGAACACTTAAAGAAGGTTTACAACTGGCTCTGGGTCAGGGTGACTCATGGAAGGAGGTGATGTGGAAGTTGGTAAGGGCGTACCACACTACACCCAATGGTATCACTTAGAAGATACCATTTGAGTTGATGAGGGGCAGAAAGCTGAGGATGTTATTTTCTGTTGAAGTTGAAGTACAGAAGAGGAATGAGGAAAAGGTTGTTGCCAGAGAGTGTGTCAAGGAAGTACAAGTGCGCAAGTTATTGAGGTTGGTGATTTGATGTAAATGGTTTGTGGACCCAAAGGAAGGAAGGGAATGTTCAAGTTATTGGGTCTCTTACAAGTGAAAAAAGTGAATACTTATACAGTTCACTTGAGAGATGGAAATGTATGGAATGTAAAAAAAAAAGTATTAAGTTGGCTGATTGCATCATAAATAAGCCTGCAAGAACAGAGAAAGTTTTGCAATCTAATGTGCCTCCTGGAGAAACCAGTAATGGAAAATCCTGGAGAGCACCTGGATGGGTCAGACTACGACATCTATTGAAGCTTGGTTAAGGCAATTTATTGTACGTAAAAATACTGTTTGGCTTGCCCCACTGGATGGTGTTAGTATATGTTTTCACCTTGTAATATTGTTCAAAATTTCACACGGAAGCTTTATTATGTTATATGCAGCAGATTATTTTTGATTCTTGCATTTGTATTTTATATTTGAGTAAATATTCTATTCGTTCATTGTATTGTTGTGGAAAAGTTAGTGTGAGGCTTCTTGCATTCTTGAAATGCTATGAACTGTGAGGTTAAGAAGTTCGGTGGAAATTCATAAGAAAACAGGCTGGGAGGCTGAAGAGCTGCAACAATTTCCTCTTATGTTAACAATAAATCTATTTACTACTCCTCAGATGAAGCTACTCTTTGGGACGTTATAGAAGCCTGCTGTTCGAAGCACAATTTGTGCTCAATTTGTAATGTGGAAGCCAGAATTCAGATTTACCACAGGGCTCAAAATGACCCTGTTAGTCTTGTCACATTTCATAACAGTGTGCAAATGTAGATGTAAAGATAGCACACTTATCAACACTAGATATTTTGATTGGACCAATGATGTCAATGGCTACTTTTTCCCAGGCCTTCCTAGGAAGTTTCCTTGTATTCATTGGTTGTACCCTGGGCGTCACCACTTTGCCTCTTTTGCCAAATTCCATGCATTCCCTCACAGAACTTTCAGTGTGCCCATTCCAGGCCACTAATACATCTGTCTTATTATCTCCTTTGTCTTAGAGATGCCTGGATGATGTAATGTGCAAACTCAATCAGATGCTCTCTCAAACTACTAGGCAGACTACCCTTGTTCCACGCAACAACAAACCATTCTGGCCTGCAAGTTCGTCCTTCATCCTCATAAATGCTTTTAACGACCCTTCCACTTTAAAATCCTAAATATTTTCTCCAGTATTCTCTGATACCTTTTATCTCCCCCTGTAATGTTTCATCACCTTCCAAATCTCTAAACCATTTGTTCTCTGATTACACTATCTCTGATAAGGCATAACATATATTCATCAACTGCACTTTCATCTTCATTATCTCCCATTGGTTCAGAAACATTGTTTCTGTCTACCAGGTATGAAGAACAGTAAGCCAAATTATTTCACCTGGTACATACTCTACATGGAAATGTAATTACTGTAATGCAACAACCCATTTTTTTATTCTCAAAGATATGCTGTCAATACTGTTTTTTCAAAAACTTTCCTTTAAGGGATTGTGATCAGTTTTGACTTGGAACCTACAATCCCAAAGAAATGTCCTACATTTTTCTCCTGCCCAGAAGATTGCAAGGCCTCTTTCTCAACCACTGAACAGAAAAGTTCAGCTCCTTTGAGACTCCTGGAGATAAATAAAAAGGTTCTTTCTATACCCTCCTGCTTTTGTAACAACAGTGCAACTAAGCCTGTTGAACTCTCATCAGTCATATTAATGGTGTTAAGACCCAATTCAAAACTTTTTTAACAAGGTTAATCTGGAAAGGTGCACGGACAATGGAGCCCTGTCGATACCTACAAATATCGTTGGAAACCGATATTGCTTTACAGTACCCAAACCACAATACTATATAGGCAATTTATATGAGGAGTTATGTTTTTTTACAAAATGATGTAAATACTTGTCGTTAATCACATTGATAATTCACCAATTCCTTTATTGGTTCAATGCCTGATTCTGTAATTTTATGTCCCAAATAATCTATTTCTGTAAGATTACATTGACATTTTATTGCTATTAAAGTGAGGCCATTTTCTCTCAATTTTTCCAGAACCTTTGTGACACAGAATGTATGTTCTTCTAAAAGTACTACAACAGATTAGAATGTCATCTTGGTAGATTTTTATTCCAGTGGTACCTTTCAATTATTCCCTCCATCATGCCCTGAAAGACCTCCTCAGCAGAAATCAGCCCAAATGGCATCCTGAGAAATGTAAATGTCCTGAACGGCTTAATAAATGCTTTTAGATGTTGGGAGTCAGGTTGTAACCTCACCTGATGATACGCAGATGTGAGGTCAATGGATGAAAAGTATTTTACTCCTTCTAAAGGACAAGAGAAATGTATGATGTGTTGGGTAGTGGGTAATGGTCTACACTAACACATTTTTGTATAATTCTCTAAAATCAACAGACAACATGGCTTCTCCACTGGCTTTGTGTGCATAGTCACTGGAGCAAGCCATTCTGTTGCTTCTACCTCTTCTATGATTCCACTTCCTACCACTATGTCTAATTCTTCTTGTGTTTTCTCTTTCACTGCAATAGGAAGCCGTCTAGCTTTCTGACTACAGGAATACTTTTTATTGTATTATCTTGTGAACATATCCATTTAGGTCACCCAGCTGTCCACTAAATACCTCTGAGAACTCATCCTCATAGATAGGCCTCCAGATTCTACTTGACATAACCATTCACTCACTACATCTTCCATGCTCTGTTTTATTCTTACAATGGGAGAGTCATTAGGATATAAGCAAACCATAAGTTCCCCTGGGTGAATTCAGCTTATGAGAGAATCACCTCTCTTTGAGACATATTTCTCCTGCTGTATACATTTCTTTAAAAGTGATGCAACCAACAAAATAACCTGTTAATTTGCTTCTCCTCTGTGACTTTTTGGACAAATGTCTGGCTTGTGCAGGTCAACTTTGTTGTTCAAATTATTCACATAGACTTCCTTAGGGATAAGTGCAATTTTAGCTCCAGAGTCAAACATCATTCACACTGGTACATTCTTGATTTGAACTGCCTCAAAAGGGCCATTATCACCCCATACATAACCTGTAATACAATTTCTTCTTCATCACTCTGTTTTCCACACATTAAATCTTGTACTCTTATTATTTACATTCTAACACCTGCAACATTTTGACGCATGTCCTTTGCATTCACTTCGTTTGCAAATGGCTTTCCAACTCAATACAGTGTCTATTACTAACTACATGCCCAAATTCCCCACATCTAAAGCACGTTCCTTGAAACTTCTTGTTATATTTATCATTGTTGCTATCCTTCACTTTTTTTGGTTGCATCTCTTTCTCCTTCCCTTCCTTAAAGGACTAAACCACATGTAAACTCCCTTCTTTTTCATTTTCAACTTCCCCCTTTTTTAATTCATCTTGACTGGGTTCATATGTTTTTGTTCTCGTAAGTACCTAATTTAGGGTTGGGTTGTCTTTTTGCCAAATGGGTTCTTTGACCTTATCTATGTTGCATCCTAACATAAATTGGTCTCTCAATTGTTCTTACAATTAGCTCAAAGTTACCTGATGACACTAACTTGCTTAGAACTGTTATATACTCTTATACATTTTCCCCTAATCTTTGCATGCGCTTACCAAAGTGATATCTTTCTAATATTGTGGATAGCTTTTGCAAAAAATATAAGTCACATTTTTAAAGACAAATTTCATACTCATTCAAGCCATCCATATCCTCTGGTGGCAAATCAGACAAGTGTTCAACTACTGACCTTTAGGGCCTAACCAATGTTAAAGCAGAGATGTTTTCCATTCTATACTGAGAGCTGTTCCACAAACGTACTTAATGCGTGAAACCATTTTTCCATTTACCCCACTTTAAAGGAGGATCACCTGGATGAGCAAGAAAGAGTGGGGGAGGGTAAATGGTTTGCACATTTCTTTTTACAGTACGATACCCACTTGCAAGAAAAAACAAACACACACTAAAATGACTACCACCCCCAGATTCAGATACTCTGGTATCCGAATGATACTCAAATAATACCTGCAAAGAAATGAGTTAACACACTGTAATGTGGCTGACAATTTTCATTGTGTTGTGCTGTGATACTGCTCTGATCCCATTCTACAATGGCTGCCACTTTCCACTTTCAGTATGTCAAGTGACAGAGAAGGCAAATGATGGTATTCAATGCAAATCAGTCAATCGGAGGTGACAATACAAATAACCAATAACAGTAATAGGTGCTTTGTTTCAGGAAGAAATACCAATGACAAAAGCAGACTCTGGTCGGTTTCCATTCACGAATAATGCAGCAGGGTCCGGTTGGTTTATTCCTTTGTATTTAGCTCTGAATAACTACAAACACCACACTCTGACTCCACAGTGTTGAATTCTTAACAAAATCGACTCCAGACACAGTGCATGTACTGTCAGTGTGCACAGCATAGTGCGTGTTTAGAACATCACCGCGATTACAGGAACAGCACACACGACTCCAGACACAGCGCTTGTACAGTCAGGGTACAGTCTTTCTCGCGCACAGCTCAGCACATGTCACAACCTCCCAGTGATTACAGGAACAGCAAGTGCACACTTTTTGACTCTGCATGTGTGTGGTTAGTGGTCAAACCCGCACGCTAGGGTGACCAGACGTCCCGGATTTCCCAGGACAGTGTCGGTTTTCAGAAGACTGTTCCGGTGTCCCGACACTTGTCTTAATTTTAAACAAACATCCTGGTTTTTGGGAAAAAGGTCAGATTATCTAGGGAGGCATAACTTAAAAAGGTATGCTCTCCTTTAACAGACGTCTACAAAGTATGCAATAATTAAAGTAATTTATCTGTTACTGTCGGGCATCACAGTCCCCTGTCTGCTCCCAGCAGAAAGATGGAGTGGGGAGCATAGAACAGTGGGTTGGGGTGGGTTGGAGGTGCAAGGTGGGAGGTCAAGCTATAGCTAATTTTATATGTGCAGTCTTGTAAATGTGTGTGTGTGTATTTATATATATATATATTTATAAATATATATATATATATATATATATATATATATACACACACACACATGAATAGGCACACATTCACAAAGCTACGCTAAAAAGGGACAGGCTTGATATTAAAGTGAGTGTAAAATCTTTGGTCCTTCTTTTATGTCTGACCTGTCCCGGTTTTTGCTCCTCAAAATCTGGTCACTCTACCTCACGCGCATGAGTGCGCGACCACAAAGTTTAAGTAATCATTACAAATGCAGCACGATTACTCTTATGGCCTCCACAGCTCAACCATGACATATTTATTCCACATGTATCCATACCAACAGGGATACAATTGTCAGTATTTTTCTTTATAAAATCCTGACAAAGTTTAATTACAAAAGGAGTTGTCAGGCTCGCACTTTCATTGATGGGCGATTAGAAATGAACGATGCAGAGATAGTGACATGGGTAGCTGAAGGCACTGGGAAGTTAACTTTGACAGAGACTTTCCCATTAATAACATAGGCCCTCATTACAACCCTTGTGGTCGGTGTTAAAGCAGCGGTAATATCGCCAACAGGCCGACGGAAAAAAAATGGAATCACGAACATGGCGGAAACCGCCAACATAGACAGCCACTTTAACACTCTGAACGCCATGGCAGTAGAAACAAACAGCTTGGCGGTCACCGCCAACAGACAGGCGGAAGACAGTGTACCGCCCACACTATTATGAAAGGCCAATCTGCCACCTTTTCTGGGGCAGAACCAACACGAACAAAACATGGTGGAAACAGGACTTGGAAGGGAAAACACTCACCTCTCCACACCCAACGAGGAACCAGGACACCATGGAGCCAGAACTCCAAATACTCCCTGCGATGGTATTCCTGCTCCTCTATCAGGAGCAACAAAGATGGCGGCGACGACCACGGTGAGTACTGCACCTACAACACAGCGGAGGAAAAAGAGAGTGACAGACACACGCAACACCCCAAACCTCACACACAACACCATACACACAATACATGCTGCAACAATACATTTACATCCCCCGCCCCCATTTAATAACGCAAGGACAAAAGGAAATGAGTTGAATGATTGTAATCATGAAAAAAACAGTAGTCAAAACTCAAAATACAGTATATGCAATTATGTACACCAACTACCCAAGTCCAGATAGTGCACCAATTATTGTCCGTGGACCACTGGGCCAAAAATGCATGGGCGAGGCCTACACTCGATACCAGACTTCAAACGGAGGGAACACTGCAGTGGCATAAGATCAAAATGAAACAGGTACCTCAGGGGTAAGGGAAGGTGGGCCACCTCATCTGGATGAGTGCATGATGCCACTGCTCCACGAGGGGGCTCCATGCCCATTGATGTATCCTGCGGAGTGCAAAGCCACAGACTCTCAAGTCTTTTCAGTGGGTGGTGTGCCCATTGCTGTAACCTGAGGAGTGCAAATCCACAGTCTCTCAAGTCTCCCCAGTGGGTGGGTTGCCCACTGCTGTATCCTGGGGAGTGCAAAGCCACAGTCTCTCAAGTCTTTTCAGTGGGTGGTTTGCCCACTTCTTTATCCTGGGAAGTGCAAAGCCACAGTCTTTCAAGTCTTTTCAGTGGGTGGTTTGCCCACTGCTTTATCCTGGGGAGTGCAAAGCCACAGTCTCTCAAGTCGTTTCAGTGGGTGGTTTGCCCACTGCTCAATCTTGGGGAGTGCAAAGCCACAGTCTCTCAAGTCTCCCCATTGGGTGGGTTGCCCACTGCTGTATCCTGGGGAGTGCAAAGCCACAGTCTCTCAAGTCTTTTCAGTGGGTGATTTCCCCACTGCTTTATCCTGGGGAGTGCAAAGCCACAGTCTCTCAAGTCTCTCCAGTGGGTGGTTTGCCCACTGCTGTGTCCTGGCAGAGTGCAAAGCCACAGTCTCTCAGGTGGATGCCTTTCTCCACTGGTTCTGAAGGGGGCTTTGTGCCCAGAGTGCTTCATCCTGCCAAGGACAGAGGTAGTGGATGTGATACTCCACTGGTTCTGTAGGGGGCTTTGTGCCCAGAGTGCTTCATCCTGCCAGGGACAGAGATAGTGGATGTTTTTCTCATCTGAAGGTGGTGCATCACGGAAGCTGCCCAGGCTCCTGTAACTGACCACCAAGCTGGCAGCCATGTCTGTGGTGGTGCCACTGGCTTAGGATGTTGCGGGGCTGCTGGCAGTGCTTGCAGCGGTGTCAGTAGCGGCGGTGCTTGCGGCGTTGTCAGTAGCGGCGGTGCTGGCAGCGGACGCTGTGGCAGCGGTGCTGGCGGCAACCTCTGTGGCATTGGTGCTGGAGGTGGACTCTGTGGCAGCGGTGCTTGCAGGGGACTCTGTGGCTGCGGTGCTGGCGGCGGACTCTGTGGCAGCGGTGCTTGCGGCGGACTCCGTGGCATCGGTGCTGGCGGTGGACTCTGTGGCAGCGGTGCTGGTGGCGGACTCTGTGGCAGCGGTTCTGGTGGCAGTGCTGGTGGTGGGCTCAGTGACTGCGGTGCTGGTGGCGGTGCGTGTGGCGGTGCAGGTAGCGGTGCAGGTGGCAGTCTTCTCCGCCATACCAGCATCAACGTGGACAGAAGGTGTGATACTGGTCCCGTAGTCGGTGCCACCATGCCCTCTCCTGACCTGCCCTTGATTTTCTAGCCCTTCCCCACCTTGGATGGTGGCGCAGCTGTCTTGCCACCAACCCCTTTTGTTTTCCCTGAGCCTTTGGTGGCAGGTGTTTTCGCCGTCTCCCTCCTGGATGTGGGCAACTTTTTAACTTTCGCAGGTCGCGGAATGTCCTTGCCCTCGCTACGTGGCACACTGGCTGCCCTGGTGCTTGGCGGGCTCCAAAAGCCAACCTGTTGCTGGGACCACTGTGCCCGGTGTTGTGGTGGCTGAGGTGCTGGGTTGGGACCTGGAAAGCCTGGCCCTAGGGGACAGATGGGGGAGAGAGGTATAGGGAAGAGGTCAATGTTAGACAGGAAAAGTTTTTTAGACACACTTGGATGGGTAGATGGAGGGTGTTTGGGAGTGGAGGAAGAGGTAGTGGTTGTAGGAGGTATACGAATGCTGTATTTGGGTGAAGGTGTATGGGCTGTAGGCTGTTGTGTGGTGGATGGTTGTTGGGTGGGTGTGTGCCTGCGTTTGTGTACTTTGGGAGGTGGGCTCACTGACACACTGGTAGAGGACACAGGGGATGTGTAAATGGTAGTGGGGGTGGTGAGTGCACGTGAGCGGTGTGTGCTGATAGGCGTGCTAGTGATGGAGGTAGTGGCTGAGGATGTAGTGCATGAAGGTGTGAGTGGAGACGAGACTGGGAGGGAGGAGGACGACGTGGAGGAGGGGGACACAGTGGAGGCAGTAGATGATGGTATGTATTCATGGGAATGATGCTTGTGTGAGTGCCTGTGGGATGTGTGGTGCTTATGTTTGCCTGAGCCACCCTTGTGTGATGAGGTGTATGCATGCTGGTCTGATGGTGTGCTTGAGATAGGCTGAGGTACAGGGGATTGAGTCTGGGAGGGAGGAAGTTGGAGGGGGAGGCTGGACACAGGGACAATGGCTGCCATCAGTGCTGAGGCCAGAGCCTGACATGCTCTCTGTTGGGATGCCTGCCCACAATGAATGCCCTCCAGGTATGCATTTGTTTGTTGCAAGTGCATCTTGAAACCCCGAATGACATTCAGAATGGTAGATTGCCCAACAGTGAGGGATCTCAGGAGGTCAATAGCCTCCTCACTGAGGGCAACAGGGCTGACTGGGGCAGGGCCTGAGGTGCCTGGGGCGAAGGAGATGCCCATCCCCCTGGGTGAGCGGCCACGGGACACACGCCGAGGGGCTGCTGGGAGGACGTTGCAGGTAGGGGGGGGTGGCGGCTGTACCTGTTGATGCGGGGGGCACAGAGGGGCTCGCCACCGCAAGGGAGCTCCCATGAGAGGAGGAGTCGCTGTCACTGAAGTCACCTCCTGTCCCTGCCGTGGAGCTCCCCTCGCACTCTGTCCAACTGGTGGCGTCAGACTCTGCTGTCTCGCCCTCCAGGGCCAAGTGGGATGCAGCTCCCTCCTGCTCCGGTGCCACTGCTCCTCCGCCTGATGATGCTATTGCATACAAGAACATGGAGACCACAAAAAGAGTGGGGGAAAGACAGAAGAAAGACATGTTCAGTGCATGTAATACCACTACTGTTGGCGGACACTACAAACACAGCAGCCCTCTGCACTACGCTATGCACTTAGAGTTCCTAGAGTAATCACATGTCCATGGAGTACAAGGCCTTTGCCCGATTGCTGCACACATGGAAGTCACAGGAGCCTGACTAGGTGTAAATGGCTCTTACCACTGGTGGGGTTGGGTGCCACATAGCCTGCCTCACAAAGGGTCCTTGCCTACAAAGCTCACCCTGGCCTAGGGTAACCCACTGCCCACCTCCCCCACCCAGACATCTCGTAATGCGCGCAGAGTCAGATGGATGTGACGGTACTCACCCCCTTGTGGCTGCTGTGATGCCCTCAAGCGCCCATCCAACTCCGGATACGCCACCGTCAGGATCCGGAACATCAGGGGGGTCATGGTGTGACGGGCACCCCTCCCACATTGGGAGGCCATCCCCAGCTGGGCCTCGCCGTCTTCTTGCTCCAGCGGCGAAGGTCCTCCCATCTTTTACGGCAATGGGTTCTCTGTCTGTGGTGGACCCCCGGGGTCCGGACGTCCTTGGTGATGGCACGCCAAATATACTTCGTCTGGTGGGTGCTGACCTAGAGGAATAGCACAGGGGAAAAGGAAAAACTTTAACCGTCCGGACCATCACAGTCATTGGCCCACGTTCCCACCCTTGCCCTGACGCACATACACTCACTGTCCGCACATGCAGGCCTCAGTCCCCCCACGTATCTTCCATCCACTCCACTCCAAACAGGCATTGCCCATGCAGACTGAGGTCACAGCAGCACTTGCAGTGTAGGTCCTCTCCTGTCGAAGGTCAGGTATCAAGTGAGTGAACAGACAGAAAATGGCGCTCACATCCATGGTGGTGCGTACCGTCACCACCGACGTACATCGTCATTGGCTCCTGGGACCCATAGGGTTCCATGTTAACCAATGCAGGATTGCGCAGTGGTCTTCGACCACTTCCCGCGATGGTGTAGAACGCCAGCGCAGTTGCCTCATATCCCCTTGTCCCACCTTACAGGTCAGGCAGCCGCCATTTCAGGGGGCCACATGGCATTAATAATAACTGCTTCACACCTATCTAGGCCTTGCATACACACAGTAACAGGCACATTGTGGATTTACAAATGTTTGCTACTGACATTTAGTTATACCTCAGTGTTGGCTGACATTATGCTCGCTGTTCTCCTCCATAGGGCACGTCCGCTGGGACAGGTGGTGAGATGGCGGCATCCTCCGGTGTACAGACCACTGGTGGACCTATCGACAATGGAAGAGAGACACATAATAGTCACCTACAGACTTGATCGGGCAACAATCCAGGAACTGTGTACCCAGTTGGAGCCAGACCTGATGTCAGCAATCCGCCATCCCACAGGAATCCCCCTCTAGTGCAGGTCCTGTCAGTACTCCATTTCCTGGCAAGAAGGTCTTTTCAAACAGCCGTGAGCATTGCATCAGAGATGTCCCAGCCTAAGTTCTCAAACGTGTTGTCCAGAGTGTTGTCTGCCCTGCTGAAACACATGCTCAGCTACATTGTTTTCTCTCAGGTGGAGGATTTGCCAACAGTGAAAGGTGACTTCTATGCCTGGGACATATCCCCAACATCATAGGTGCCATTGATGGGACACATGTGGCTTTAGTACCCCTCCGCAGGAGTGAACAGGTGTACAGAAACCGTAAGAGCTACCATTCAATGAATGTGCAGAAGGTGTGTTTGGCCGACCAGTACATCTCCCATGTGAATGCCATGTTTCCTGGCTTAGTGCATGACGCTTACATTCTGAGGAATAGCAGCATCCCTTATGTGATGGGGCAACTCCAGAGGCACAGTGTTTGGCTAATAGGTGAGGACAAGGACCCTATACCCTGTGAATAGTTTTCTGGGTCTGGTGTTGTCCCTAAGGGTTAGTGTGTGTCTAACAGTTGTCCCTCGACATTTGCAGGTGACTCTGGTTACCCCAACCTGTCATGGCTACTGACACCAGTGAGAAATCCCAGAACAAGGGCAGAGGAACGCTAGAATAAGGCACATGGGCGAACTAGGAGAGTGATCGAAAGGACCTTCGGCCTCCTGAAGGCCAGGTTCCGATGCCTCCATATGGCAGGTGGTTCTCTCCACTACTCACCAATGAAGGTGTGCCAGATCATTGTGGCCTGCTGTTTGCTGCACAACCTGGCATTGCTCTGGCAGGTGCCTTTTCTGCAGGAGGATGGTCCAGAAGGAGATCTTGTGGCAGCTGTGGAGCCAGTGGACATTGAAGAAGAGGAGGCAGAAGAAGAGGATATCGACAACAGAAACAACTTTATCCAGCAATACTTCCAGTGAGACGCAGGTAAGAAGATGTCACTGCCTCACACCTCTCATACAATTGTTAGACCTATCATATGTCAGTCGCTTTCACCCAGTGTATGGACCTTGACTTGTCACTTTGCCTTTCCATTTCACAGATGTGGGTCCCACTGTGTGACCTCTGTTATATTACCTCATGGACTAGAGCTGTGTTACATCGGTATGTTGACAATACAATCAACATTGCTACATTCCATAGCTATTGCAAATACACATTTGTGAAAGCACAGACTGACTCCAGCTTGCTTTGTGATTCAAGGGTGTTTATTTCAGTGCAAAATAGTGGAGGGGGTTGTAAAATGGGCAGGGGTGATGGTGGAGGAATGTCTATGGCAGAGTCCAGTTTATTTGTTTCACAGGTGCATTGTCCAAAGGGGCATAGGAAGTGGAGCTAGGGCAGTTGATGGATGGACAGGGTGACGAAGTGGGACAGAGGGTTGACATTCAGGGGGTCTCATTTCCTGGTGGGGTCTTGGCATTGTTCTCTGTCTTTGTCCTGGATCTCAGGGACCGTTTGCGGGGTGGTTCTCCTTCTGCAGGGGTAGGGTGGTGGTGTCGTGGTCCTGTGGCAGTGCCTCCTGTCCACAAGCGCCGGCGGATGTGGTGGGCTGTTCATCATCCAGGCTAGTGTCAGGGGCCCCTTGTTGTGCCACAGTGTCCCTCCTGCTGTTCACAAGGTCCTTCAGCACCCCTACAAAGGTGACCAGGGTGGTGTTGATGGACCTAAGTTTCTCCCTGATCTCACATACTCTTCCTCTTGCAGCCGTTGGGTCTCCTGAAACTTGGCCAGTACCGTTGCCATCGTCTCCTGGGAATGATGGTACGCTCCCATGATGTTGGAGGGCCCCGTGGAGAGTGGGTTCCCTGGGCCTGTCCTCCCCCTGTCGCACAGCAGTCCTCCCAGTTCCCCTGTTTTCCTTTGCTTCAGTCCCCTGAACCTTGTGCCCACTGCCCCCAGGTCCCTGATTTTCTTGGGTTGGTGGGTTTGCCTGGGTTCCCTGTAGTGGTGGACACACTGCTGTTTGACATGTCCTGTGGACAGAGGGATGGGACCACTGGGTGGGTGCTATGCTGGTGTTTCCTGAGGGGGGAGGCTCTGTGGTGGGTTGTGCCAGTGTCAGGGGAACAGACTGTCCCGGGGTCCCAGATGGGCCGGGCTTGTCATCTTGATCCAGTTGGACAGAGCTGCTGTCATCACTGTGGGCCTCTTCTGTGGGGGGAGTGGACATGTCTGGAACCTCCTGTCCAGTGACGTTGGGTAGGGGTCCTGCAGGGGTGTAAAGGCATGATTATTGCATCTGTGTGTGCCATCGTGTGCAATGGGTGAGTGACCCTGTACTCCAGTGCTTGCATTCTTGTGTAGGACCTTGTGTGATAATTGGTTTGGGGATCTGTGTGGGCATCTGTAGTGGACATGCTTTGGTGATGGGTGTCCATGCTTTGGTGTTGCATGCAGGGCTTGGTGTTGGGATGTGTGGGTTGTGATAGTGGGACATTTGTGAGGTGTTGGAGTGATGGGGGTTAGGGTGAGGGTGGGGTATCTGATAGCATGCAGGTAGGGTGGGGGATGTAATAGTTAAGATTTGCCTTACCAGAGTCCATTCCTCCTGCTACTCCTGCAAGGCCCTCAGGATGCAGTATAGCCAAGACCTAGTCCTCCCATGTTGTTAGTTGCCGGGTAGGAGGTGGGGGTCCGCCGGCAGTCCTCTGAACTTCAATCTGGTGTCTTGAGACAACAGAACGCACCTTCCCCTGTAGGTCGTGCCACCTCTTTCTGACGTCATCCCTAGTTCTTGGATGCTGTCCCACTGCGTTGACCCGGTCTACGATTCTGTGCCATAGCTCCATCATCCTAGCTATGGATGTGTGATGCACCTGTAATCCGAATAGCTGTGGCTCTACCCAGATGATTTCCTCCACCATAACCCTGAGCTCCTTCTCAAAGAACCTGGGGTGTCTTTGCGGTGCCATGGTGTGGTTTGGGTGATGTGTGAGGTGGTGTGTGTTGTGATGTGTGAGGGGATGTGTTTGTGTGTGTTGTCTGAGGTGCGTGGATATTGTGTGAGTGATGGTGTTGTGTGCCTGTGGATGCTAGTATTGTTGCTGGTGGTGTCTCTCTCTGGGCTTCTTTCTCAATTTTTGTTGTAGGGGTTTGTGGGTGATGTGGGTGTGTGTTTTATATTGTATTGAGTGTGTGGGAGTGGTGTGTATATGTGTATCAGGTGTGTATTTCAAATTGTCCAATGTAGTTGTGTTTTTTAAATGTGTGTGTATTTTGAATGCGGCGGTGTGTACCGCCAATGGAATACTGCGGTTAAAAGACCGCTGCGTGGATTCGTGGGAAGTGATACTGTGGACGTATTCCTGTTTGCGTGACGGTGTCGGTTTTGTTATCTCCAGTTTATCACTGACCTTTGGTGTGGCGGACTTGTGTGGGTGTCTGGATTTTGGCAGATTCTGGCCTGTGGGTCATATTAGCTGTAGCAGAATTCTGCCACCGGAGGGGTGTGTTGGTGGTCTTCTGCACAGCGGTAAGCAGGATTTACCGCCAATGTTGTAATGAGGGCCATAGTTACTTACTTGAGACACTGTTTTCCTTGCTTCTTGAAGTTGAACTTTGATTGGAATCCTGGAGTTGAAGTATCAATTGTTGTTTTCACTCATCGCCATTGAAACGACTTGATGCCCACCACACTTGCTTGGAGGATAAAAGTGTTTATTAAAGATACGCTGTACACCTCAGCTTCCTTTCTTCAGCTACACCTTTGAACAACCACTATTCAACATCGCTCCTTGGAATTCTCAGGCGAGATTGTGATATATGCAGAACACAAACACATTACATAGTCAGGGTTTTTATCTCTGAAGTGAGGATACCACAGTGCATAGTGGAGTCAGTCACCATTGACCATTTACCAAGTAAAATCACAGGCAAGTTAAACCGGAACATATGTAAACTGGTTATTTTAAAACAAAGTATCTGCGTTCAATTTTTCCAAAGTAGTGTTGCAATTTAGAATCCTGAGATGGCCTTTGTAGAAACTGAAAAACGTTCACACTGTGAATTCTAAAACTAAATGTAAATTACAAAGGAAGCAATCTCTCTATTAAGGAGCAGGGCTTGAAGGGGTGAGCCAGGAAGCATCTTAATTAATGGGTCCAATAACTCACTTAATTGTCATGACGACAAGTGCTGGCTCTAGTTTTCTTTCTAAATAACTAATGATATCAGTGAATAGTGTGATTCACCTGCACATCCTGTATTCCGGTGGGATATAAGTAATACAGTGCTGCTTTGTTCATAATATTCTAAAAGTTTTGGTGTGGAAGAATAGCTTTCATAATTATTATCTTCAAAACATCCCATCCAATGCTTAGAGTTTGCTTCCTAAAAGCCTTTCTCTGAACCTAATGCCATATGAGTAATCTAGCAAACCCCTTCAATGGCTTTGACTGCCTTACCTTTGCCTTCTCACATTGAGGAGACACATTAAAATATACAAAACGTGACGGATGGAATGCTTAAATTAATCTTGGCCACTTGAAATTACTTGGGCCACAAGTGGAAAGGGTGGCCCAAACATGGGTCCGTGGACACTATTTCACTGGAACCAAGCTATACTTGATGGATGAGCCGTAATAAGGGTGAAAACATTCTCTGGTTGCTTGTGTTCCGGTCCAAGGAGGATCTGCTGTGGTAGTTCGGGCTGAACTGTTCCTACTGGATCAGGGTCAAGACTGATTGTCATATGGTTGGGCCAAAATTTGAAGTGTCCTGCTGTGCAAAATAACAATAGACTGCAATGCGGCTGTAGGAAGGTAGCCTCTTTCTAGCCTTGTTACCCCCACTTTTGGCCTGTTTGTGAGTATATGTCAGGGTGTTTTTACTGTCTCACTGGGATCCTGCTAGCTGTGACCCCAGTGCTCATAGGTTGTGGCCTGAATGTGTTCCCTGTGTGGTGCATAACTGTGTCACTGAGGCTCTGCTAATCAGTGCTCATGCTCTCTCTGCTTTTAAATTTGTCACTGCAGGCTAGTGACCATTTTTTACCAATTCTAATTGGCACACTGGAACACCCTTATAATTCCCTAGTATATGGTACCTAGGTACCCAGGGTATTGGGGTTCCAGGAGATCCCTATGGGCTGCAGCATTCCTTTTGCCACCTATAGGGAGCTCAGACAATTCTTACACAGGACTGCCACTGCAGCCTGAGTGAAATAATGTCCACGTTATTTCACAGCCATTTTACACTGCACTTAAGTAACTTATAAGTCACCTATATGTCTAACTCTCACTTAGTGAAGGTTAGGTGCAAAGTTACTAAGTGTGAAGACACCCTGGCCCCAGCCAAGGTGCCCCCACATAGTTCAGGGCATTTTCCCCGGACTTTGTGAGTGCGTGGACACCATTACACGTGTGCACTACATATAGGTCAATACCTCTATGTAGCTTCACAATGGAAGCCCTAGCAGCTGCAGTTCACTCAGTACACAGGATTACTGTCTGGCGTGAGGAGGTAAGGACTTATCTCCACCAAATTTGGACAGACGTACCACTGGACTGTCGGGGTCACTTGGATCCAGTTCCTGTGTTCCAGGGACCACGTTTGTCAAGATGAGAGGGGACCCAGAAGACCGGTGAAGTAGACGTTTGGTGCCTGCGGAAGCAGGGGGAAGATTCCTTCGAACCACGGGAGATTTCTTCTTGGCTTCCAGTGCAGGGTGAAGGCAGACAGCCCCCAGAGCATGAACCACCAGGAAACAGTTGAGAAAGCCGGCAGGATTAGGCTCCACAATGTCACTGGTAGTCTTCTTGTTACTTTGTTGCAGTTTTGCAGGCGTCCTGGAGCAGTCAGTGGTCGATCCTTGGCAGAAGTTGAAGAGGGAGATGCAGAGGATCTCTGGTGAGCCCTTGCATTCATTATCTGAAGAAAAGCCCACAGGAGAGACCCTAAATAGCCCTTAGAGGAGGATTGGCCACCTAGTCAGGTAAGCACCTATCAGGAGGGGTCTCTGATGTCACCTGCTGGCACTGGCCATTCAGAGGCCTCCATTGTGCCCTCACACCTCTGCAGAGGTCTGGGACACACTGGAGGAGGTCTGGGCACCACCCCTGGGGTGGTGATGGACAGGGGAGTGGTCACTCCCCATTCCATTGTCCAGTTTTGCACCAGAGCAGGGGCTGGAGGATCCCTGAACCAGTGTAGACTGGTTTATGCAAGGAGGGCACCATCTGTGCCCTTCAAAGCATTCCCAGCGGCCAGGAGAGGCTACTCCTCTCAGGCCCTTAAAACCTATTTCCAAAGGGAGAGGGTGTAACACCCTCTCTCTGAGGAAATCCTTTGTTCTGCCTTCCTGGTACTGGGCTGCCCAGACCCCAGGAGGGCAGAAGCCTGTCTGTGGGTTGGCAGCAGCGGTAGCTGCAGTGAAAGCCCCAGAGAGCTGGTTTGGCACTACCCGGGGTCCATGCTGGAGCCCCGGGGATGCATGGGATTGGCACCCCAATACCAGATTTGGAATGGAGGGACAATACCATGATCTTAGACACCTTACATGGCCATATTCGTAGTTTCCATTGTGAAGCTACATATAGGTATTGACCTATATGTAGTGCACACGTGTAATGGCGTCCCGCACTCACAAAGTCCCAGGAAATGTCCTGCAACTATGGGGGGCACCTTTGCTAGTGCAAGGATGCCCTCACACTTAGTAACTTTGCACCTAACCTTCAGCAAGTGAAGGTTAGACATATAGGTTACTTGTAAGTTACTTAAGTTCAGTGAAAATGGCTGTGAAATAACGTGTGCGTTATTTCACGCAGGCTGCAGTGGCAGTCCTGTGAAAGGGTTTGTCTGAGCTCCTTATGGGTGGCAAAAGAAATGCTGCAGCCCATAAGGATCTCCTAGAACCCCAATGCCCTGGGTACCTAGGTACCATATACTAAGGACTTATAAGTTGGGTCCAGTGTGCCTGTTGAAATTGGTAAATGAACTCAGTGACACAGTCAAGCACCACTGACAACACACACATCAGGCCACAAATTATGAGCACTGGGGTCCTGGCTAGCAGGATCCAAGTGACACAGTAAAACACACTGACACACACTCACAAACAGCCAAAAGTGGGGGTAATCATGCTAGAAAGGGGCTACTTTCTCACATCTCTCAAATAGTCTTAGGGCCTGATTCAGAAACTGGCAGAGAGTTTACTGCTTCACAACTGTGATGGATATCCCAACCACTGAAATCTAAATCCCTCTGGATATAACAGTATTTAGATTTCAGCAGATGAGATATCCGTCACCATTGTGAGGGATTAACCCCTCTGTCATATATCAAAATCAGTCCCTTAGACTGAAAATCCTGTAAAAAATATTTAAAAAGAAATGAGGACCTCAAAGGAAGTACTGTGCATGTGAGAAATGTATTATATGAGAAACCCACCCAGTCTGTTACATGGTAAGGTGCAAATTTAAATAATGGTTCCCAATTATGAACTGTCCTACAAGAAATATTCTTCGTAGGCCAGTATTTTTTCTGTGCAAGACAATTAATTTTCTAAAACTAAAACTATAACATACATATTGCAAAAACACTGATTAGGAAACTTTAATGAAATTGCAAAGATTCTGGAATTCTTAAAGAGTTAAATGGTGTGTGCCTTATATTGAAAACCAGAACCTATTGCACAAACAGCTGACTAAAAAAATCTAGCATTTGGAAAATATTAACATCACTGCTTAAAGGTAGCACTATAAAAACATTAATTGAAATTGACAATGTGTCATGATAAGAAAATGTACACCCTCCTTTCATACAGATTTGTGCCATCTTCATGACAGTATTCAGCATCCGTATGAAACTGAGGGCCTGATTTAGAATTTTCAGACCGGTTACTATGTCTCAAATCCATCCTTAAATTAGGTTGTTAGGTCCTTATTTAGTGTTATGCAGCTGGGATATGTTGGGCGTTGAACTCCACTGGTGACCAGGCAACAACTTCAGCACTGATTGGTGTTTGGATAAAGCTCATTGCTTAGTGCTTGGTACTAACTGCCCATCACAGGAATTGGCAGACCTATTTATTGTTTCAGTGAGGTTGCATCCAGGCCGGTTATCGTGACATAAGCCCTCATTACAACCCTGGCGGTAAATGCCACCTACCGCCGTGCTGACAGCCGCCAACATACCGTGACCGTGGCGGTATTCCGCTACGGGTATTATGACCCACACTGAGAAATCCGCCACTATATAGACACACTCACACAAGTCCGCCAGACCAAAGGTCACTGATAAACTGGCAGTACCAAAACCCACACCGTTACGCAAACAGAAATACGCCCACAGTATCAGAACCCACGAATCACCGTGGCGGTCTTTCAACCGCGGTAAACCATTGTTGGTACACACTGCAGCGCTCAAAATGCACACACCCTAACAAAACTCCACCACATTGGAAAATTCAAACTACACACACCTGACACACATACACACACCACACCCACACACCCACAACACTATAAAACACACACCCACAATACCCACAACCCTTTACAACCCAAACATTTTGGCAAGTGAGAGAGAGACAAGCCAGGAGCACCCACTCAATCAGAGCCACAGAACAGCATCACCCATACACCATCCACGCACCTCACACCCCAATACAGCAACCCACACACCTGCACACATATCACTCACACCACATCCATGGCACCCCAAAGACACCCCAGGTTTTCAGAGGAGGAGGTAAGGGTCATGGTGAAGGAAATCATCCGGGTAGAGCCACAGCTATTCGGATCACAGGTGCAGCAGACGTCCATTGCTAGGAAGATGGAGCTATGGCGGAGAATCGTGGACAGGGTCAACGCCATAGTACAGCACCCTAGAACAAGGGATGACATCAGGAAGAGATGGAACGGCCTATGGGGAAGGTGCATTCCGTGGTTCCAAGACACCAGGTAGCAGTACAGAGGACTAGCGGTGGACCCCTACCTCCTTCCCCACAACTAACAACATGGGAGGAGCAAGTCAGGGTGGTCATGCATACTGACGGACTCGCAGGAGTAGCAGGTGGACTGGACTCTTCTAAGTCAAATCTTTACTACTATATCCCCAACCTACCTGCATGCTATCACAACCTCCCACCCCTACCCTCACCCCCATCACTCTACTACCTCATATATACCCCACTATCACAACGCACCCATCCCAATACCAAGCCCTGCCTGCAACACCAATGCATGGAACCCATCACAGACCTGTATGGACACCCATCACCACAGCATCCACACTAGTGACAATCACTTAGCCAAACCAAGCACAACTCACACAAGCCAAAGCTGCCTTGGGAATAACAACCATAGTGGGGAACATACCCATGCACAAGATGGCACATGCAGAAAAAATAACACTGCATTTGCATCCCCACAGGACCCCTACTCAACGTCACTGGAGAGGACTTGCCAGCAACATCCAGTCCCCCCAAAAGAGGCCCACAGTGATGACAGCAGCTCTGTACGCCTGGATCAGAATGACCAACCTAGCCCATCAGGGACCTCTGGACAGTGGGTTACCCTGCCACAGTCCCATGCCACCACAGAGTCTCCCCCCTCAGGAAACACCAGCACAGCACCCACCCAGCAGGCCCATGCCACTGTCCCCAGGACACATCAATCAGCAGTGTGCCCACCACTACAGGGACCCGAGGCAACCCCACAAACCCAGGACGATCAGGGACCTTGGGTCAGTGGCAGAGGGGACACATTTCAGGAGACAGAGGCACAGGACAACAGGAAAGATCGGAGGACTGCTGTGCGAAAGGGAGAGGACAGGCCCAGGGAACCCACTCTCCAGGAGGCACTCACAAACATCCTGGGAACATACCACCATTCCTAGGAGTTCATGGGCCATATACTGGCCAAGTTGCAGGAGACCCAGCGGCTGCAGGAGGGACGGTACCTGGGGATCATGGAGGACCTTAAACTCATCTACACCATTGTGGTCACCATTGCAGGGGTGCTGGGTGACATGGTCAACACCATGAGGGAGGCAGTGGCACAACAACGGGCCCTTGACACTAGCCACACTGAAGAACAGCCCTCCAACTCCACTGGCGCTAGTGGACAGTAGGCCCTGCCACTGGAACAACAGGCCACCAGCACCCCAGCCCCTGCAGAAGGAGAACCATCATGCAAACAGTCCCTGCGATCCAGGCAGAAGCCAGAGAACATTGCCGAGACCCCCACCAGGAAATAAGACTCTCCTGATTGTCACCCTTCTGCCCCACTCTGTCACCCTGTCCACCTTGACCTGCCATTGTTCCACTTCCTATGCCCCCTTGGACAATGCACCTGTGATACCAACAGACTGGACTCTATGCTGGACTTTCCTCCACCATCATCCCAGACCATTGCACATCCCCCACTACTTATGAGCACTTAAATAAACATCATTGGACCGAATACAAATCTGGAGTCTGTCAAATGATTCACATATGTATTAGTACAACATTATCAAGGCATAGCAAGTCCTATGTACAGTTAACTTTACATTGGAATGACCTTTAGTGAGCAGCAGTAAACACACCAGGAGCCAGAGTGGGCCACAGAGATCTGAAAATAGAGATGCAAAAGGGTACAGTGAGTGGCCATAGAGATAGGGAAATCAGGCTGCCATGTACAGTGTCCAACAGAAAAATGAAAAGGAAAGTGAAGTTACAGTGTCTTACCTGTGTGTCACAGGAAGTACTGCTGTATTATATTACTTCTGTTGTCCACATCTTCTTCCTCTGCCTCCTCTTCCTCACTGTCCACAGGCTCCACCGCTGCCACAAGGCCATCTCCAGACTCATCCTCCTGCAGAAAAGGCACCTGGCGTCTCAAGGCCAGGTTGTGCAACATACAACGATGATCTGGCACACCTTCTTGGGTGAGGAGTACAGGGATCCACCAGTCAGATGGAGGCACCTGAACCTGGCCTTCAGGAGGCCGAAGGTTCTTTCAATTATCCACCTTGTTCGCCCATGTGCCTCATTGTAATGTTCCTCTGCCCTTGTCCTGGCATTCCTCACTGGGGTCAGTAGCCATGAGAGGTTGGGGTAACCAGAGGCACCTGCAAATATCGAGGGACAACTGTTAGAAACACACTAACCCTTAGGGACAACCCCATACCCAACACCAAGATATACTGGGTGGGGACCTTGGGCTCACCTATTAGACACACCGGGTGCCTCTGGAGTTGCCCCATCACATATGGGATGCTGCTATTCCTCAAGATAAAGGCGTCATGCACAGAGCCAGGATACTGGCATTCACATGGAAGATGTACTGGTCCACCAACACACCATCTGCACATTCATAGAGTGATAGCTTTTTCTTTCCTGAAGATGTGTTCATTTCTACGGGGGGAGGGACAAATGCCACATGTGTACCATCAATGGCACCAATGATGTTTGAGATATGTCCCTGGGCATAAAAGTCAGCTTTCACTGTGGCCAAATCCTCCACCTGGGGGAATAAGATGTAGCTGCACATGTGTTTCAGCAGGGCTGACAACACTCTGGTCAACAAGTTGAAGAACATTGGCTGAGACATCCCTGATGCCATGGCCACTGTAGTTTGGAAGGAACCACTTGACAGGAAATGGAGTACTGACAGGACCTGCACTAGAGGGGGGATACCTGTGTGCTGGTGGATAACTGACATAAGGTCTGGCTCCAATTGGGCACACAGTTTTTAGATTGTGGACCGATCAAGCCTGTATGTTATGATAATGTGTCAGTGGTTGAAGCCTATGGAAGAAAACGGTGAACAGAGGGTCATAGTCACACATCTATTGCACAAACGATGCATTTTTTCCTTTACCGAACCAGTATGTGAATCCGAAAATCAGTTGCTGTGCCAATGTTTGCTGTGACGCAGTTAGGTGCCATACCTTGGGCCCCCTTGAAATGGCAGCTGCCTGACCTGTGAGGAGGGACAAGTGGAAATGAGGTGATTCCGCTGGCATTGTGTACCATTGCAGCAGGTGGTCATTGGGCCCTATGGGTTCCAGGAGCCAATGGCGATGTACACTGACGGTGACAGTACGCACCATCGCGGACGTGACCGCCATTTTCTATCTGTTCACTCACTTGCTACCTGATCTTTAACAGGAGAGGACCTACACTGCAAGTGCTGCTGTGACCGTTGTCTGGAAGCGACAATGGCTCATGTGTCTGGGGAAAGGGCCCCTGCCTTCACTGCGGAGGAGTTGGAGAAATGGTGGATGGGTTCCTACCCCAGTACACATTACTCCACGGTCCTCCAGACAAACAGGTGAGTACACTGTGAGCATGATGTGTGGGCCATGAATTTATGGATTACTGTGTGTGTAAGCCACATGTAGAGGGGGCAGAGGCGTCCTGGCCAGAGTGCTGCATGTATGGTGGTCAATGGATGTACATCAGGAGATGGGAGGGATCTGGTGGGCCATGAGTGTGACTGTCTGAACGGTTGACTAATTCCCTTTTCTGCTGTCTTTTTCATGCAGGTCAGCGCCCACCAGAAAAAGGGTATTTGGTGTGTCATCGCCAAGGAGGTGCGGACCCTGGGGGTCTTTGACAGGCGCAGCACCCGCTGCCGCAAATGGTCAGAGGACCTGCAACGCTGAGCAAAGAAGACAGCGGAGCCCCAGCTGGGGCTGGCCTCCCAACGAGGAAGGGGTGCCCGTCGCACCATGACTCCCCTGATGTTCTGCATCCTGGCAGTGGCCTATCCGTAGTTGGATGGGCGCTTGAAGGCATCACAGCAGCCACAAGGGGGTGAGTACAGATTCTGAATCATGACCGCACGTGTTAAGGGTTACCTGGGTGGGGGATGTGGGCTGTGGGTGCCCCTAGGCCAGGGCGAAGACGGCAGGGTAGGTCCCTTGTTGGGCAGGCTCTGAAGCACTCCTACCCCAATGATGTTAGTGGGCATCTACTAAAGAGCAGGGTCCTGTGGGTTTCAGGTGTGCAGCTAATGGCGGTAGGCATTGTACCCCATGGGCTGGTGACTATCTTAGTAATCGGTAGTGCATGGCCTAGTGATTAGGGCTGCTCCCTGTGTGTTGTGAACGCCAACGGTGGTAGTGTTTCTGGCATTGACCAAGTGTATCCTCTGTCTCTCCCCCCCTTTTTGTTTTGTCACCCTGTCCTTGTGTGCATTAGCATCATCTGGCGGAGGAGCAGAGGCACCGGCGACGGGGGGAGCTGTATTCCACATGGCCTGGAGGCCGAATCCACCGATGGTAAGGGCACCAGTGGGACGGAGGGCAAGGCGAGCACCACGACTGGGACAGGAGGGGAGACCAAAGACAGCGACTCCACCTCTGATGGATGCTCCCTGGCGGTGGCAGACACCTCTGTGCCCATCCAAACAACAGGTACAGCCGCCACCCCCCTACTAGCATGGCCCTCCCAGCAGCCACTCAGCTTATTTCCTGTGCCTGCTCACCCAGGAGGGTGGGCATCTCCTTCGTCCCAGGCACTTCAGGCCCTGCAGCAGTCAGCCCTGCTGCCCTCAGTGAGGAGGCTGTTGACCTCCTGAGATCCCTCACTGTTGGGCAGTCAACCATTCTGAATGCCATCCAGGGTGTTGATAGGCATTTACAACAAACAAATGCATACCTGAAGGGCATTCATTCTGGTGTGGCGGCCCAACAGAGAACATTTCAGGCTCTGGCCTCCTCCCTGATGGCAGCCCTTGTCCCTGTCTCTAGCCTCCCCCCTCCAACTTCCTCTACCGAGTCCCAATCTCCTCAACCCCAGCCTATCCCAAGCACACCTTCAGACCAGCATTCACCCAAATCAACACACAAAAGTGGCTCAGGCAATCACAAGCACCACACTTTATCTCACAGGCACTCACACACGCACCATCCCCATGAAGACACGCCAACATCCACTGCCTCCACTGTGTCTCCCTCCTCCTCGTCATCCACTTCCTTCCCAGTAGCGTCTCCATTCACACCTGCATGCACTACATACTCATCCACTACCTCCATCACAGCACGCCCATCACAACACACCTCTCACTGGCAGTCACCACCCCCACATCCATGCACACATCCCCTGACCCCTCCTCCCAAAGTACACAAATGCAAGCACCCGCCCACCCAACAGCAATCCACCTCACAACAGCATCCAGCCCATTCACTTGCACCCAAACTCAGTAGACAGACACCTCCTACAACCACTCCTTCTTCCTCCACTCCCAAACCCTCTCCCTCTTCCCACCCAAGTGTCTCTAAGAAGCTTTTCCTGGCACACATTGACCTCTTCCCTACCCCTCCCCCGTCCTCCCCCTCGGGCCAGGGTGTCCAGAACCCAGCCCAGAACCTCAGCCACCAAGTCGACATCTGCTGTGGTTCCTGCATTTAACAGAGGATCCAAAGGGGCACCCGTAAGCCCAGCCAGTGTGCCACCAACACCTGCTAAGGACTAAACCATTCCACTACCTGCCAAGATGAAGAGGGGGACAGCATGCAGCAAGGGGAAGGAGCACCAACCACCCAGCAAGGCCACCCCAAAGACTCCAGCTGCCAGACCCAAGGTGACACCACCATCTGCCAAGGTGAGGAAGGGGGAGAAAACACCAGACAAGGCACTTCAGCCGTCGGAGGCTGTAGGTGAAGGTCTGGTGGCTACCAGCACAACTGCCAGCACTGCCATCTGCACTGCGGCCAGCACCGCCAGCAGCCCCGCCGCTAGCACCGCCGCAAGCACCACTACTGGCAGCAGCAGCAGCCCCAGTGAGCAGCTGTCCGAGGCTGCAGGAGAAGGGCTGAGGCCTTCACCCACCACTGGCAGCTCCGGCACCTGCACCACGACCAGCACTGTTAGGGTTTGTACACAGCAAAGAGCATGTCCCCTCTCACTGCACTAGTGGGTTCTGTAATAGCTCCCTTTTAAACTTACTATTGAAAGCCTTTCTTGTTATCTCACCTCCCCCCCCCCAGGCTTCTGTGTATGTTGTTTAATGTGCTGTTTTGTTTACACATTGGGCCTTGCTTTTACCAAGGCTTCTTTAAAATACTCCTCCCTAGGCCATGTGTTAATCCAACTCATTTGTATAATAACTGAAACTCTGCACACCTTTCAAGAACATGTGCAGCATGTGAGGACCACACCCAGCTCTTCAAACCACACCCAGCTCTGCACACCTTCCAAGAACATGTGCAGCATGTGAGGACCACACCCAGCCCTTCAAACCACACCCAGCCCTGTCTATAAAAGGCATCCCCCGAGCCTCACCCAGTGCTTGTGCTCGTCTACCTCCCGCTTACCTGAGAACAGATCCCTCGGCGCTGGCACTCCTGCTCTTTACAGACTTTCATTGACTTCAATGGGCGCAGCTTCTGGTTCTTCCTTCTTCCGGTTTCCGGTTCCTCCTTGCTTCAGCCTCTCTCCTATGAGTAACCTGCAAAAGAAAAAGAAGACAAGGTTAGACTGATCAGTATCTCTTGCCAGCAACAAGTAAGTGCAAAATCTTTTATTACCTGAAAGAACTTTGACAACAATTTCTGGATTCGTGTACAGAACTTTGTGAAGCAAACATTGTTTTTTCTCATGGAACTTTTAAGAATCGAACAGTGGAAACCATTAACAGCAAGGCAAACAGTAAATCAAGGACTTGCACAAATTACATGCTGTATTTTGATGTAAAAGTACAGTATTTGTTTTATAAAAGATTCTGGAAATATGGGAAAAGTGAGTCTGCTATTGGGAATTTAGGCTTTAGTTATATTATGATGAATGTTTGATACTGGTAATTCTGATAACGGTATTTGTTTAATGTTTTAGAAGCTTTACAGTAATAGAAAACACATCCCAGAGCAGTAACACATTCCAAACCTGGAAACTAGAGACCAGGATGCAAGAGGTACTTTTAGAAGAGAATTTCTAATAAATAAAGGGATAGTCAGGAACCCATTTAGGAATAGGTTGCACTTATCTGTTCTTTGTTTATGTTTCATTAGGCACCAGTTTCTACAGAAGTCAGAAAGGGCCGCAGATTTGTGCAGCACTTCAACAGTGGAAACGCAAGAACGGTGTTGTCTCTCTTTTTTATTTTATCCACTTCCCCCCTTCCCTTGAGCTTCTGTTCTTAGTGCACCGTTTTAAAAACTAGTGTGCTGGAACAAGCAGTTTCAGGGTGGGGTTGGATTGTCTTCAACCTCCATCAGAACTGAACAAGAACTCAGGTGAGCTGGGCTTTGACAGAAGCACAAGCCGTAAAAAATTTCAGTTCTGGTGGACGATGAATACCGGGGAAGAAATAGAGGGCATTGACGTCACGGATATGGCGCAGGCCCTAAATGAGGACTTGGCTCATAATGAATCAGTGTCTGGCATCTTGCAACATATGCAAGAGGAAATAGAGAGATTAAAGATGGAGAATACCTCTTTAAAACAGGATTTAAGCAGGTATAAATTTAGGGGATCTCAGTGGAACACAGCTTCTACGCCTTTGTTTAAAACCTCCTCAGAGACAGGGGCGCCATCAAAACATACAACTTTGCCTTCCCCAGTTGAGGTTACTGTTAATGTTCCTAATGTTGTGCCCTTAGCAGCACCTGAACGTTTTCATGGAGATAGTAACAAATTCCATGTTTTTATCAATCAATGTCAATTACACTTCATTTGTAAGCCACAACAGTTCCCTACTGATGATACGAAAGTGGCATTCGTCTTGTCTTATTTGAGTGGCACAGCAGCCAATTGGTCAATTCCTTTCGTGGATAGAGATGATCCCATCCTCCATAATTGGAATCAATTTAAACGTACCATGACCAGCCTTTTTGCAAAACACACTTTCATGCAGGCAAGTGATAATGAGCTTTTAAATCTTAAACAAGGCAACAAGGATTTATTGACCTATCTCACTAGTTTTAATCGTTTACTCACCGAGACACAGTGGCCAGAAGAAAAGCGTGTCTCCCTTTTTTATAAAGGTTTGAGAGACGAGTTAAAAGACGCGCTGGCTCATATCGTTGATTTGCCAAAAGACTATTCGGACTTTGTAGATTTAGTTGTGAAATTAGAACATAGACTAGGAGAAAGAAAGGGAGATAAATACAAACTGGAATCACGGTTAACTTTTATTAGACACGAGAAGAAAGACACAGATAATAAACTCCCTGAACCAGAGCCTATGCAAATAGGGACACTCAGAGGTCCACTCACATCAGAGGAAAAAGAAAGAAGGAGAAAATTTCAATTATGTTTATATTGTGGCAGGGCAGGTCACTTTGACAGAGAATGTCCAGTAAAGCCTAAAACTCCACGAAAGGGTGCTGTTTCCTCCACCTCCTCAACTGAATCGGGAAACGATTAAGCTCGACAAGGGGAGAGGTTACTTGTTCGAGAAAACATCTTAATCAAACCTCTAATACTGCAGCCTTCAGGGTACCGCACATACCTAGACATTTCATAATTCAGGTCGTTTTAATTGTTACTACCCAAGTGAGGCATTCTCTCCCTGTCCTACTGGACTCAGGCGCGACAGGAAATTTTGTGGATAATAAGTTAGCTGAAATCTTAGGACTTCCTATGTGCCTAAAGCCTTGTCCAGAAGCAGTATGTGCAGTGGATGGGTCAGAATTGACCTCTGGATTAATCACAAAACAAACAAGTCCACTTGTTATGGTCTGTCAGAATGGGCACACAGAGGTGATTAGCTTTGATCTGATAGATACTCCTAATTTTGGTTTGATTCTCGGGGTACCCTGGTTAACAACTCATAACCCAAAAATTGATTGGGTGAATAGAACTGTTACTTTGGATTCCTCTTTCTGTAGAACCAATTGCTATCAAGAAGCAGGTACAGAACAGAGCACAGTATTACACTGTGCTAGTGTTTCACAAGATGAACCAAGTCTCCCTCCTGAATATTCTGACTTTAAAGACGTCTTTGATCCAGTAAAGGCCAGTGTGCTGCCCCCACATCGGTCTTATGACTGCCGTATAGATCTTATCCCAGGGGCCCCTTTACCTAATAACAGAGTATATGCTTTGACTGACGAAGAAACCAAATACTTAAGAACCTACCTAGATGACCTACTACAGTCTGGGTTCATCCGTCATTCCACATCTCCGGTGTCATCTCCACTCTTTTTTATCCCGAAGCCGGATAAATCCCTGCGTGCGTGTATCGATTATAGAGGACTAAATAAGGCTACAATAAAGAATAAATATCCTCTTCCTCTAATACCTGTGTTGTTGGATCAATTAAGACATTCTACTGTATACACTAAACTAGATCTGCGGGGAGCTTACCACCTGGTCCGAGTAAAAGATGGGGATGAGTGGAAGACAGCTTTCAAGACAAAGTTTGGTTTATTTGAGTACACAGTAATGCCCTTTGGGTTATGTAATGCCCTTGCGGCCTTTCAGTTCTTTATAAATGAGGTCCTACACGAATTCCTGGACGTTTGTGTCATAGTATACATAGACGACATCCTCATTTACTCTAAGAACTCAGAAGAACATACCCAACATGTTCGTGCAGTATTATCAAAGTTAAAAGAAAATCATCTTTTTGCTAAGTTAGAAAAGTGTACTTTTAATGTCAACAAGGTGGACTTTTTAGGATACTGCCTGTCACCTCAAGGAATAACTATGGATGTAAAGAAAATCAGTGCTATTGCTGATTGGCCAGAACCATCCTCTGTAAAAGATATTCAGAAATTTCTGGGTTTCGCCAATTTTTATAGGAGGTTTATTGCACATTTTGCAGACATTGCGGCCCCAATAACTACCTTGTTGCGGAAAGGGCAACGATTTCTTTGGACTGATGAGGAGGCACACGCCTTTCAACTCCTAAAACAAAAGTTCACTTCAGCCCCAATTCTGAAACATCCTGATCCTGACTTGCCCTTTTTTGTTGAAGCGGATGCTTCACAAGTAGCTTTAGGAGGAGTTCTCTCTCAACGAGATGCAGTAGATGGCCAGTTACATCCTATAGCCTTCTATTCTAAAAAGTTATTGCCAGCTGAACAAAATTACACTGTGGCTGAAAGGGAACTACTAGCTATCAAAGTAGCCTTTTCAGAATGGAGGCACCATTTAATGGGAGCCAAGTACCCAGTTACAATCTTTTCTGACCATAAGAACCTACAGTTTTTTGGATCACTTAAAGCACTAACACCACGTCAGATGCGCTGGTTAAATTTTTTTAGCACATTTGACTTTGTTATAACCTATAGACCAGGTGCACAACAAATTCAATCTGATGTGTTATCTAGATACGGACATACCTCAGACATGAAACAAGATAAAATAGGAGAACCCATTATTCCTCCCCAAAAGTTGTTGGCACCAGTACAACAGAAGGATTTCATCACAGATCTATATAATGCACACATGCAAATAGCACCTCAGGATTGGTTAAAGGATTCCCATAACACAATACAACGAGGTTTATTGTATCACAACAACATGCTGTTAGTGCCCACCTCTGAATTACAAACACAGGTGATAATTTGGCATCACGCCTCACCGTTGGCAGGTCATCCTGGTTGGGTAAAAACCCTGGAAAATGTGCAAAAACACTTTTGGTGGGACACTATAAGAAAGGACATTAAGCAATTTGTCACTACCTGTCCAATTTGTGCAAGACATAAATCTTCTCATAAGGCTCCTGACGGCTTGTTAATACCAATGCCAACACCCAAACAACCTTGGCACACTGTGAGCGTAGACTTTATTGTAGGTTTACCACCTGTAAAATCCTTCACAACAGTGTTGGTTATAGTGGATTTTTTATCTAAAATGGCACATTTTGTACCATTACGGAAATTACCCACGGCGGCAGAATTTGCAGATATTTTTATAAGGGAAATTGTGCGTTTACATGGTTTGCCAAGCAAAGTGGTGTCAGACCGAGGGAGCCAGTTCAACTCCAGATTTTGGAAAAAATTATGTGAAAAACTGAAAATAGATGTGGCCTTATCCACTGCTTTCCACCCAGAGACAGATGGACAGACTGAACGACTGAACCAAACCTTACTTCAAACGCTACGTTGTTTATTGGCTGATTATTCTAGTGAATGGTTGGAAGCTCTCCCTGTAGCAGAGTTTGTTTATAATAATACTGAGCATTCAGCTCTACTTTGCTCACCATTCTATTTCTTGCAGGGGTATCATCCAAGAGCTATACCCATTTTATTAGAAGATTCCCTGTTGCCTACAGTAACGGATAGACTAACGAGGTTAGGTGACATACAAGACAAAGCCAGGAAACATTTATTAAAGTGCAAGGAAAGCATGAAAAGACAAGCAGACAAACACAGGTCTGAGGCCCCAATGTATAAAATTGGTGACAAGGTATGGCTCTCCACAAAGAACCTAAACATAGAGGGATCCCGAAAGCTGCAACCACGTTTCATTGGACCCTTTAGTATAACTGCCATAGTAAACCCGGTAACAGTAAAATTAGATTTACCAAAAGAATATCCAGTACATACTACATTCCATGTGTCCTTGCTTAAGCCGTACAACTCAAAAACCCGACCTGAACCACCACCTCCACCCATACCAATTAAGGGAAATCTGGAATATGAAGTGAAAAGCATAAAAGACTCAAAAAGAATTAGTGGACGTCTGTTTTATTTAGTAGAATGGAAAGGATATGATGAATCTGAGAATTCATGGGAACCAGCATCATATGTACATGCCCCACAGCTGATTAGACGGTTTTATTTAAAAAATCCAGGAAAACCCCGTCCTGTAGGAGGGCCTTTGAGGGGGGCAACTGTTAGGGTATGTACACAGCAAAGAGCATGTCCCCTCTCACTGCACTAGTGGGTTCTGTAATAGCTCCCTTTTAAACTTACTATTGAAAGCCTTTCTTGTTATCTCACCTTCCCCCCCCCAGGCTTCTGTGTATGTTGTTTAATGTGCTGTTTTGTTTACACATTGGGCCTTGCTTTTACCAAGGCTTCTTTAAAATACTCCTCCCTAGACCATGTGTTAATCCAACTCATTTGTATAATAACTGAAACTCTGCACACCTTTCAAGAACATGTGCAGCATGTGAGGACCACACCCAGCTCTTCAAACCACACCCAGCTCTGCACACCTTCCAAGAACATGTGCAGCATGTGAGGACCACACCCAGCCCTTCAAACCACACCCAGCCCTGTCTATAAAAGGCATCCCCGAGCCTCACCCAGTGCTTGTGCTCGTCTACCTCCCGCTTACCTGAGAACAGATCCCTCGGCGCTGGCACTCCTGCTCTTTACAGACTTTCATTGACTTCAATGGGCGCAGCTTCTGGCTCTTCCTTCTTCCGGTTTCCGGTTCCTCCTTGCTTCAGCCTCTCTCCTATGAGTAACCTGCAAAAGAGAAAGAAGACAAGGTTAGACTGATCAGTATCTCTTGCCGGCAACAAGTAAGTGCAAAATCTTTTATTACCTGAAAGAACTTTGACAACAATTTCTGGATTCGTGTACAGAACTTTGTGAAGCAAACATTGTTTTTTCTCATGGAACTTTTAAGAATCGAACAGTGGAAACCATTAACAGCAAGGCAAACAGTAAATCAAGGACTTGCACAAATTACATGCTGTATTTTGATGTAAAAGTACAGTATTTGTTTTATAAAAGATTCTGGAAACATGGGAAAAGTGAGTCTGCTATTGGGAATTTAGGCTTTAGTTATATTATGATGAATGTTTGATATTGGTAATTCTGATAACGGTATTTGTTTAATGTTTTAGAAGCTTTACAGTAATAGAAAACACATCCCAGAGCAGTAACACATTACAAACCTGGAAACTAGAGACCAGGATCCAAGAGGTACTTTTAGAAGAGAATTTCTAATAAATAAAGGGATAGTCAGGAACCCATTTAGGAATAGGTTGCACTTATCTGTTCTTTGTTTATGTTTCATTAGGCACCAGTTTCTACAGAAGTCAGAAAGGGCCGCAGATTTGTGCAGCACTTCAACAGTGGAAACGCAAGAACGGTGTTGTCTCTCTTTTTTATTTTATCCACTTCCCCCCTTCCCTTGAGCTTCTGTTCTTAGTGCACTGTTTTAAAAACTAGTGTGCTGGAACAAGCAGTTTCAGGGTGGGGTTGGATTGTCTTCAACCTCCATCAGAACTGAACAAGAACTCAGGTGAGCTGGGCTTTGACAAGCACCTCCACCTGCACCACTGCTAGCACCGCCGCAGGCACCACCACAAGCACCGCCACCTGCACTGCTGACAGTAGCACTACTACCAGCAGCAGCAGCTCCAGTGGGCAGCCGTCCGAGGCTGCAGGAGAAGGGCTGGAGCCTCCCACCACCACTGGCAGCACCCCCACCAGCACCGGCACTACCACCAGTTTGCAGCCTTAGCCGCCGCAGGATGGAGTCTAGCCCTGTCTCCATGGACAATCATACAACCTGGTCACTGCAAATCTCGTGCCTCAGACACCCAGGTGAGGGACTGCGAACTGCCACACCCCAAGTGTTGCATCATTGGGCACAAGGCCCCCTCCAGAACCAGTGGAGATAGGCATCGACTCACCCTATCCTTGGCAGGATGAAGCACACTGGGCTCAAAGCCCCCTCCAGAATCAGTGGAGATATTCATCCACCCACCCTTTCCTTGGCAGGATGAAGCACACTGGGCACAAAGCCCCCTCCAGAGCCAGTGGATATATGCATCCACTCACCCAATCCTTGACAGGATGAAGCACACTGGGCACAAAGCCCCCTCCAGAACCAGTGGAGATATACATCCACTCACCCTATCCTTGGCAGGATGAAGCACACTGGGCACAAAGCCCCTTCCATAACCAGTGGAGAAAGGCACCCACTAGAGGGACTGTGGCTTTGCACTCCCCAGGAGCAAGCAGTGGGCAAACCATCCACTTTAGAGACTTGTGAGACTGTGGCTTTGCACTCCCCAGGACCAAGCAGTGGGCAAACCACCCACTTGAGAGACTTGTGAGACTGTGGCTTTGCACTCCCCAGGAGCAGGCAGTGGGCAAACCACCCACTTGAGAGACTTGTGAGACTGTGGCTTTGCACTCCCCAGGACCAAGCAGTGGGCAAACCACCCACTTGAGAGACTTGTGAGACTGTGGCTTTGCACTCCCCAGGACCAAGCAGTGGGCTTGTAGCCCCCTCGAGGAGCAGTGACGTTATTCCATCTTCTGGATGAGGTGCCCCCCCCTTCCTCATTCCCCTGCGGTGCCTGTGTGTTTTCGACCTGATGCCCCTGCAGTGTTCTCTCCGTATTAAGGCAGGAGTCAAGTGTGGGTGTGGTCCATGATTTTTGGCTCAGTGGCCCACGGACACTTTGAATGGACAATGTACCACTTTATGTACATATTTTATATTTTTTTAAATACTGTTTTTTCTATTTATTACGTATATCTGGCTATTTCTAAAAAATCACTGATTTAACTCTATTCCTTTTGTCCTTGTGTTCTTCCAGGGGGTTACAGGGTGTAAATGCAATGTTGATGCATGTGTTTGTGTGTATGGTGTTGTGGGTGAATGTGGAGCTGGGAGAATTGTGTGTTGCATGTGTGTCATTCTCTTTTTCCTCCCCCTCTCCCTTGTGTACTAGGTGCAGAACTCACCATGGTCGTCGCTGCCGCCTTTCTTATTCCTGGTAGATGAGGAGGTAGATCAGCATGGGCAGGACCTGCAGCTTGGGCTCCATGGCATCCTGGTTCTTCGTTTGTGTCGAGCGGTGAGTGGTTTCCCTTCCAAGTCATGTTTCCGCCGTGCTTTTGATGGTGTTGGTACCGCCCCAGAGAAGCTGACGGATAGGCCTGTTGTGATGGGGTGGGGGGTACATTGTCTTCCGCCTGTCTGTTGGTGGTTACCGCCACAGTGTTTGTTGCTACCGCTATTGCGGTCAGAGTGTTAAAGTGGCTGGCTATGTTGGCAGTTTCCGCCATGGTCGTGATCCCATTTTTTTTACAGCCAGCTTGTTGGCAGTATTACTGCCACTTTAACACCGACCGCCAGGGTTGTAATGAGGGCCTTAGTGTCAAAGGGGGAAGTGGCTAAACAACCATCTACCAGTCTCTTCACTCTGGCAGTCCTCCCCAACGTTAACAAAAAACACTAACACACTGAAAATAAAGGCATTCTGCATGGCTTAGTCGCAATTACACCTACAATCCTAAACGTCCTTCAGGCAAGTCAGTGGAGCAGGCTTGGTTCTCAGCTGGTATCGGGACTGGAATGTACTCCTGCCATTTCCTCTGTAGCAGCTGATCACACCACTGCTATCACTGTTCAGTTGATGAACTGTGTACCAAGTCATAGTGATGTCAGGTCAGGCATTCATCTCTGAAGATACACCTCTGGATGACAAAGTTTCATGAACTACGGACTCAATTCACAAAGGTAAACTTGGACGAAAAGTCTAAACTTAGAACTAAAGTCTAACTTTAATTATAGTAAAGATAGAATTTTGGTCCAAGTTTAGACATTTGGTTTAAGTTTAGGCTTTTGGTCTAAGTTTAGATCAAAAGCCTAAACTTAGACCAAAAGTCTAAACTTAGACCAAAAGGCTATCTTAAAGTTAGACTTTAGTTCTGAACTTAGGGCTAGATTTACAAGGCCCTTGCACCCCTTAGTGCCACATTTGCAGCAAAAGTTTTGTTGCAAATGTGATGATACCGGGCCATTACCATGACACCATATTTACAAGGTGGCGCAAACTAGGTAGAGGGGGCATTCCCTCATTAGAGGGTCGCTAAAAATGATGCCATGGAATTTACAAGATTACATTGCACCACTTCTAGCATACTTTTTAATGCATGCTTAAATTAGGCATTAGCAGACTTTTTTTACCCAATCCAGTATAGCGTTACAATAGCATCACAAACATGACGCTATTGCCTCTAACATGCACCATGGTGCACCGTATTATCAATGCAGCACGACCATGGTGGCATTAGGGGGCCTCAGAAAAAGTGGTGCATCACTAGTGATGTGCCACTTTCTTCTGAATATAGCCCTTAGACTTTTGGTCTAAACTTAGACTTTTGGTCTAAGTTTACCTTTGTGAATCAAGCCCTACTGCGGTTCCAAGTGACCACGGCTGCTGAGAGCCTACGAACGGTTATTAGCTCTCTTCTCCAACCATACTTCCATGAAACCTCTTCAAAAATGATATGTTTCTGGTAACTTACTCCCATCATGGTTGAGGAGTTATCAGTATGTCATGGTGCTCAATCACTACCGAAGGCAGGGGTTCAAATGGCAGTCTGAATTTGCTTCCCAGGTAGCTGCTATTGACTACCACTTGAATGTATTGCAGTTTCACACCTCATCGAATACTCATGTGAGTACTACAATGTTGATGTTTCAGGAGCACTTGTTGGTCATCAATAGGCATAGGCATTCAGATCAGGGGGTGGGGAATGACATCCTTTACAATTTGTCTCACACATGCCTGACTAAGGGCCATGCCAGTGGGGTTATGTGGTGTCTGGTAATACTCCCTGAGGAATTAGTAAATGGCTCACTCTAGTGGCTGTTGGTTGTGGTAAGCAATGCAGAACACCATGTTTAAGGATCGTACATAAAGTTCTATCTCTTCGTTGGTGTTGCACTGTTTTTTTTTCCTTTCTGATTACCTGTTTATGGATTTTTTTACTGTGGGTGTCTCACTACTGGTGTCTCATCCACGGTAAAAACATTGTAAGTGGACTGTGCATGTTTATCACCAGTGTCTGCCTTTTCAGCTAAGGCTGCTGTGACGCAGCTTGGATAAGAGGTACTTGGCTTGTAACACATGAACACATGTGCACACGCCTGTGCATAAATGTGAGGGCTGCGCATGAAAGACTACTTCCATGCGCAGCCTGCACATGCAGCCTGGTAACAGTGCACAGGTATTTTCCTGCAATGAGGACTCCACAGGGATAGGTTTTCACCTGGGATAGGCCTCATGAGGGTAGTGTACACTATTAGGGAAAGTCTCATGAGGGTAGTGCACACTATTAGGAAAAGTCGTGTTCTTTACTGTTTTAATTATAGTGACACCTCATTATGCACATAGTGAGGGAACTGCCTTAGAGTGTAGTTTCCTTTTTTCCTTGGCCTATAGAGAAAATTGTTGTCTTGAATTATAGTGTAACCTGTGCAAGAACACACAATTTGCAACTTCCATTAAGATAACTGTACATCTTGTGGGTCAGTTAGAGCTTTTATATTTTCCTGGCTCAGCTGAAAACCAGAGACCCGACTTGTTTTCACCCTGTTGGGTCCAGTGATTACATTTTCTCACCCCTCTCCATGTTCCTAGCTCACCCAGGTACCCGATTCCCCTGGTGGATTCATAGTGCGGGGCCGGGACCCCATACCAGACCCCTGTGTACTCTTATTTATGGGGAAGCTCTGTTGTACTTTCACGGGATGAGGCAGGATAGGGCCCAGGACCCAATCCCTGGGCCTAGGGATGACAGCAGGAGGATGCCGCATCCATACGCGTCTGCCCACTGAAGTGGGCAGACACAAAGGAAGGCAGCTGACTCCTATGGCAGCAGACGGTCATGCTATTGGTGTGCGGGGCTGGCGAGGACAGCTGGTGGTGGGCTCCTGTGCTGCCCTCCAATGAATGCAATCTCTGGGGTGCCCAGGTGGGACAGGGTACCCCCACCCAAAAAATGAAAAACGTGGTGCAGGGTCGCATACGAAGAAAAAGAACAATCAAATCACCTGAGCTCTCCCCTGCTCAGCGGAAGAGCCAATACTATGGTATTCACTGCTCTTCGAAGACTCACCCCATAATGCTTTGCTGGGCCTTTTACTATACTTGCATTTTCACCCATATCTCAACCTGTGGGGGTCGTCAGATGATGGGACCACCACCAAATTTCTAAGCACAACGTTTCTCTGCTCCTTGGACCATCTTCTGGTTCCTCACCTTAAATTATAGGGGGAGACCGACCCAAAATCATCACCTTCCCTGGTGTTACTTGCATTTTTTAGATCTTCTATGGCTGGAGCTTTTGCTGTACAGCAGGTAGTAGTTTGCTCTCTAGGGGTCTTGTGTATGGTAACAATTTACAAGACCTGCAAAGTCTAAAACTATGTTGACCAATGGTTGTTTGGTGATGCCTTCTAGAAGCTGATTGTATGGTTGCACTGCAATGCTTGTTCGTGTTGCTATGGGGGTCATTACAACATTGGCGGGCGCCAACCGCCTCCCACAAAGTTGTAACCGCCGTGCGGCCGCCAATGCGGCCACAGTCCCACGGTGCCCATTATGACATCCCTGCTGGGCCGGCGGGCGGAAACAGAGTTTCTCTAACCCGGCTGTCTTAAGACAGCGATGTTAGAGACATTTAAAGTGTGCATGTCAGACTGCCCATCGTAAGAGGGACATGCAATTAAACTAAAGTGCACAGGTCCTTGTTGATGTCACTCAGCAGCAGTGGCCCCGCCCCATCTTGACACTTGGTTCTGGGGGCATTTTTTTAGTGGGGTGATGCTTCTCCGTTCTTGAGGAGGGGCTGTTCTTATTGTGACAGCAATGGGGACACACATGAAGTAAGTCCTTTTACTTTTCAATAATGTCTGCTTACTCAATTTTTTTAAGCTTTGCCTCCAATTTTGGACGCCAATGGTTGTTTTTGTTGGCATGTCTACTTGGAGTGACTAGGTTGACTAGTTCAACTTTTATGGGCTTTTGTGGCACCATCTCCATATGTGAGGATCAAGCCATTCATCCTCCTCGGCATCAGAATGTCATGGAGGGCATTTCTGCAACTTGTTAGATGTATTACCATAACTTGGAGGAATCACAACCTTGAACCACCTGTACCTGTATCTCCTCCATTTTATTCTTGCAGATGCTAGCCAGATCTTTGACCCTAACATGGAATACATCGAAGAACAACCCCACTTCTTGACAGGCTTGCCTAAAGATGAAGCGTTCAGAGCCAGGTTTAGCCATACATACAAAATATACAGTGAGCATTATAACCATCATTTTATTTGTGTGTGGGGCCTGCCCCTTTCACAGAGACCAATATTTTGTAGATGTAAGCTCCTGCCAAGTGCAAGCACAATGCATGTTTTCACTTTTTGTGTACTCCTGTAACCACGAAGTACAGATTAAGTAATTCGACCCACAGCTTCAATTTGGGTGCTTGGGCCAACAGGGGCCATGTGTTGGCAAAAGGTCCAATGGCTGGTATACCTGCCATGTCAACCTGGATGGCAACCTCTGTCCTCCTTTATGATGCATTATGTCAGAGATAGATTCTGGTGTGCTAGGGTGCAAGGGATAATAGCCTGCCCAGTACCCTCTCGTCTGGTCATACACTGCAATGGACTTACACTTCGACACTTGCTGCACGGCAGGAGGCTTCAAACAGTGTGGGTGCATGGTCTTGAAGGGTGCAGTAGGTAATAAACTGTGCAGCAGTTGGAAACCTTTGATTTGCAAGCCAACTGTAGACAAACCATTCACCAGGCCATCAGGAGATGTGAGTATAGCAGCAGGCTCTGCTCGGTGCACAAGCACCAGCTAGGGTCCATCTGTCATGTAGTTCCAACTAGGCCAACAAGATGACAGGTTGGGCCCTTTTAGGAATGTGCCACTAGGTGTGGCTTTCCATAGCCTGCATGGGGTTCTGCCCTACCTGTAGAGACAACCCTTTGTGGGGGTGCATGGTTTAGTAGGGCAGAGGGCAGAGACAGTGCCAGCTGTGGGAGGCACTCAGTGGTTCTTGGTGGCAGGAGCGCTTGGTTGCGGAGTGACCTGCTCAGCTACACTGAAAAGAGGTGTCACTGTGGGACAGCCATCCTCATCGACATTGTTGAGCATTACACTCTATCCATGACCAGGCCACAGTGTCAGCACTGATTGGTGCTTGAATAAAGATCATAAACAGGTACGCATGGTACTAACTATCACCACAGGAAGTGTGAGTCCTATTTATTGTTTCACTGGGATCACATCCGATCTTGTTCATTGTAACACACTGTAAAAGTTGGATGTAGCTAAACACCCCTCTACCTGTGGTACACTCCCTTCACTCAAGGAGTGGGCCACAAACATAATATGATAATCGTCAATGTGGCAGATGTCTGGTCCACTGCACTACAAATGCGTTATAGCGCATGACACTTATAATACAGTGATTAAAATATCCTGATCCTCCACATTTTGGGAGAGTATCCCATACACCCAACTGTAAATATAACCCTTAATATTATAAGCAATGGCATACTGCCTGTCAGGTTTCTCCATGAGTTACATCTTCCAGCAAAACAGAGGCAATTAGATTTTCTGTTTGAATTGCAAAACCGTAATGTCATACACACCAGTTTAGTAGCAAAAAGCACCTGGGTTTTGCAAAACGGCTCAAAACCACACTGCACAACTTGTCCTGAACCTGGTAGAACTGAGGATAACACCGCTGCACTTTGTTTTTATAGCACAAATCTGCTCCAAAGGCATTAGAGCACCTTACAACAGAACCTGTTACATAATTAGCTATTTAAAGCAAATATTATGGTTGCCCTTCACCTCTTTTTTATGAAACTAGGCTGCTACATTAGAAAGAGCTATTGAGTTATCTGATCCTCTTTAGCTTTTTATATCTGCATTGAAGTGTCTGTTTTACAATGTAATTTCTCATTTTGATGGGATTATTCATAAGAGTTGTTGGACATGGCCCTCTCTACAGGGTCACCCTCAGACTTTTAGCTCTTACCACTCCTGCTTTCAGAACCCATTTTTGTTGGCTTTCAAGACTATGACCCTCATTACGACTTCGGCGGTCACGCTCAGACTTTTAGCTCTTGCCTCTCCTGCTTTCAGAACGCATTTTTGTTGGCTTTTAGGACAATGGCCCTCATTACGACTTTGGCGATCTTTCAGAAAGACCGCCGAAGCCGCGGGGGCCACTATACCGCCAGTGCTGGTGGTATTTGTGGCTCCCTATTATGACATTTCTGCTGGGCCAGTGGACAGAAACAGCGTTTCCATCCGCTGGACCTGCGGAAAAAGCACATCAACATTGCAGCTGGCTCGAAATTGGGGCAGTGAAATGCGCGATGGGGCTGTGCCTGAGGGCCCCTGCACTGCCCATGCCAAGTGCATGGGCACTGCAGGGGCCCCCAGGGGCACCCCAACCCCCCCTTACCACCAGCGTTTCCATGCCAGTGTACCGCCAGCCGCCAGGGTTGTAGTGAGGCCCTATATATACCTCTGCTAACCAATTCTAAAATGTTTGTCCTCCTCCTTTAAACATAGTAAAATTGGCTGACGCCCAATTGGTACATTCAATTTACTTGTAAGTCCCTACTAAAGTAGTACTGCATGTACCCAGGTCCTGTAAAGTAAATGCTCCTTGTAGGCCAGCAACACTTATTGACCTAAACACTTAAGCAGCCTTTTAAAAATGTCTCAGGCCTGCAATAGCAGGTTGTATGTGCATAGGCACAGTGGGACAAGGACAGAGAGGCAGGAGGTTCCAAACACCTCTATTGGGGGGTAAAACACAAGAAGCTTCTCACATTTCAAAGCTAGCACCAAATTTAAAAGTAGGACCCACAGATTTCCTCTTCAGGTCAGTTATGGACCTGCGGAAGACTAAGAAGAAAGACAATTTTGCTGCCCTGCTGCTGGAAAGACTACCCTGCTGCCCTGCTGCTTGAGGAAGGAAGATTGTTCCTGCTCCTTGAACCCAGAACCACTGAAGTGACACCAGGGGCTAGCTGACTGGCACCATGTTCGGAGCTACAGGGACGTGACAACTTCCAAAGACCTGTCATGCATCTGCCTAGTTACCCAGACTAACTTGAACTGCCTGTGCCCTGCTACTGGCCTATGCTGGAGTGAGTCTTGCTTCTCAAGAGGTGTCCCTCAAGGCCTGGAGCCTTGGCTGGCATCAGAATATAATTCTTCTCATCTGACTGTGGGTTCCCTCAGAACCAGCGCAGCATGACACAACTAGATGCAGCGTGACACAGGACCTCACAACACAGCAGCTTGCATCACCTGATGAGTGGCCTCATCGCAAATGACGAAGTGCAATGTAACTAGATGCAGGACTTCGCTTTGCAGCCTTTACAGCTCCTCATTGGAACTGACGCAGAGCAACGCAATGCTCCACATCAAGGACATAAGGTACAGTTCTCATTGGGACTACCCAGTATCCCTGTATCTGGCCCACATTCCATTGTGGTTGGTCTGAACATGTAACTTTGACTCAGTCCAGTGTGAACAGCGTGAACAGATAACCAGTTGGCGCTTTTTGCTTTTAGGTGTTATACTTACCTTAAAACCTTGAAACTGATTAGCTCCAGTTATACTGATTGGATTTTTATTGTTTGGATGTCAAACGTTTTATTCAATTTTAGTTTATATTTTTAAATTGGTGTGGGATTTTTCTTCTGTTCTCTTCTTGATTACTCTTTGTGTGGTACACAAATACTTTACACACTGCCTCCAATTTAAGTCTGGTGAATTTAGCAACACCTAGACAAAGATTGTGGCTGTGGCATGAGAAGGGTTCACACCACCCCATCCAACAACTCAATTCCTCAAAATAATTAATCAATTATTCATGTTTTAGTATATCGAATTCAAATTCTGGATTTGTTTAGCATATAGAAATAATTTGAATATTTGTTTTTCCCTATTCTTTTATTCTGTGGTTGAAATAAAAATAAAATCTAAAAATGCATAATTATTCTACCATCTTTTCTTTCTTTCATTATTTATCAGATTGTATATAACACCGACATAGCTCAGAGTCATCAGAGCACTTGACAATAAAGTAGAACATGCCCATAACAAATACAAAATATGCATGTATATTAAATGTAAAGTGGTCACCAGGCAAGCCTCCCTGTGGGGCAGTGCTCTTCACAGATATTGATTGTAAAACATACCAATGAAGAACATGTGGTACAGTACCATGTGAGGATCATAAATCTTTAATGCCAGTTGAGGTTGATTTGCAATTGGCAGGAGGGTGAGGATGTAGGCGCTGTTTAGACCAGTTGTCTTTCAGGGAGAAGAGCTTTTCTTTCCTAGCCACAACTAATTACCTGCCTGTTCATTGCTATTTATTCACTCATGCATTAGCTAAATGTGGTTTATAGTAGTATATTTATGTATTGGTTATTGAGAGTATGACTACCCAACGGGTGTCTTTGTGCTTAGGCCAAGAAACAAAATCTGCATACTAGTCAGAAATAAAACCAACCTTAAATTAATATGATTCTAGAGCTTTGCGGAATTTTCTGGCTCAAGACGTCAAGCCAAGGCAGCTTATTGCAGGCTTGAGCAGTGACCACAGGAAAGGCCTTCCCCCTAGCCGTACTTTATTGAACTTTGGAGTAGTAATCAGACTAGCAGAAGATGACTATAGTAGTTGGGGGGCAGTATCTTATAGACATATCTAAGAAATACGTGTCCCCAGATGTAGGATAAAGAGCTTTGTGGACCACAGAAGGCTTTAAACTGACATTTACTCTTAATAGGTAGCCAGTGAAGCAGTCTAAGAAGGACCATTACAGTAGTCCAGTCTACTAAGGAACAAAGTTTGCACCAGCAATTGTCTGGAATGCTGAGGGATGAGCTGGATGATCTTCCTAAGTTGTCCCAAAAGAAGAAAACAGGTGGACATGAATTCATTAATGTGCAACTCAAACGAGATCCTACGTTTCTAGGTGACAATGAAGATACAGAACATTTGCCCAGAGTTTGAGGCCACCACCCATGGGTCCAGGTGGAAAGGTTCCCAAAATATAGCACTTCTGTCTTTTCAGAGCGTTGTTATTTATCCAGCTGGCCAGTTTAACCATGTAGCCCCTAAGATGCTCCTGAATTAACGTGATTTCACCTTCCATGAGAATGATATTTTGAGTATCATTTGCATACCTATAGAATTGAAATCAAAAGGATGTAATCAGGTCTGTTGGAGAGGCACATCTATTTAGAGAGTGTAGGACTAAGGACAGATCCCTGTGACACTTCATAGGTAATGTCCTTAAACATAGAGAAAAAAGATGCCATCTGCACAGCCTGTGTTCTATTTGCCCAAAATGATTTTAACCATGCAAGTGGCTTATCACATAGGCCAATGGGAGAAAAGCTTTGCAATAGTGTTGCATGTGAGACCATGTCAAATGTAGCCGACAGATAAATAAGTGTAAGTGCTGTGGTATTGCCAGCATCTTCAGCCATCTTGAGATCATTAATAACAGCCACTAGCCCAGTTTTTCTCTTCACAGGATGTAACTAGTTGCGTGTTAACCCACGTTTCTACAACTTTGGCATAGACTGGAAGCAGAGAAACAGGGAGACCCAGATTTAATCACTGTGATTTTATATATTACCTCTTCATATGTGATAGGAAAAAAACTCTGACCACTCCTTTAGTATGGCCAATTTTGATACAAAATCTTCTATTGTGGTCCCATTATCTGTAAAAGTAGATAGAATAGATTTGATCGGCAACTGAAAAAAAGTCAGCCAAATCTGAACAAAGCCTTTGTGTAGGTAGGGCGCTGGGCAAAAGATACGGAGCTTTAACTAGGGAAGTATGTACTGAAAACAGTTCCCTAGTGGGATTGTTGGCTGACACCATTTTACTGAGATAGTAGTTTACCCAGCAAGTTTTCAGCAACTTTTTATATGCCATAAGTTCTGCTTTATAGGTTTCTCTGCCATTATCCCAATTTTCCTTCCTCTAGAATCACTTCAAGCATTTGCACTTCCTTTCAGCTTGTACTAATTCTTGAGTATGCAAGGGGGCCCATGTGTTTTATGATACACAGTTCAATTTTTAGGTAACAGCACTATGTCAAGAGCTCCCTCAATCCAAGAGTAAAACTATTCCAAAGACATGTCAATATTAGTATTAGGCTGGATATTAGGTTTTGATTTCTCTAAACAGTTCCTTAGTCTATTTGGTTATGTTTAGACCAAGCCCGATAGTATTAAGTAAAGGGTAGTTATTGAGGGGGAAGAGGCATCTTATGCAAATGAAAATAAACTTGTGATCAGACCATAGAACCTCCTCCAGTCTCCACATTGATCAGTCCCTTTCTGGCATGGATGTGGTCCAATATACTGCCTGCCATGTGACAAAAATGATGGACCAGTTATGTCCTCTCCAAGCCTGAACGAATATTGGTAATGTGCCAGATAGTGGTATTCATATCATTATCCAAGTTAAGATTCAGATCTCTGAGTACAACTAAAGAATTAGGGCCTCATTACGAGTTTGGCGGTTGGACCGCCGGACCACCATGGTGGCAGTCTTTCAAATGACGCCAGGATGCCAGTCTCAAGACCACAAGATTACAAGTTCCCTACAGGGCTGGCGTAACTGGCAGAGGGAGTCAGTGGGCAGTTTTATGGAGCTACTGCCGGCCATGCATCCCTACCTATCGGCATGACGGGCGGACTGTGCCCATGCACCATGTCGTGCATGGGACACAGTACGCCCCCAAAGCCCACATTTTTGGGTGGCCCATATTGGCCCCCACCTCTCCCTCCATGGGGCTGTACCCCTTGGAGCCCCCCATTTTGGGACCCTTACCTACCTGACCAACAAGCTTTCCATTGGGGTGGGATCACCATTGAAAGCTTGGCGGTCCTGCAGGTCGTAATGGCCATGTCAGTCCCAATGCCAGGATCTCCAACATTGGCCCCTTCAGGCCCCAACACACTGACTATGGTGGTACCGGCGGTCCGCTGGTGGTTTTCTGGCAGTCTGACTGCCAAACTTGTAATCCGGCAGTCTGACCGCCAAAGTTGCAGTGGTCAGACCGCCACCGCTAATATATCGGTCCACAGACCGCCAAACTCGTAATGAGGCCCTTAGTCTCTAAGGAAACTGTATAAACTATTTTCTGAAAAGAACCGATTACATTTTTTACTGGCCTCCGACATTGATATATCAGTAAAATATTACCGTCCATTTCCAGTTTAAGGTTAGAGACATGCCAAGTAATTCCATGTCTTGTTCCATCGTTACTTGTAAAGAGGAGCAGACCTAGGATTCTTTACAGATTAAGGCTTCTCCTTCAATTTTGTGTGATCTGTTGGTGGTGTAGATAGCTTATCCTGGAGGTATTGTGAGAGCTGCCACATGGTCAGAATTCTCCTTTATCCATGTTACAGTGACAAATAGTCCAAATTACTTCCTTCAAGTAATGTATGAATTTCTATAGCACCTTTTGACAGTGACTTTACAGATATAAGGCTATATTTATTCTCACATGCAGACTTGGGCTTATCTTGCATCTTAACCTCCTACCTAAAGTCCGTACCCTCCCTCCTGGGTGCTACCTCTGGGAGTGACCACAGTTGTCACCTTTTTCAACCTCCAATAGTAAAGGATTCTTTAAACTAGAACTGAGATTAAGAAGACTCTTCGGATAACTCATACTAAGTGGAGAAAACGTCAGTGATATGAGATGCGAACTGGAATAACGCCTGTGCAATTGTGAATCAAAATGGGCAGCATGCCGGGCCCTAGGGCCAGATCAGACGCAGACGGCAGCAGTAACCTCCGTGTTTATATAGCCCAGCCTACACATGGCATCCAGGCAGGAGGAAACACTAGAGCTCGCCTAACATAAGATGCCCCCTCTAGAATGGGACAGCACAGAAAAGGAAAAATGGTGAATTCTGCGAGGTGGTCCAATACAAGGATCGTGCACTGACCCAGAAGCTGAACGGTCTAGTTTTCCCCACCTTTAAGCCCCAGGGTACCAGAAAGAGAGTCTCACACAAAAATCGGCCCAATAATAAAGTGCAAATGTGCAAAATGAAGTCGGCGATGAGAATGCTAAGGTACCAAGTAAAGTGCAGAGTCAGACAGGGAATTCATCAAATTCAATAACAGATAATCAAATTCAACAATTAAACAGTTCGACTTTTATAAAGCAATATGTCTTAGAGAGCAGCATACAGTACAAATAACAATTTAAAGCAGTTTGAATATATGAAATCTGTAAGGTATTAATTGTTTGGTAAATTATGAAACTCTTTGTAATACTTGCCTGTTGTGTGTTCGAAAAAAAGTATTTTAACAAACAAACCGGTTTTATCACATTTTTATATTTTTGGGCACAGAGAGTTTGAGTAATTGAGTAATTGAGTAATTTGAGTTGGTAGAATCACAGCCTAATGAGAAGAAGTCGAGATTCCTGTAGCTCCCATGTTTTAAAGTCAGTAGTTTTCTCTAAAGTCACTTTCTAGAGGTGAGAAATCATCCACAATTCAAAGTCATGTGTATTGTCCACAAAGTCATGGATGGGAGAGCCCAAGATATCTCACCAAGATCTATCTATAATGCTACCCACTCGGGAACTTATGATTGGCTTCCATCAACCTGTTTATCATCCAATCCATCAATTAGAAATGGATGGTTGCTATTGTCAAGGCGCTACCCTCTGGAATTGCCTTCTTAGTTACATCTGACTTGACAAGATTTCTGAACGTTTAGAAAAGGACTGAGAACCTCAATATTCCAGAATGCATCCAGCCTCAAAAAACCCTAGAAGCTATGGTGCTGATGCAGATATGTTAATTAGAAATATTAATGAGTGTTTATGCATATTGAATAAAAAAAATGTAGAAATAAATTACGTAGAAAAATAATGTATACGTTTGAAAATGTGCCCTCGGACAACGATCACCAAGATTCACAAATGTACTAATAAAATGAATGACATGTATGAAATGTAGAAAAATGTATTCAAACAATGTAGTAGTATATCATATTGAGATATGTAACGTATGTTTTGCATTATATCATAGAGCTAACTTAACCAAAGTTGTGGCCTAGTTTTGCCAGGCCTCGTGCAGAAGCTGAGTCTTAACACGCAATGTAGAAAAGCTGATGTACTGAACTGACCATGAACTGCTCATTGTTTAATAAAATCTGCTTAGATAAAATTCTCTGCAAATGAACCGACGGACAGGAGATGATGGAATCATAAATGTATCAAGGTCTGTGTAAAGCAGACAAGATGTACTTTCCCAGGACTCGAACAATAGAGACACTGACTGGAGAAGAATATGCAACATTTTTTATACCTGACGAGCGGGTTGATTAGAACATGGTACAGTGAACCAATTGACACCTTGAGAACTGTGTAATATTAGAATTCATAGATTTGAAGAATTAAGACCATTGGATAGAGCCATAACTGGTGATTAACTAACCAATTAGTAATTGGGGGATAGTCTGGGTGACTTTGATATAATGTTGTGACAAAGGGAGAAAGTTCAGATGGATGAAAGAGATGTTACGGGCAGATGACCGAGGAGAGACCTGTTTCCAAAATTGATGCGATATTGTAGAGAAGAGATTCAAGATTCTGTCATTGGGCTCAAGCTCTTGAGAGCCTGATGTGATGCTGATCGATTGATGATCTGAAGATGAAGACTGACTTTGTTGCTGGTCCATACCATGAATAGGTAGCTATGACAATGTGACTGAATTACCTTGTGCTTTTTCTTCTAGGTACCAACTGCACTGTTTAATTAGTTTTTCTTTTAGCTAGATGTTTTTCAAATTCATGTACTAAACTGTTTTTGCATGAAGCCCCCCATGCTAATGCTAATCTGGACTAGATGAGGTTCCTATTCTGCGACGTTGACATATAGAGTGACGAATGATTGACGGACTGATTTGCTGAACTCCGTTACCTATGTTGACATATTCATCTTTGTTGGCTTATATTGAAACATTTGAATGTATGTTTTCTCAAGTTCTGTTTAGATTATGTTATTGGTGGTTACTAATGAATTAATCTTGAGTTGAATTGAATAAAGTTTGAATTAATTACATGACTTAGTATTGTAACTAATAGGGAAATCAAATTGTTAAAATGTATATTGAGTTGTGGTTTTTCATGAATGTTGACGTTATTAACTACTGAATAATGTTTTGCTTATTGGTTTGTGTATTGATTGTTGATGCACATTGGTTACACCGTAGCTAGGATACTCCATGCAAATCAAAAGGTTCATCAACCTATATGCATCCCTATGAAAGTTTACTTACTAAGGGCCAGGCGAGTTAGCAACCGCCTTTATCACCACTTCTTGGGAGGATGCCTTTTGCCGTTTGGCTGCCCTTTTCTTCCTGGTTGAACATCTTTTCATCGCGTTTAGTGCATCAAATGCAGTAGAAAAAATATTACTTAACACAATTCACATATGACTGATCTGTAGATTAATTCATACAAGCCAGGGTAAAGTGAGAAGGACGTCAGGTAACGTCAAATCCCAAGGTATGGAGGGAATATGATCGATTTTCTTACAGCTGTAATGATACTGATACAAATGTTTGCTTTGCCTTATGAATGCTGACACTGAATTTCAAACTTGTGTGAAGTGCAGGGGCCACAGATGTGTTTTCAGAAAATAATACAATTTCAGAAGTGTAAAATGTATAAAGACTAGTAATACTATTTTATTGCAGACCCCTTCCAAAGATCAGGTAGTTGATTAATGATGAGTTGAGTGTGATGGCCCATATCTTGAGAAAGTTAATTTAGCATCGAGGACAGTCCCAAGCAGAAAGTAAATGAAATAAAAGTTAAATGTCTAAATTAAACAGGGAACCAGAGGGGGAAACATTGCAGTGTTGGAAGAGAAGGTCTATGCCAATCACAAATGATTACAATGGAGCACTCAAGAGTTTAATGGTCTAATTTAGCTTGACTTGTTCGTCTTCCTTCCACATCTTTGTGAGGACGCCCGTCTCCTGGACAAGTCATTCAATTGACGTAACATCTACTTTTGTTTTTTGTTTTTACTTCCCCCTTCAGTAAGCTCTATTAAACACCACTTTATCCATTTTGCACCTGTTTTGTCGTTTTCTTTTTTGTTTAGGTATTATTTGCAAGATTAAAGCTGGTTAGGTGTGGCTTCTATGGGCGCACCTGGTCCTTAATAAGTAAACTTACAAGGGGACGCGCACAGGTTGTTTAACCTTTTGATTCGCATGGAGTATCCTAGTTGGGGTATGGCTGGTACTCTAATGATCAATACACAACTCAATTAACCATTAGTCATCATCGACAATGAATCTAAACAACACAACACCCCAGGACCCTCCAGTCATGAATAACCACAACTTGTTATACATTTTAGTGATTTTATTTCCCTATTTGTTACAATAATAAGCCATAAGATTAATTCAATGTAATTCAAATCAATTCAAAATAATTTCATATTAGTTTGTTATAATGCGCCAAAAACATAATCTAACTAAAACTTGCATCAAAACATATTCAAATATTTTAGTAAGATTCAATAGAAAGATCAAACGCAACAAGTTTTCCCAGTTCATAGAGTTCAGCAAAACAGTCAGTCAATCACTTGTCTCTTAAGTCAGTCAGGTTGTCATATAAGGGGAAACCTCATCTAGTCCAGATTAGCATCAGCATGTGGGTCTTCATGCAAACAATTCAGAAACAAAAATTTGCAAAAACCCATCTAGCTAAGATAACTAATTTGACAGCACAGTTGGTACCTAGAAAGGAAAGGCATAAAGTTATATTCAGTCACATTATCATATCTATCTATCCTCGGTATGCATCAGCAACAGAGCCAGTCTTTGTCCTCAGGTCATCGATCGGACACCATCACATCAGACTCACAAAGTATGAGCCCACTGACAGAATCTCAAATGGCCTTAACAGCACCTAACATCTGCTTCTGGCATTTGACGTCTCTCTCCATCTATCTAGTCTCCCTCTCCTCTGTCAGGCTGTTATATCAAAGTTACCCAGACTATTCCCCAATTTCTAATTGGTCAATTAATTACCAGTTATGACTCTACCCAATAGTTATTTTATTCCAAATCTATGAATTCTAATATTGTACAGTTCTCATGTAGTTGATTGGTCTGCTTTACAATGTCCTCATCATCCAACTTGTCAGGAATTGAAAATGTTGCATCTTCTTCTCCAGTCAGTGTCTTCATTGTTCAAGTCCTGGGAAAGTACACTCAGTGCGCTTTAAACTCTCAATCACTACAATTCTAGTTTTATCATCTCATGTCCATCGGTTCACATAAAGGTTTCAACTAAGCAAATTTTATCAAACAATGAGCAATTCACGGTTAGTTCAGCTTGTAAGCATTTTCAATTAAACGCGAAGAATATAGCTCCTGCAGGAGGCCTGGCAAAACTAGGCCAAGACATTAGCTAAGTTAAGGTCTAATATGTTACATCTCTCAATATGAGACATTACTACATTATTTTTATACGTTTTTCTATATTTCATATATGCTAGTCATTTTATTATTACATTCATGATTCCTGGTGGACAATCTCCGAGGTCACAATTTCAAACGTGCGCATTAATTTTCTATGTGAACCATTTTCTAACAAATTCATTATTTGAACCCATAAACACTGAATAATAATTTTTATTTAAATCATTTTGAGTTAACAATCCCTCCTCTGATGACTAAATATGTCATCACACTACTTTTACCCATCGGCATTTTCATAATTCAGTTTCCTCAGCATTTTGTCTTCTTCTCAAATCTTCCCTATAGATTCTTTCTCTGCTTCGTTCTTCCCTTCTCTGATTATTTTTAGACCTTTTCAATTTAATCTTTTGGCACAATTTACATAATCCCCATATCCCTATTATGCAAGCTATTACAATTAATTTCCCCGGTACGATTTTTAGTAATACTCCATTCCAAATGTCACTAAACCAATTCCCCACTGAAGCAAATCCTTTTCCCACACATCTGGTTCTTTCAATTCCTTCAAGGCACTACTTGAGTTAGTCAGGTTAATAAGTAAGGGCCAGATGCAGGAAACACTTTGCGACTCGCAAACGGCAAAATCTGCCGTTTGCGACTCGCAAATGCGTATTTCCAATTCAGAAATGCATTCTGCGAGTCGGGACCGACTCGCAAAATGCATTTCAGAATCGCAAATAGGAAGGGGTGTTCCCTTCCTATTTGCGATTCCTAGTGGTATGCAATACCATTTGCGACCGCATATGCGGTCGCAAATGGTGTCGCAGTTACCATCCACTTGAAGTGGATGGTAACCCACTCGCAAATTGGAAGGGGTCCCCATGGGACCCCTTCCTCTTTGTGAATGGACCCCAAATTATTTTTTCAGGGCAGGTAGTGGTCCAAGGGACCACTACCTACCCTGAAAAAATACCGAACCTATATGTTTCGGATTTTTTTTTAAAGTGCAGTTCGTTTTCCTTTAAGGAAAACGGGCTACACTTAAAAAAAAAAAAACGGCTTTATTTAAAAGCAGTCACGAACATGGAGGTCTGCTGACTACAGCAGGCCTCCATGTTTGCGAGTGCCCATAGTCGGTATGGGGCCGCAATTTGCGACCCACCTCATTAATATTAATGAGGGGGTCATTGCGACCCCATACCGACTCGCACCGTACTGCATAACATTTTGCGAGTTGCAAATAGCGAGTCGCTATGACTCGCTATTTGCAAGTCGCAAAATGTTTCTTTGCTACATCTGGCCCAAAGTCTCTTATCTCCTTACTATTGTTAGGAATATATGAGCAGCAATGCCTAGGGTTAATCATTTTACAGACTTCTTTCAATTCCTTTAAGCCACTACTTGAGTTAGTCAGGTTAGTAAGTTAGGGCCAGATGGAGCAAGCATTTTGCATGGTGCAAACTGCGAAAATCGCACTTTGCGCCATGCAAAATGCCGATTGCGATACTCATTCACAATTGGCGAGTCGGTACTGGCTCGCAAATTGTGAATGAGACTCGCAAATAGGAAGGGGTGTCGCCTTCCTTCTTGCGACTCGCATCGCTATGCTAAATTGCTTTGTGACCGCGAATGCGGTCGCAAAGCAATTTGCAGTTACCACCAGTGTCACACTGGTGGTAACCCATTCGCAAAAGGGAAGGGGTCCCATGGGACCCCTTCCCCTTTTTGAATGTTGTCAAAAAGTTTTTTTCAGAGCAGGCAGTGGTCCAATGGACCACTGCCTAGTCTGAAAAACCGAAACCAAATGGTTTCGTTATTTTTTAAATTTTGCAACTTGTTTTCCTTTAAGAAAAACAGCCTGCAAAATAAAAAAATAAAAAACTGCTTTATTTAAAAAGCAGTCACAGACATGGAGGTCTGCTGTCTTCAGGAGGCCACCATCCCTGTGAGTGCAGGGACTCGCTATGGGGTCGCAAAATGCGACCCACCTCATTAATATTAATGAGGTGGGTCTTTGCGACCCCATAGCGACTCGTAGACGGTGTCTGAGACACCGTTCTGCATCCGATTTTGCGAATCGGAAATTGCGAGTCACACCGACTCGCAATTTCCGATTCGCTAAATCGGACATACCTACATATGGCCCTAAGTTTCTTATCTCCTTACTATTGTTAGGAATATATGAGCAGCAATGCCTATGTTTAATCATTTTACAGACTCCACCATCCTTTGCTGGAAGGATGTCTAAAGCAAGGCGATTTTGAAGAGTCATAGCTCTATCTGCAGCAAATTCAGTATCTATCAGGAGTATTGCCCGCGTAAAAATTGTCAGCATGTTATCCACAATAGTAGACAACTTTCGAATCTTGATCGAATTCAGGATGACTCCCAATGAAGGAATCACTGCACCAAATATATCTCCCACTATCGCAGAAGAGGATTCCCTCCTATGTCTCCTATGGTGTAATTCATTAAATTTCAGAAACCTTTTCAAGTCCTCTATCTGGTAAATCTTTGGGAACACTATTCCCAAATAACATGTTCCATATCATCCTCTTGGAAGACGGTAATGAGCATTAATTCCACAAATATAGTATATAACTGGAATCGCCAGGTCCTGATCATTCAGCATAAAAGTCCATTTACTCTGAAACAAAAACACATGCCTACATTCACTTGTTCCCACAAATAAAGTATCAGTGCGTGACATTGGCCTATATATACAATGCTTCCCTAAGACGTAACTCCTTCCTCTACTGACAAAGGAATTTGCGTACACACAAGACAATCCTTTGCATCCATCGTCTCACCATCCTCACTCAGCAACCAAAAGAAGACATTAGAAGAAAGTTCTCCTTGAGCATTAGTATAATCATGCAAATATCTCTCATCTGACTTAAACTTCTCCAAAGCCGTTAGTGTAGTAGTTTCAAAAGCAGTAGTATGGATGGCTCCTTTCACATCAAGAACAGACATACCCACAATCACTACAATAAACAATATCCCACACATAATTGACAATCCAATGCTTAGATATTTACAGCCCTTAGCATCCCTAACCTGATTATTGAACTCAGCCAAGACATGTAAAGAATGAGAAACTAGAAGTAACTTAGGAAAGTGCAGAAAAATTCAAAAATAAAAATTCTTCTTTCAGCAGCTCAGTTTCATATCTAGGAACCCTTATCCTTGTCAATATCGATTAGCAGCTTGTCACATCCAGTTTTCAAATGTCAAATCAGGTTATCAATGTCTTTTCCAGTTACCTTTCAATAGTCTCTTTTTTCTCAAAGTAATTCTTGGATAATTTTCAACAGCTCATTTCTTTTTCCTTATCGTCAGGTTACATCAAAATATTGACTCAGAACTTCCCTATCAAAACAAAAAGACATAAACTCGTGCTACCATCCGTTTGTAGCTGCGTATGCCCATTCAGGACCTGCGTATCTTCCACTTGATATTCCCTTTCTTTTCAACTTTTGATCACCGCTCAGTTCTCCTTCACTTAATTCTTCTTTTCTTGTAGTATCTTCTGCTTCCTCTATTGTTTGATCGATAACCACTTCCTATCTCTTCTCTTCTTGTGACTCAGGCCAATTATCTCTTTTCCTCAAATCTTCTGTCAATATTTTTCTCAGGATTGGACTTTTCTCTTTTTCCTTTTCTATGGTGTTTTCTCTTGATAGACCTGCAACAGGCTCAGGAGGAGATAAATCAACTTGACTTTGATCCAACTCTACTCCCCTTCTTGGTCAGGCACTTGCTTTGTTTGTCTCTCAGAACCGTCTACTTCTCGGAGAACCTCTGCTGTGCTAGGTTCCCCTGCTGTATTTGTTGAGATTGATTCTCCAGCACCCTCCTGTAATTCTTCACTTTCGTCTCTTACAGGGGGTAATAGAATTATCTTCCACAAGCTCTTATTTGATTTCAGGCTCTCCTTGCTCTTTTTCTGGTTCAGGTGCTGCAACTTGTTTCGCGATTGTTGGTGCTCTCAACAATGCTTCTTGATGAGCCAGTGGACATGCCACTTTCTTCATGTGACTTGCGTGAATCCAGTTCAGAAGTCCTGCACACTTTACAGCTGTCGTGGTTGTTCGGATCACCTGGCAAGGGTCCCCGCCAACGAGGCTCCAAACACATCTTGGGCATGTGCTTGCGGACGACAACCCAATCACCAGCTCTCAGGTTGTGCCCAGGATCATGTATTGGTGGCAGTGTGGCAGCCTCCACCTGCTGAGAGAAAGAGCAAACCACATCAGCCAGACCCTTGCAGTAGTCCAACACCATATCATCTGTAATATGGACAAGTGCATTGGCTGGAACTGCTGGTAATCTCATTGCCCTGCCCATACGAATCTTGTGGGGCGACAATCCTGTCTTCCTGTCGGGTGTATTTTTCATTGACATCAACACCAAAGGCAATGCATCTGGCCATTTCAAATTCGTAGCTGCAGACATCTTGGCAATTCTTGATTTCAGAGTACCATTCATCTGTTCCATTAGTCCTGAAGCTTCAGGACGATTGCTACAATGCAATTTTTGATCAATGTTTAGTGCTGCACACAAAGGTTTAATCACCTCGTTATTGAAGTGTGTTCCCCTATCTGATTCTAAAGAGAATGGAAATCTGAAATGTGGTATCAACTCTCTAAGCCACAGCTTCGCTACTGTGAGGCTATCATTCCTTCTTGTAGGGTACGCTTCAATCCAATGACTAAAAATGCACACAATCACCAACACATATTTCAAACCACCACACCCAGGCATTTCAATGAAATCCAATTGCATTCTGCTGAATGGACCTCCTGCTCTTCCAATGTGGCTCAAGTTTACCACTGTCCCTTTTCCCGCATTTAACTGCTGACAAATAACACAGCGATGACATACTGCTTCTGCAGCTTGTCTAAATTTAGGGTTAAACCAATCGATTTTGAACAAACGAACAATGGAATCCCTTCCAATGTGTGGTTGACCGTGGTAATATCTTGCCATTTGTGATAACAAACTATTTGGCAGAATCATTTGACCCTCTTCAGATACCCATAGCTCATCCTGTCTCTGCATGCATTTCATTTTTAACCACCCTCTTTTCTCCTCCTTGTCAACATTACTCTGCAAATTTTTCAACTCTTCCATTGTGTCAATCACTTTCAATGCATAACTTGTACATGTGGTGTATTCTTCAAACATCAGTTCCCATTTGTCTTTGAACTATACACAGTTCAATGCACAAAACCTTGTGACTTGATCTGCATATCCATTTCCCAGTGACATGTAGTCCTGTAATTTCAGATGTGCACTGCATTTTACCACAGCAATTTCTTCAGTCAATTGTATTGCGTTCAGCAATTCTTTTATTCTTTCGCCATTTCTCACTGGTGAACCATTAGAGGTCAGGAAACCTCTTTGCGACCACAATTGACCAAAATCATGAACTCTTAATCTTGCAGACACATGGGACGCTCTAGTAAGAGCAACCAGTCCTGCTACTTGTGCAGAATATACCACTCGAAGACAAGAAGCTTCTAAAGTACCTGTAATTATGCACATAGCATAGCCTGCTCTCAATGTCCCTGTACCATCTCTGAGACTTGAACCATCAACAAAAACAATTTGATCATTTTCTTCCAATCGAGTATCTCTGATGTCAGGTCTTGGTTTTGTGCAAAACTCAGTTACCTCAAGACAATCATGCTCAATGTCTTCTTCCTTTTCAATTTCAACAGTATCACTTGGGAGTAAAGTTGCCAGATTCAATACTGTACATCTTTTTAATGATACATTTGGAGCACCTAAAATGTTCGTATCTTACCTTGTCAGTCTGGCACCAGTCAAATACTGTGTTTTCGTCCTTCTCAATTAAATCTCAACCGAGTGAGGGACCATTACCACCTGGGGATATCCCATCACTAGTCCCTCACATTGTGAAAGGCTTTGAAAACTGTGGCAACTGCACGCAAACAACCTGGTAAGACTGCTGCAACTGGGTCCAAGGTAGCTGAAAAATCAGGTACTGGGTGATAAGCCATTGACCTGTGTCAAGGAACACAAAGAACAAGCATCACATTCATAACAAAACAATGTGAATGGCTTTGTGTAGTCAGGCATACCCAACACTGGAGCTCTGCACAAACTCTCTCTCAGCTCAGTGAATGCTTTCATCTGTTCATGGTCTAATGTTATGGGATCAGTGACATCCTTATGCGTCAATTGTTGCAGTGGCTTGGAAATCTCTGCAAAATTTGGGATCCATTGACAACAACAGCCTACCATTCCCAGAAACATCCTGACATATCTCTGTGAAGTCGTGGACTTCTCTGCAATATCATTGTGATCCTTTCTCTGGAAATTCTCCTTGACCCTTTCTCAATTTGGTGACCCAGATATTTCACCGACTTCTGACAGTACTGTAATTTCAATGGTGAACACTTTAAGACTTCATTTTCCCAAATGATTCAATAAGGCAATTGTACTTACACTCGTCGCTGGTTTTGGAAGCAATGAGCAAATCATCGATGTATTATACCAGAGTCGATTGATATGGCAATTCCAATGACTCCGGGTTCTTTTTCAGGATCTGATTAAACGAGGATGGTGACTCTGTGTACCCTTGAGGAAGACTCCACCAGCTGTAGACTCTGTCTCGGAATTTGAAACTAAAGAGAAACTGACTATCTTCATGAAGAGGCACAGAAAAGAAAGCTTGTGACAAGTCAAGCACTTTGAACCATTCTGCATCACATGGAATATTAGACATTATTACTGCTGGATTTGGCACCACGGGACAACATTTGACCACTATGTAATTTATCTTTCTCAGATCCTGCACAATTCGCACCTTTCCACATGGATTTTTCAAACCCATTATCGATGAATTACATGGGCTGCTTAGCACTTCTTTCAAAACTCCCTGCTTCTCAAAATCTCCAATTATCTGTGCTACTTTCATCAAGACATCTAGTGGCATGTTGTACTGTGGAAGCTGCGGAAACACTACATTCGGCTTCAGGGTAACCTTAAACGGCTCCACTCCCTTGGTCAAACCTACTTCTTTGCCACTTAGATCCCACACATTTTCCTGTACTATTCCCTGCAAATCTAAATGAAGCTCTCTTACTGTAAACATTGCTCTCTTACTGTAAACATTGAAGAAAGCTCAATCAATGGGTACTCTTCAGTGGTATTGTCATTTTCATTTTCTGGAGTTAGTTCTTCTTCATCATCACTATTTGTCTGAATCTCTATCCCAGCAGTAGAGCAAGAGATCGAACATTTAGTCTTGCACAATACGTCCCTTCCCAGTAGGGATACTGGACTGGAATCGCAAACTACAAACATAGAAGTCTCTGGAAGTTGCCAATCTCAACTTGTACTGGATCTGTGATCGGATTTGTCAAATGCTTATTTGCCACCCCCAAAACCTGAACTGTTCTTCCTGAAAGAGGTCAATTTGGAACTTTATTACTCCTCAATGTGGAACATGAAGTTCCTGTGTCCACCAGAAAGGACACCTTGTTACCCATCACTCTTCCCTTCACAAAAGGTCCTCTCTGATCTACCTCTAGGGACGCTGCAAGCATGCATGGCTCTTTATCTGAACAATCACTCCTCCAATCACCATTTATTTCATTGTCACTGTGTAATGGGAATTGGTGCACGATGTTATTACTTCTGTCTTGTCTCTGACCCGTGACCTGTTGAGTAAGCATAACCTGTTGCTGCTCCTTCGGGGCTTGAGGTATTTGCATTTGCTGTCTAGGCACCATAGGAACCTGCTGCTGCACTAGTTGTAACTGTGTTAACTGTGCACGTGGCATTTGCACCTGCTGCATGGGTTGAAAATTCTGCACCTGATTCGCATTATTCTGAACTTTTGGCATTCGTACATTCTGAAATGTATTGACATCACAATTTTGCTGAACAACACCTTCCTGCACCAACGTCAGAGCTTTTAGTATCCACGGTTCCGCAAATGTGACACGGTAATTTCTTCTTCATCCCTTGCACATCATTTTGAACCACTACGATACTCAGATCCGGATCACGATTTATATTGACTCCATGACCCCTACCTCTCATCTGAGGCTGGAACATGACAGTTCCCTGATGCTGTGGTGTGAGAAACTGGGGCTGATTGCAGAGGCCCCCTAACTTTTTGCCCCCATTTTCCACTTTATGCTGGTGTTTTCCTGACTCTGATGGTGCCCTGGGTACTGCTAACCAGTCCCAGGGCCTGTGCTCTGTGTAAAATGGATATGCAAATTAGGCTAATTATAATTGGCTAAGTTAACCTACCTATAAGTCCCTAGTATATGGTAGGGCATGTAGGTTTAGGGACCACAGCATAGGTGGTGCACACCTAGGTGCATTGCTGAGGTGCCCAGTGTCATTTTAAAAGCAAGCCTGCCTTGCTGGCTGCTTTTAAATTAAAGTTATATGCAAATTCGACTTTGGAATTAAAGGTACTTCCAAAGTCTTAAACTACCTTATTTTTACATATAAGTCACCCCTAAGGTGTGCCCTATGTGCCCCTAGGGCTGGGTGACATGTAACTATAAGCAGGGACTTTATAAAAATAGATTTATAAGCCCTGGTGAGGTAAAAACAGCCAAATTTGTTTTTCCCTCATTGAAGTAAATGGCCTTCATAGGCTAGAATGGGCAGACTTTATTTAAAATTTTAAAGTCTCCTTAAATGTTACATACCAAGAATTTGGTATCAAATTGATTGTTATAATAAATCCCACAACTTCCAGTTGTTGGATTTAATATAACTAGTGCAGGTAAAAAGTTTAGACTTTACCTAAAAAGTTGCCTATTTCAGCTCTGCATTGTTTTTGCTGCTGTGCTCTGATTGGCCAGCCTGCAGCAGCTTCTGCCAGGCTACTTTAATGAGGTGTGAAGTGGCCTGACTTCACACAAAGGAATGTGCTTGGGGGAGAGAATCTCCCCTCAGCAGATGGTGAGGCAGGAAGGGGGAGGGCTGCCAAACTGGTCTTCAAAGGCAGAGAAGGACATCTGGAGCACCCAGCAACACCCCCACATCCTGCAACCCCAGACAGCTAGGTGCCCCCTTGATTAGATTAGGAGAGGGCAGGAGAGGGGTGTGTTTATGATTTTTAGCCACACCAGTGGGTGGGCTCAGCCAGATCTCTCCTCTAAAAATCAGATTCATCCATTTTGGATTTTTAGAGACTGTTGCCTTCTGGGATGGATTTTTGCCACACTTCCCAGGAAGTGGTCATCACAGGGGGACAACCCTGTCCCTGATTGGAGGACCAGGGCCCCCCTGCTTTTCACCCAGGGGCAAGGATAAAACTGGCAGACCTGCACCCACGCCTCAGATCCCCACCAAATTTCAAGAAGAAAGAACTACAAGGAGAAGAAGGACTGCCCTGCTGGACCCCTGGCCTGCACCTGGACCCTGCACTCAGAAAGACTGCACCAGCTGCACACTTGGGCTTCACCACAAGAAGGACTTTGCCTGGCTTCCACTAGTTCAAGGAGGGACTCCCTGTTTGCTACAGGTGAAAAATTGCTAACCAGAGTCCCCTGCACCAACTCCTGAAAAAGTGACCAGCTGACCACTGTCCAGTGGCCAAAAAGGAGTTTGCGCCAGGTGCACTCTGGGAGTTGAAGTCCGCACTTCCCAAGGACCATCACAGAACTTCTGGACCCTTGGGGTGAGCTGTGGACCCCAAAAGAACCTTAAAAGAACATCTGGGTGAAGCCCCAGAAGTTTGGAAAAGATTGGAGAAATTTTGGAAAAAAGCTCCATAAAGTGACCGACCCGACGCGGAAATTCTAGCCGGCTTGCCTCAACCGCGACCCGGCCTGACTTCGTGGTTCGTCCCGGTAAAGAAAAACATCCGAAAAAGAGACTAAGTCCGAACGTAAAAAGTTGACCGGGACCTTCCAGCCATCGTATCCGAGAAGGGCTCCACGGACGTCGGATCAAGATCCAGGTTTACCCCGGTCGAAGGATTTTCATCTCGAAAAAACGACTAAGTCCGAAGGTAAAAATCACCACCGAGGAAACTGACTTCGCGTATCCGGACAAGGGCTCCAGGAGGTCGGATCCAACTGGCAGGTTCGTCCCGGTGAAGAAAAACTTCAAAATAAAGACTAAGTCAGAAGGTAACTTTTTAACCGAGGCTTCCCGCGACCTGTAGCCGAGCAGGGCTCCATCGCGGTCGGCCTGAAAGTTTGACTTTGTCCCGGTCCTGGTGCAACCAGATGACCCGATTGGCGCTTTTTGTTTCTAAGCGCTAGAAAATAATAATACTTTAAAAATTCATATCTCCGGTTCCCCTGAACCGATTTTAATCGTTTTTGTGTCATTTTAAAGATAAAAATATAAGCTATTTTTATAAATTGGTTTTGGATTTTTAAACTGTTTCCTGTGTTTTATTTAATTACTGTTTTGTGATATTTGAATGCTTTACACTTTGTCTCCTAAGTTAAGCCTTGACGCTCGATGCCAAGCTACCAAGGGTAGAGCTGGGATTAATTTACTGAGACCTAACTGTACTTTTGTGGAGGTTTGTGGCTTGTTGCTAGGTGTAGGTACCTACCTGCCCTACCAATAATCCATTTTCCAACATAATTGGAAGCAGCGACGGGATCCTGTACTTGTGTTCAATATCACGTTACAGTTTTAGATAAAACAAATTAAAAATCCTTTAAATTGTCCTAGTGCAAAAATTGTTTTTAATTTTTAATTTTAATTTTTTTTTTTTTAATTAATTTGGATTAATTTAAATTATTGAATTTTTGTAATTTTTCTAAATTCTTGTTACCAATTTTTGCAAAAAGTTTTTGTTGACACAAAACTAGGGAACCATGGAGCTTGATCTGGCTAGCCTACCCACACTGACAGTAGTCCAGCTTAGGGGGTTGTGTATTGAGAGGGGGTTGCCTGCAACCCCTGATCTCAGGAAGCAAATCCTGATTAAATCCCTGACAGCATGGGCTGAGGCACAAGAGGTAGAGACAGAGGAAGCTCCAGAGGAGGAAGAAAAAGAGGAAGATGCTAACTCTAACCACTCAGGGGAGGGAAGGCATCAGACCCCAAGTGAGGAAGAGGAGGAACGGTCCTCACTGGATACAGTCACTAGGGGCAGACCCAAAGCTAGTGGTAGGAAGAGGGTCCTTTCAGGAGGAGAGAACCCATCCATCAGGGAAAGAGAGCTGGAAGCCCAGCTAGCCTACATAGCTTTGGAAGCAGAGAAGCTGGCCCTAGAAAAGAAAAAGTGGGCATACAAAGAAAAAAGAGATGGAAGCAGCGATAAAGAAGCTGAGGTGTCCATGGGTGGGGGAGTTTGCCCCAGATTACCCAAGGGGGTGGTCCCTGCTTATGTGGAGGGGGATGACATAGATAAGTGGCTAGGGGCCTTTGAGAGGGCACTCCAAATGAGAAGGGTTAGGCCTCAATACTGGGGTTCCCTTTTGTGGGAGTTGGTCCCCAACTCAGGGAGGGATAGGCTTCTGACCTTAAGGGGGGAGGAGGCAGATTCATACCCTAGTATGAAGAGGTGCTTAGTCAAGAAGTTTGGTCTGACCCCAGAGCAATATAGAATGAAGTTCAGGAACACCCAGAAGGTCAGTACCCAGTCTTGGGTTGACTTTGTGGACACCTCACTAAAGGCACTAGAGGGCTGGATTATTGGCAACAAAGTAAATACTTATGAGGGGTTATACAATCTGATCATGAGAGAGCACATCTTGACCAATTGTATCCAAGAAAGGTTACGCCAGCATCTAGTGGACTCTAAGCAGACCAACCCTAGAGAGCTAGGGGAGGCAGCTGATGAGTGGTTGAGAACCAGGGTGGTTGTCAAGTCCCAGGGGGGAGACTCCAAGAAGGGGGGGTCAGGTCCCCAAAAACCTAAGGAGGGAGGTGGTAAGCCCACCACAGAGACTCCCTCTGTACCCCAGAACCCTAAAAAGGAGGAGAGTAAATCCCACTCCCACTCTGACCAGCAGAGACAGGGAGACCCAGGGTTAAAAAAGCTCTTGGACAGTAGGGCTTGCTTTGACTGTCAGCAGACAGGTCACTTCAGAGGAGATGCAGCCTGTCCAAAGAAGGTGGTTAGCACTGGGCTGTCCAGTGTAGCCATAGAGGAGGATTCCTCAGATGATGAAGTCCTCCTAGCATTGTGCTGGGAGACAGGACCAGATGGTAAGCTGGTGATCCCTGAGGGTGGGAGTAGGCACTTCCACCACATTCAAGTGAATGGGATCCCTACCACTGACCTGAGAGACACCTGTGCCAGTCACACTGTAGTGAGTGACCGGTTAGTGACCCCAGACATGTATGTCCCAGGAAAGACAAAGAAAGTCAGGATAGCCACAGGGGAGGTCACCTCCAAACCTGTAGCCATAGTGCCCCTAGAGAGGGAGGGTATCCTTGACTGGATTAGGGTGGTAGTCAGTGCTGACCTTCCCCTAGATTGTATCCTGGGCAATGACCTCCCAGAGGTGAGTCTGGTCACAGATGGGGTGGTCGCCCAGGGCGCCCCCCCAACCCAAAGTCCTGGGGAGTCAGTCCCTACAGTTAGGAGACAGGGGTCCCCAAGAAAAGGAAAGAAGAAAAGGAAGGGTAGGCCACTCTTAAAGAAAGTTCCAGGGAGCCAAAGGCCTTCTGCCCCAGTAGGGGGGGAGCCCAGAGTTGGCACTGGTGAGGCCTCACCTGACCCCAAGGAAGTCCTGAGTAGTCAGGCAGCTGTCCAGATGCAAGGTGTTGCCCCTGCACTGACAGAAGGGAGAGTGGAAGGAGGGTGTCTGCCACAGGAGGTGGTAGCCCCCCACTCTAGACAGCAAGAGGGGTGCCAGGACCCCAAAGATGCCCCTAAAACAGCTCAGCCACCTGTCAGTGGAGAGCTTAGGGTGTGGTTCTGGGTACTGACAGCTGTCAGTAGCCTCTGCTGGGTGCTAGCCTTCCTGGCAGCACTGTACTTGGCCTGGGAGGCAGACCCCAAGGCCAATAGCAAAGTAGGCCCCCTGACCCTGTTGGTCATGGTGGGGTTGCTCAAGTGTTGGGTGACCTCTTTGGGTAAGCTAGGTCTTGCCCTAGCAAAGTTAGGAGTAGGGGAGGTGGGCACCTCACTACCCAAGTTGGCAGAGAGAGAGGAGGAAGACCCCCCTAGAGGGAAGTTTCAGTTTGGGTTGGGTCCTTTTACTGTTGGGATGGCTTCACTACCCAGAGGGAGTGACCCTGACAGGAGGATATAAGGCAGAGTAGGCCCTGCAAAGGGACAGACAGTTTTCTTCACTGTCTTCCTCGCCTAACAAGCCAGGAAGACTCTCCCAGGGTTGGGCTGAGTCTCCTGGGCGTGTGGGCTGGGGGGGGGTTGTGTGAGAAACTGGGGCTGATTGCAGAGGCCCCCTAACTTTTTGCCCCCATTTTCCACTTTATGCTGGTGTTTTCCTGACTCTGATGGTGCCCTGGGTACTGCTAACCAGTCCCAGGGCCTGTGCTCTGTGTAAAATGGATATGCAAATTAGGCTAATTATAATTGGCTAAGTTAACCTACCTATAAGTCCCTAGTATATGGTAGGGCATGTAGGTTTAGGGACCACAGCATAGGTGGTGCACACCTAGGTGCATTGCTGAGGTGCCCAGTGTCATTTTAAAAGCAAGCCTGCCTTGCTGGCTGCTTTTAAATTAAAGTTATATGCAAATTCGACTTTGGAATTAAAGGTACTTCCAAAGTCTTAAACTACCTTATTTTTACATATAAGTCACCCCTAAGGTGTGCCCTATGTGCCCCTAGGGCTGGGTGCCATGTAACTATAAGCAGGGACTTTATAAAAATAGATTTATAAGCCCTGGTGAGGTAAAAACAGCCAAATTTGTTTTTCCCTCATTGAAGTAAATGGCCTTCATAGGCTAGAATGGGCAGACTTTATTTAAAATTTTAAAGTCTCCTTAAATGTTACATACCAAGAATTTGGTATCAAATTGATTGTTATAATAAATCCCACAACTTCCAGTTGTTGGATTTAATATAACTAGTGCAGGTAAAAAGTTTAGACTTTACCTAAAAAGTTGCCAATTTCAGCTCTGCATTGTTTTTGCTGCTGTGCTCTGATTGGCCAGCCTGCAGCAGCTTCTGCCAGGCTACTTTAATGAGGTGTGAAGTGGCCTGACTTCACACAAAGGAATGTGCTTGGGGGAGAGAATCTCCCCTCAGCAGATGGTGAGGCAGGAAGGGGGAGGGCTGCCAAACTGGTCTTCAAAGGCAGAGAAGGACATCTGGAGCACCCAGCAACACCCCCACATCCTGCAACCCCAGACAGCTAGGTGCCCCCTTGATTAGATTAGGAGAGGGCAGGAGAGGGGTGTGTTTATGATTTTTAGCCACACCAGTGGGTGGGCTCAGCCAGATCTCTCCTCTAAAAATCAGATTCATCCATTTTGGATTTTTAGAGACTGTTGCCTTCTGGGATGGATTTTTGCCACACTTCCCAGGAAGTGGTCATCACAGGGGGACAACCCTGTCCCTGATTGGAGGACCAGGGCCCCCCTGCTTTTCACCCAGGGGCAAGGATAAAACTGGCAGACCTGCACCCACGCCTCAGATCCCCACCAAATTTCAAGAAGAAAGAACTACAAGGAGAAGAAGGACTGCCCTGCTGGACCCCTGGCCTGCACCTGGACCCTGCACTCAGAAAGACTGCACCAGCTGCACACTTGGGCTTCACCACAAGAAGGACTTTGCCTGGCTTCCACTGGTTCAAGGAGGGACTCCCTGTTTGCTACAGGTGAAAAATTGCTAACCAGAGTCCCCTGCACCAACTCCTGAAAAAGTGACCAGCTGACCACTGTCCAGTGGCCAAAAAGGAGTTTGCGCCAGGTGCACTCTGGGAGTTGAAGTCCGCACTTCCCAAGGACCATCACAGAACTTCTGGACCCTTGGGGTGAGCTGTGGACCCCAAAAGAACCTTAAAAGAACATCTGGGTGAAGCCCCAGAAGTTTGGAAAAGATTGGAGAAATTTTGGAAAAAAGCTCCATAAAGTGACCGACCCGACGCGGAAATTCTAGCCGGCTTGCCTCAACCGCGACCCGGCCTGACTTCGTGGTTCGTCCCGGTAAAGAAAAACATCCGAAAAAGAGACTAAGTCCGAACGTAAAAAGTTGACCGGGACCTTCCAGCCATCGTATCCGAGAAGGGCTCCACGGACGTCGGATCAAGATCCAGGTTTACCCCGGTCGAAGGATTTTCATCTCGAAAAAACGACTAAGTCCGAAGGTAAAAATCACCACCGAGGAAACCGACTTCGCGTATCCGGACAAGGGCTCCAGGAGGTCGGATCCAACTGGCAGGTTCGTCCCGGTGAAGAAAAACTTCAAAATAAAGACTAAGTCAGAAGGTAACTTTTTAACCGAGGCTTCCCGCGACCTGTAGCCGAGCAGGGCTCCATCGCGGTCGGCCTGAAAGTTTGACTTTGTCCCGGTCCTGGTGCAACCAGATGACCCGATTGGCGCTTTTTGTTTCTAAGCGCTAGAAAATAATAATACTTTAAAAATTCATATCTCCGGTTCCCCTGAACCGATTTTAATCGTTTTTGTGTCATTTTAAAGATAAAAATATAAGCTATTTTTATAAATTGGTTTTGGATTTTTAAACTGTTTCCTGTGTTTTATTTAATTACTGTTTTGTGATATTTGAATGCTTTACACTTTGTCTCCTAAGTTAAGCCTTGACGCTCGATGCCAAGCTACCAAGGGTAGAGCTGGGATTAATTTACTGAGACCTAACTGTACTTTTGTGGAGGTTTGTGGCTTGTTGCTAGGTGTAGGTACCTACCTGCCCTACCAATAACCCATTTTCCAACATGTGGTATCTGCTGAACAAAAGTCCCTTGCACTCCTGTTTGTGCTGCCTTAATCTGCACAACCATTGCTTTCTCCATCAGCTTTTTCTGCTTCAACTCAATCTCATCATTACAGTATTTTGCATACTGCAACACCTCATCAATCGGCTTTGCTTGCCAGCAAATCAAGGGACTCTTAATCATCTGACCTATTTCAGGTCTTAACTACTCCACAAACCTGAACCCAAAATGCAACATGTCTTTTGGCTCGATCGCTTCCTTGCCACTGTACTCTTTAAATGCTTTTAACAATCTCTCATAATATGCTAGTATTGACTCCTGTTCATCCTGTACTGTCCTGTCAATCCTTTGCCAATCAATATTTTTAGACAAAATTCTCCTCTCCAGGAATTCAATCACCTTATAATATTGCCTCATTACTTCAGGAGATGGTGCACCTGTAGTCCTATCCTTTTTTGGTACGCTCATCAGCCAATCTACAGCTCTTTTGCATTCCACCCACAAATTAGCTGGAACCACTATTTCTAGTAAAGTATTCAGGTTTTCCCACAAACATTTTGAAAGTTTCACAAATCTATCTGTTTGCTGGTACCATTCAACTGGTTTCTCCCTCAATTTTGGATAATCATTTGTGAATGCCAGAATATCACTCCTGTGCCAAAGAACGTGAATGAACTGCCATCCTGGAATCTCCCTCATTGGTAAACTTTTCACTGGATCCTTATCTTTCTGTACACTTTCAGACCCTTCTTATAAATCTCGTTTCTGTTTGTCCTTCTTCTTTGCCCATCTGCCTTCCCACTTTTCCAATGTTCCCCATATCTGAGCACTGTGCAGTAATTCTTTAAGATGCGTTTCATTCCAGCTGACCTCATGTGTTCAAAATCTTTTGCCTCAAAATCTAGCCCGTAACTTCTTTTCAAATGTTCTGTCTTTCAATTTCAATATTGTGCTTTTCTGCTAAGTCTGCCAATCTCTGATGTATCCTGCCCACCTCTCTTGTGATTCCCGGGCATAAGTATCTCAACTCTTCTTCTGTATAGGATTCCAACCTATTCACCCCCATTGTCCCTCCGACTAGTTCCGTTATTTCTGTTCTCAACCTAACATGATCAATCTGCTCTTCAGTCTTGGGCATATTCTGTGGAGTGTTCAAACTATCTAACCACTCATTCAGCTGTCGTGCTGTTAATCCTTATAATGCAAATGTTACTTGCATTTGGTGATGGCACCTGTTGCGCCACTGCACCTGGATGTTGCGGTGTCAGAAGCTTCAAACTCTGACTTGCACTCAGGCCATTTACCGTTTTGGGAAGCGCAACTAGTGAACTGAGATCCATCAGTGGCCTGATCCTTCAAAAGTCTGACCCATGGAAGAAATTACCTGCACATGTTCTCTCACCCCGTCCTCACGAGGCTCTGTGACATTTCCCCCTGTTCTCCAGTGGTTGATTTCTGCTGCGCAAACAATGGTACCACTGGACCAATAGTAATCGTCAGCGATATTGCATCTGGGGCTGCTCTAGCTCCTGCATTCTGTGGAAGAGTTACTCCCATTCTCTGATTCATTACCGGAGTCAAATCTGACTGTGTCCCTGTTAATGGTGTAAACCTTGGCATACCCTGTGGCTGTGCCTGGGGCATCAGTATGGGAGTTGGCTCAGTTTGTACCAGTAATGGCCTTGGAATCACTTGTTCCGTAGGTACCACAAAGTTGGAAGTTGTCTAAAGAATTGGTACTTCAGGATAGATTCTCTTTATCGATGGTGGATGCATCTGTGCTTATACCACTGAGGAAGACAATGCATTAGGAGTACTCTGCACTACCCCTTATAACTGTCCATTATCTGTCTGCACTGGTCCCGCTGTCCCCGACACTTTTGCTTGGGCAGTTGGAGCAGAACTAATACTCGAACCCCCCTCATGCACCACATATGTTGGAGGTCGGTCCCTCAGCATCTGTATAATAAGATCCTCAACATCCGAGTCTTCTTCTGCTATGTAAGCCTTTTTCTTCTTTTTACTCGCAGACAAACTCTTATCACTTTTGCCAGTCTCCTCTTTCCCTTCTGCCTCATCTTCCTTTGTGATAGCAGGAAATAACTTAACACCCTATAAAGTTGCTGTCCTCCACTTCTTCTGTTCCCAATCCCATCTCGCTTCTGCTTGAGACTTCTCTATTCTCCTTATTCCCTAACTTATCTTACTGATCTAACATTCTCAAATTAAACGTTCCATGCTCAGGAAATGCTAAAGCTCCTTGTTTCTCTGTCAATTTGCACCATTGCTTTAACCAAAGACACGGTGCGACACCTCGCTCCTCTATCACAATATAAGCCGGAGAATTTCAGGTGGGGTATGCTCCCCCACAGTTTCCTTAATGTATATATCTCCCTTCAGGGCACTCTTGAACGCTTTGAAAAACGTAATCCTCTGTACTTTTTAGATATTCGAGTCAAATCAGGAAATTACTTTTACTCCTAAGATTCTCTTCACCCACATTCTCAACCAATTGCCTCTCATGGACGGCTGCCAATCCGTGTGCGACCCTTCTCACAAACCAACCTATGCCAGCATGGCTCCAATGACATCACACTCACACACAATACAGCTGACAAAGTATTGCGGCTCGCCCTCCTAAACTTCAATTCACACAAAAATAATGCAAAATATTGTGAGCACTAACCAAACCAATAACCAAAACAATCTGCTGGTTTACTATAGGAAGGTAACACAATCGCTTCAGAGACCTTACAGATTTTCCCTGATGGCCTTCTAGCTCATAAAGCTATTCCTCTTTCTCAGTCTCCCACATTTCCAAGTAAAATTCGACCTGCAAATTTTACTCTCAACTGTCCAATGGGTCTGTCCTGGTTCACATAGGGTTTGCCAGATCTCAGTCGAAAATTTCTCCCGTCCACTTTAACTCTCACACCAACTTGTTGACCACGCCCGATCAACCTATTAAACCAGCCAGATTACAACATATAACCAAGTGTCTCCTACACTTGTCAATATACTACAGAGTCTTAGACCACGTAGGGGCCATACATCAACAACCACGTGGACAAATTGTTGAGCACAAAGCGCCACACATATATGAAGTTTGACGACTTCCCTACTCTCATACTGCAGAGTAAGCACACTCCTACTAAAACCTCATGTGCAGTATGCAGACTCCCTAATTTCCCTCACATACATCATAATTCATCTGCCTTTTGAATAAGCTGTGCAAGCTGAATTTATCCCTTTCACTCTATCACTAGAACGCCGAGAACATACCCAACTCTACTAGCAGGATCCAGGATCTGGGAAAGTCATTTCTGGGCTTAAGGGGACATCATCTTTGCTACAATTGCCATTTCAGAAAACAAAATCCAAAGCTCAATATTGAATAACTAATTAACCTTAAACTACCACCATAACCACCTAACTAGTTCTCTAAGAAACTAACCATCAAACTGCTACCAAAAACTGTTAGCGCGCCTGGTCCTTAATAAGTAAACTTACAAGGGGACGCACATAGGTCAATGAACCTTTTGATTCGCATGAAGTATCCTAGTTAGTGTATGGCTGGAACTCTAATGATCAATACACAACTCAATTAAAAATTAGTCATCATCAACAATGAATCAAAACAATATAACACCCCATGACCCTCCAGTCATGAATAACCACAACTTGTTATATGTTTTAGTGATTTTATTTCCCTATTTGTTGCAATACTAAGTCATAAGATTAATTCACCGCAATTCAAATCAATTCAAAAGAATTTCATATTAGTTTGTTATAAGGCGCCCAAAACATAATCGAACCAAAACTTGCATCAAAACATATTCTACTGCATTAGTAAGATTCAATAGAAAGATCAAACGCAACATGTTTTCCATGTTCATAGAGTTCAGGAAAACAGTCCGTCAATCACATGTCTCTTAAGTCAGTCAGGTTGTCATATAAGGGGAAACCTCATCTAGTCCAGATTAGCATCAGCATGTGGGACTTCATGCAAACAATTTAGAAACAAAAATTTGAAAAAAAACATCTAGCTAAGACAACTAATTTGACAGCGAAGTTGGTACCTAGAAAAGAAAGGCATAAAGTTATATTTGGTTATATTATCATATCTACCTATCTTCGGTATGGATCAGCAACAGAATCAGTCTTCATCCTCAGGTCATCAATCGGACAGCATCACATCAGAGTCACAAAGTATGAGACCAATGACAGAATCTCGAATCGCCTTAACAACACCTAGCATCTGCTTCTGGCATTTGACATCTCTCTCCATCCATCTAGTCTCCCTCCCCTCTATCAGGTTGTTATATCGAAGTTACCCAGACTATCCCCCAATTTCTAATTGGTCAATTAATCACCAGTTAAGACTCTACCCAATAGTTATTTTATTCCAAATCTATGAGTTATAATATTGTACAGTTCTCATGTAGTTAATTGGTCTGCTTTATGATATCCTCATCATCCGACTCGTCGGGTATCGAAAATGTTGCATCTTCTTCTCCATTCAGTGTCTTCATTGTTCAAGTCCTGGAAAAGTACACTCAGTGCGCTTTACACTCTCCATCACTACAATTCCAGTGTTCTCATCTCCTGTCCATTGGTTCACATAAAGGTTTCAGCTAAGCAAAGTTTCTCAAACAATGAGCAGTTCACGGTTAGTTCAGCTTGTCAGCATTTTCCATTAAACGCGAAGAACACAGCTCCTGCATGAGGCCTGGCAAACTAGGCCAGGATATTAGCTAAGTTAAGGTCTACCATCATTGCAAAACATAGGTTATATCTCTCAATATGACACATTTCTACATTACTTTTATACGCTTTTCTATATTTCATATATGCTAGTCATTTTATCAGTACATTTGTGAATCCTGGTGAACAATCTCCGAGGTCACAATTTCAAGCATTCACATTAATTTTCTACATTAACCATTTTCTAACAAATTCATGATTTGAACACATAAACACCCAATACATTTTTTTATTTAAATCATTTTGCGTTAACACTTTCAAATTGGTGCCTCACTCGATGGCGCTTTGCCTCTCTAGTCCCGGTTTTGGTTTCTCCAGGAGACTGCTGCTGTTCCATTTTGGGGAGTGGTGGTATTCCCTTTCACAGCATGGCTGCTGTGTGATGTTGCTGACAGCCGGCATCTTGTGAGAGATAGCAACTTGCATTGCATTGCATTGTCTCTGTCAACCTTTGTTCATCCTCCCCTTGATGCATTTGTATTCCCTGGTTAACAATATTGCAGTGGGCTAAGAATTCCAGATGAAATGTGTGTGTGACTCTTGCTTGATCTCCTCAACAAGTGGCTAGGTGCAGCAAGGTACATTGTTACATGATAGCGAGTGCTAAATGCTATGTAGGGCATATAAAGTCATTTATTGATGTCTAATATTATGGAGTTGTGACATACAAAGATTGAAGGACACATGGCTTTCCCTGATCATGCCATTCTTCTGGGAGATTTAGTTATCTATTTGGTGCATTCCAGCTGGGTCAAGCATGACAACTGATAACAGAGACATCTCCTGAGCTGCTGAAGGAGAACACCAGGAAGAAGATTCTGTTGCTGGTATGTCCTGTGTCTTCTGCTTTCCTCAGGAGCACCTCTAAATTACATAATGATTAGGAAGGATCCTTTCTTCCTGATTCGAAATGTAGGTTGTTGATAAAAAAGCATCTGTGAGGTTGCCGACCTACAGGAGTATGAATCAAGTACTTCATGTGCTATAAAGGAGGAAACTAGTATGACTGTGACTAGTGTTGTATTGTGTTATTGTATTAAATGTATTCGTAGAGTGCATTCGGGTCTTAGCATCGAAGCGCTAAAGGAGAAAGGAGTCCTAATAAGAGTAAAACCAGTCACTGAAGCTACAAAAAGCGACATCCTCTCTAATGCGAAAACAGCCAAGTTTTAAGCCACTTCCAGAAGCGGAGGTATGTCTCCTCCTGCCTGATGGACAGCAGAAGTGAGTTCCAGAGTCACGCTGCCACCACCGAAAAGGTTTTATCCCCCCATCTAGCCCTACAGTGGGGCACTGAGATAAGATGAAGTGTAGAAGATCTAAGCTGACGACAAGGCAGGTAAGGCTGCAAGGCAGAACTGAGATAATTACAGCCTTCCTGGTGGAGATCCTTATCTGTAAGGCAGAGTGTCTTGAACATTATCCGTTTTTCCACCGATAACCAGTGCAGCTCTCTCAAGCTACTGCTGGCCGATGCAGAGCACAGGAGATCCAGAACAAGGCGAGCCACAGCATTCTGGATCAACTGTAATCTATAGAGGGAGACCTTACTGATGTTTAACATCAGAACAGTGCAATAATCAAGTTTAGACATAACTAAGGCTAAAGTCACCATAATTTGAAGAAAGGGGAAGATTTTCTTTAGCATTTTCAGAGACCAATAACAACATTTGATGGTATGGTTGAGTATTTGCTCAAAAGAGAGAGTCCTGTAAAATAAAATTTGGAGGTTTCCGGCCGATAAACTCGGGACTAGACACTCATTACAGGACTTCAGCCCCCAGTGGGGGCTCCATAAATTGGTGTCTAAGCCCATGAAAAGAATTTCCGTCTTCTCTCCGTTCATTTTAAGCCAATTGTGGCCCATCCATTTGTTAATCTTACTCATGCAATTGTAAAATCTGCCTGCCACCTCCTCCCAGCATAGGACACCAATTGAAAACCGAACGAGCGAACCAGTCTGGCCAGTGGGGCAACATAGAGATTGAACAGAGTGAGGCTGAGTGAGGACCCTTGTGGAACCCTGCAGGGAAGTTGAAACGGGCTCACCTTGTAATCACTGCAGCTAACCATAATAGATCTATCCTTCGAAAAAGATTTTGAAATATCAGGGGCCTTTTCTCTAACTCCTGCGTGGTAGAGTTGTTGGATCAGCAATTGAGGGGATATGGTATCAAACGCCGCAGAAAGATCCAATAGAACAAGAATGGCGCCCTCCCCCTGATCCACTCTTCTCCAAATTATATCAGCAGAAGAAACCAATGCGGATTCCGTACTATGAGCTTTAAGGAACCTATGTTGAGAAGGGTCTAATCGGCCACTGGCCTGAAGAAAACCAGCCAGTTTGATGTTGAGATGTTTCTCCAGAATTTTGGCTGTGACGAGCGGTAAAAAGATGGGTCGTAAATTTTTTCAGATCATTTGGTTCGCCGCCCAGTCTCTTTGTAAGAGGAATCACAATGGATTCCTTCCAGGCTAGAGGAAAAGCCCCTTCCTTCAGAATGTCTAGGTAAACCGGTTCAAGGGCAACCAAGACCAGGTCAGGTACTAGCTTTAATATCCTAGGGGCGCAGGGGTCATTGGGAAACCCTGATTTAACTCCCCCCAGCTATTCTTTGATTCTATTTGCCTGTAAAGGTGAAAAATAGGTAAACTGCGGTCCAGAATCTGAGACCAGAGCTCCCCCCTGAACTCCCCCGCTCAACTCCGGTGGGGGCTGCGCAAAATTAACGTGAAGGTGGATGATTTTGTTCTTAAAGAAGTCTGTGACCCTTTGACAAAATGCAAGAGAATTCTCCAGCACCTGGGAGAAGGAAGGGGAAGTCAGGGTGCGAACCACCTTAAAGAGTTCGTTAGGTCCATTATCCGCTTCCTTAATTTTGCGGGAGAAATAATCAGATTTAGCTTTTTTAATAGCTGATTTATATTCCTCAAGAGAGGCCCTAAGCTTGGCTCTCTCCGCATCATTCTGATAAAACTTCCATCTGCGTTCCTGACATTGGTACACTCTCTGTAGGTTTTTAAGTTACTCTGAGTACCATGGAGAGGATGGAATCCTCTCAGGCTTAGGACTTAATTTAACCAGGGGAGTAAGCATATCAACGGCTGCTCTGAGCCCCAGCTCAAAGCCCTCCCACTTGGAGATGCCAGATTCTTTTGCCTGATCCCAGCCTGATTTAAGAGCCCTGGCCAGGCTCGGCTCCTCCACCTTATGCCATTGCTTAGAAAACCTAGCGGCTGGGGGAACATTAGTAGGGACAGTTGTACATGCTACCTTAAAGGTAATCTGAAAACTAGTCCCAATAAAGATTACTCTAAGCTGGGTGGTCAAGGAACCAATATAGCTTTATGGAATAGTGGACTATTAACCGCAAGAGGCACTCATTACAATAACATAATTGGACAACATTTGAAAATAGAGTACTCTGAAGTCAGTATTCTAGAAACACAACAATGTTCCATATATTTCTGGAAAAAATAAGATGACCTTCAACGCATATTTCAGTATCCTAAAATTGAGTATCAATGTCCAAGTCCAATTCCATAAAGATTAAAGAAAACTGTCATGTGTGTTGCTCCAATCTTATTACATGACCAAACATCAAAGTCCATATTTCTTCAGTCGAAATTTAGTAACGTTCTCAATATGTATCATGTGATTGTGTCATCAATGCCGATTTCAACCTCACATCCAATTTTACAGCCAACACGTGTTTCGTCCGGGAATTTCCCAATGACTTTGTCAGGGCTACAAGTACAAAAATCCGTATTTTAGCGTAAATACTCCATGTTAGTATGCCAAAATATATGCTGCTGCAAAAGCAAACAGCTATGTCCTCCCACCACAGGACATCACAGTGAGGTGGTTGTCCCCAGGGCTATGGGGGAGGCCACAGGGCCTCCATTGCATACAATTCCATCTTTTTCCCAGGGAGGTGGCCATCTCCGGAGCTGTGAGGGGCTGTGAGGCCTCCGCATAGAATTCAATATTTGCCCCGGGGAGGTGGCAGTCCATGGGGCTTTGGGGAGGCTGTAGGGCCATCACCATTTTGAAACATTATTGTGCCCCAGGAAGGTGGTGGATCCCCGGACTGCGGGAGGGGCTGCAGGGTCCCCCTGCATGCAATTCAATATTTGCCCTAGGGAGGTGGCAGTCCCTGGGGCTCTTAAAATATTATTTTTCCAGGGAGGTGGCGGTCCCTGGGACTGCAGGAAGCTGCGAGGCCCCTGGCTTGCGTATTTAATTTAGCCTTCTGGAGGTGCAGCCCGCATGGCTCTGGGGGAGGCCATATACACACATATATGTATATTTACATACATAATATAAAATATTTATATATACATATTTATATGTGTGGTGGTCCCCGGGGATGATAGAAGCCCTAGGAGGAGGGCCCTGTGTGCCTCCCTCCTTTTTAGAACCCTCAATGCTCCCGGGGCCTGGCTTACCTGGGTGCTAATTAAAAGAAAAGGGCACAAATTTGCCCCTTTTTTTAAATGTCGGAAAAATCTGTGGATTGTTTGGGCGTTTAAAAAAATATATATTTTTAGCCCTGGCGGAATCCCTCTGGAAGCCCAGCACCAGAGCTAAGGGGTCATGGTGTCCCTACCCAGGCCCCTTTTCTTTTTTTTTTACTTTTCTGTCTGGGACTCCACTGCAGCCGAAGCACAAGATCGCTGTCGACACTTCCTAGTTGCAGGTTTGGCAGTCAATCAGATATCAGCACAAGCCAACTGGATCCACGGAGTATCCGCTCGCCCAGATATCTATATTTATTGCCCTTTAAAATCTCTAAAACCACTGAATGTATTTCTACCAAATCACAAAAAGCATGCTTTCTGGACCAAGAGCTAACTTTCTGACAACTTTGCTTTAATTCCGTCCAGTGGTTCCGGCTGTAGTCATGTTCAAAATCTTTATGGAAAAAAACCTGGGGAAAATGTGTTTTCTGAACCCCCCCTTTTTCTCAGCCTCCTCTTGATGTATCAAAGCTAAACTCTCAGGACAGCAGCTGGACTGAGCAAACAATATGTTTTGTACATTTCATGAAGATTCGTCAGGTGGCGCCAAAGTTATTGGCAAAACAAAAAAACACTCTTCCTATGCAAAGTAGGTCCTAACTATAACTACCTCACCAGTAGGTATTATACACACACACACATATATATACACACAAACACACACATACATATATTTATACATATATATATATATATATATATATATATATATATATATATATATATATATATATATATACATACACATACATAGATATATATTTAGACATCTACATAAATATATTAGGCCTGGGTTAAAAACTCTTCTCTGCTGGCAGAGTTTGCAGAATTCGGCAACTCTACGTTCCTCAGAGATCCAGAGTTACCAATAGACTCCACAACATAGCAGAGTTTTAATCTGTTTTTCCCCCGTTGGTGCTTGCTTACTGTAATTTTGCTCATGCGAGAAGTGAGATGAGGGACTTCCGGTCTCTTGCGACCACAAAGAAGATTTTTTACCCACTTGCAAGAGTTAGCACTGGACAAGTGACTTCCAGGGCGTCTTTTGTGGCATATGCGAACAACAGTGAACGCGATTGACTGCTGCTGCAACCTGGCAAAGCTGAAACAGCTAAAATCTACAAATTCTAGTGAAAAATCTTATCTAATTAACTGTTTGTGTTGATATTGTTGTGCAAGGAGTACTTTCTTTCTTTTTTTCCATCAACAGAAAGTGCCACAGAGACTCTAATTTCCTGTTCCTGTCCAGCATTCTTCTCCCACTGCTTTGTCCATCTCCTGGACACTTTTTACTTGGATTTCGAGCTGGAAGGATCACTTTTTTGCTTCCTGGATTTATCAATGCATTTAAGGACTTGTAGTTGAGATTTCACAAGTAAGTTAAAACATTTATATTAGGGTGTTGTACAACTTGTTTGTTTGACGGAGGGCATAAAACATGATTTATCTGTACTTTTATTCTATTTTTGTAATTTATTGTGGTGGATGGCCTGCATTTGGGGCCTAGTTTTCGTTTTACTTGTAATATTTTTTTCTATATACAGTTCACTACATTTTCTCCATGTTTTGTTTTGTAAATTTGCAATATTCATTTAATTCACTATGTTAATGTTAAGTGACCTAGCCTGCTAATGTAATAGCCTTCCAGCTGTAGGCCGAATACTAATCATGGGTACATGATGAAACAACTGGTTGTGGTGTCTGTGGAACTGAAACACCGTTGATGGCATTGGATTAAAGATAACAGAATGTTGTTTGGAAGTATTTCACATTTCTTTCTGACAACAGTGTATTGTGGGGTTATAGTACTTGATGCCTTTGTATGATGTGTGTTGTCGTAAAATGTTTAGCCCCTTTAATTTTAGTTTTTGGAATTACTGACTTAATGCTGTTTTTTCTTCTGTACCAATGCCTTCTTTTTTTGGCCAGTGCGTGAGTGTGTTTGTCATAGGCCCCGTGGCCAGGGGCCCTTTTTGCATAGTCAATTATAGTCCTATACCTATATGTGTTTTTTCTTTTCTATTTATCCTGCTTATTGCTTGGCTATTTGGCTGGCAGCCACTGTGTGTAGGCGGCCAGTAGTCCTGCATGTGCTCTTCTTTGTTGTGGTGGCCATGCCTCCTTCCTAGTTGTTCTTTGACCATGTGGATGGCGGCCATTTTTTGTAGGCAGCCAGTGTGCTTTTAGGCCTGCATGTGTTCTTCTTTGTTGTGGTGGCCATGTTTCCTTGCTGGTTGTTGTTTAACCATGTGGCTGGCAATTATTTTATGTAGGCAACCAGTGTGCTTCTAGGCCTGCATGTGCTCTTCTTTGTTGTGGTGTCCATGACTTCATGCTGGTTATTGTTTGACCATGTGGCTGGCGGCCATTTTGTGTTATTCAGGCCTAGTAGGTGATTGCTTATTACTAAATTGACTGTATGAACAGTTTTTTATATTTTGTTATATAATTGTTTTGCATATTTCACCTCCTTGTCTCCCAAATCCCTGTGGTTTTCCATAGAAGTCCTCTTCCCCTAATAGATCAGCAATTGAAATCTATTTTTTTTTAAATAAATTCTTTTTTTCTAATTTGTTTCACAAAATGTATTTTATTTAATTCCATAATAATAGTACATTAATAATATTTAAATATGTTTGTAGCCGAGCGCCGGAACACCCGACTCCCATCGATGGTGGCTCACAGGCAGCAGGGTACCCCGGAGGCCCCACCGGGGATGATCCGGGAGGAAAGGGCGAGAAGAGGTGGATAATGCCGAAGGTGCTTGCACATCAACAAATGTTCAAGCGCGGACGGCAATTGAGCCGTTTCCCCGACGCAACCTGCCTTTCATTTGCCTTTCTTTTTGCATGCCGATTAGGAGGCATTTATATATATTTATTTCCCTCCCCAGCGCATTTGCTCTTACAGTAATGTTGTTGGTTACCAGCACCATGCTATTCCTCTCCCCCTTGCTCCCTGCATATCCATTACTTTGTTTTTATGGGTCATGCTCGGACGGCATTTTCCGCCCCCCCGACGCGACCAGCTTCAAGCATCTTTTCTTGTTCTCTACAAGGAGGCAACTTTCATCTTCACGCAGCCACTTCCCCTTTTTTTAGACTCTCAATACCATCATCATGCTTAGTCATTTTGCTTAACATATTTACCGCTCCATGGCATTTATATTTAATATGTTGTTTCTTATACAACGCTACAGTTATACATAGGTCTTATGAGAGTGCCTTTCTTTTATTCCCATTTCCTGCGTCTTGCCTGTTACTTTTTTGTGGTACAACCTAGTTTTATTTGCTTGTACAATTATGCAATCCATAGCTTTTTGCACCCGTATACCTCAACCTAGGATGTTTATGACTTATTTTACCTTTTTGGCTTAATTTCATTTACTGTTTAAATGTTACTTACCGCTATTTTTACAGCACCATTCATCCATATTTTTACAAGCTTTGTTGTTTCCTTTACATTAGGCTTATCATAGCCCTCGTTGCTACCTGTACTTGTACTTGATTGGCTCATCAGGAGCCATTCTTCCTGCTTATGAACCTTCTGGACTCCCACCTATTTATCTTCATCCTTATGTGTCCATATAGTTAAAGGTATTTGACCTTATATTTTCGGTTATTTTTGCATGTATCCACCTATGCACTTTCTTTTTGGTGATAACTTAATCAGGAATACTCTCTACACAAATAAGGCATGGTGCACCCATTGTTTAGGGTCGCAGTCCAGGCTACAATCCGTACTCTAATGCCACTTTGTGTTGGGCCTTTCCGACTCCTTCACTCTCATTTACTATGTTCATTACTCGCATACGGTGTACTCTACCTCAAATAAAATTCTTCAGTTTTTGTGCGCATCCCACTAAGCACGATATGATCAAGTGATTTTCCGTTTTTATATACTCACCCGTAGGTGACTACTCTTTGTCACACGGGGCACTGGTAGTTGGGCCTCTTTCCCCCGTCGCTTGGTTACTTTACTTAATGTTGGTTATCTCTGTGTTCACGTTCCATTTCATGCATTGGTATTTATGTTCATCTATTTCACAGCCTTGACAAAGTCTGGAAGACGAAACACGTGTCGGCTGTTTTTGCTGTCTTGGACTTATATTATATATGGTCATTTGACTGGAACTGTGACCATTTGCTTTCACCTTCAATAAATATCCTGTGTCACCTACTTACCTGGACTTCGACTGAATTCATGCATCACCACTTGGATATACTACACGAATTTGATACGTTTGGTGTGCCCTGGCCTTTGTGTTCTTATCGGAAGGAAAGGGCGACTGGAATCCGGACATCCGGATTCCCTTAACAATAAAAGACGGACTCCTGTGGCGGCCCGCGTCTCAAATAGAGAGGAACGCGGAAGTAGAAGAGAGACGGCTGGACCCCTCATCCAGCGACCACAGAAGACCGGGAAGCATACACAAAGAAGGAACCCTAGACGAAGGGCAAGGAGGCCTGGAGATGCGAGAGCTCCGCCACGTCCCTAGAGGGACGTGGCTCAAGCAGGTACGGTCCTGCTTCCAGAGTGGGATTAAAGCCCTGGTGGGGAGGGAGGAGGGAGCGGGAGGTGAGAGGGGAAAGAGGGTGGAAAGGGAAGTTAACTAAATAAAGTATAGGTCAAGGAAAAGAAGAAAACCTAGTGTGGTCCCCTATACAGGACTGCTAAAAGAATTCTTTGACACAATTTTTTTTGTGTGAATTATTTTGTTGTTGGTTGTTTCAGTGAAAGGGGTGAATCCCATCGTTTAAGTACATTCCCCATCACTAACACCAACACTTACCTTTCCTGCACGGGTGTTTCGAGATTTAGGTATTTCCTGAGGGTCGAGCCCGCATAGAAGACTATAATAATTGGTGATTCACCTTACAACCCTTATTTCCTATCAACTCAGCGCACCCCCTCAAGGCCCTCCCACTTTACTAAAACAACCCCAAAAATCCCGAAGTAAAGACTTACCTTGCTTTCTTTCTTTTCACGGTTCCTTTGACGATGCAACTCCACCACGAGATCTCCAACTGGATTGAAGAGAACCTAACAAGAAAGAAGAGAGAAAGAGTTATACTCACTGGGAGATAGAGACTTGATAGAAAATAACCCTGTATTACAAATAAACGTGAATCTTCAACTCACCCTAAAACCGAGTTGTCTTATCTGTCTTTACCGCCACACCCACCCCTACAATATTTTATATTTTTCATAGTTTTAGATTTGTTTTAAATAAGTTACAAATTTGTTTTAAATTTTCCCCATTAGCCCCATGGCTGCCCTAGGTGTACAGATGCATTATATTACATTATTCAAGGATTATTATTCCATTTGTCACTAGCACCTCCCTGAGTGCCACATGCCAACTTGATGCAGACATATAAAGCTAACAGTCACAGTCTGTATGTTGTGGCTATTGTTCTTTCTTATCCGCCATGAGTATACATGATAATGAAAGTTAATGTTGGTGTGGATTTACAAATGGATACACTGTATTTCATAATTATTTATAAGCTTAGTTAAGTAACCATTAAATTATATTGATCCATCACTAATGCAACTGCAGCAATGCCACGTTTCACTGATCCTTCTTGCATGTTTGCTTTCAGTTTCACTAAGAGAAAGAGACATTGCCCACAGTACTGCCAGACAGAAAGCCTATGCACGACGTGACACGTGACCACACTCACGACCACACAGACATTTCTTCAGCATGTCAAGCTATGTCAAGCTAAGTGCTACTTCCAACTAGCAGCTTTAAGATGGCCCCAAAGAAAGCTGCAACCAAGAAAGTGAACAGTGATAAGAAGTAGCTTCCCACCACTGGCATTTCGCCCCAAACTTTATATGGACAAAAACATGTGCCTGCCACACCAGCCTCTTGGGAGCAATCTGGGAGCAGCACTCCCGCATCAGCGGCCCCATTGCAAACTAGGCCCAAGCCCAGGTCTGGCACATAGGCAGCCTCTCTAATCACAGGAATGCCGATGAGCAATGACGTTGAATTGGATGTATCTCTTTCTCAAAGTAGTGCCCAATCATTGCCGGAAACTCAGGTCAGTGGAAAGCAACAGCCACTGCCAATGTTGGACCTGGCACTTTTTCAAGGATCTTATCCAAACTTTTTTCCTCCTTACTCTTATTTTTTTTTCTGACTATTTTTTGTTGTCTTAAGTACTCTGGGCACTTTACCACTGCTAAACAGTGCTAAAGTGCATATGCTCCCTGCCTAAATTGTATTGGTGATTGGCTTATCCCTGATTGGCATACTTGATTTACTAGTAAGTCTCTAGTAAAGTACACTAGAGGTGCCAAGGGCCTGTAAATTAAATGCTACTAGTGGGCCTCCAGTAGTGGTTGTGCCACCCACATGAGTAGCCCTGTAAACATGTCTCAGACCTGCCACTGCGGTGTCTTTGTGTGCAATCTTGAACTGCTAATGTGACCTGGCACAAACCTTCCCATTTTATACATGTAAGACACCCCTAAGGGAGGCCCTAGGCAACCCCATGGGCAGGGTACAGTGTATGTTAAAGGCCGGACATGTACTGATGTGTTTTTCATGTCCTGACAGTGAAATACTGCCAAATTTGTTTTTCACTGTTGCAAGACCTATTTCTCTCATAGGTTAAAATGGGGATTGTCTTTAAATATATTTTAAGTGCAGTTTCTCTTTGGGAGCAGATAGAGATGTGGAGTTTGGGGTGTCTGAACTCACAATTTTTAAATATATTTTTTCGTAAAGTTGGTTTTTAGATTGTCAGTTTGAAAATGCCCCTTTTTAAAAAGTGGGCATTTTCTTGCTTAAACCATTCTGTGACTCTTTCTGGTTGTGTATTCCTGTCTGGGTCAGACTGACAGTTGGGCTGTTTGTGAATCTCCACTAGACAGTGACACAAAGGGAGCTGGGGTGTAGCCTGCATATCGTGATGTGCCATCTGGGCTAGAGTGGAAGGAGAAGTGGTCACTTTTACCGAAATGGGCTGTGCCTGCCCTCACACAGTCTCGAACCCCCTCGTGTGTGTCTAGAGCTGGAGGAGGAGTACTGCCCCTTTGTCTGTGGCTCTGCTTTGCTGGGTTGGCCTGCAGTTGCTGCTTCTGCCTGAATGAGGACAAAGACTGTACTTTGTGGTATATTCATGCTTGTGAAGAATCTCCCAGGGCTTGGATTGAGGTTGCCGCCTGTTTTGAAGTCTCAGGGCCATCAAAAACGTCCTCTGTCAGCACCTGGACTCTTTGTGAGAATGCTGCTCTGCCAAAAGGTGCCCTACCCGGTCCCTGGGTCCTTGAAAGGTGAAGCTGGTAGAACAAGGGCTCAAATCCATTCATAGGAAACCGTGCAAGGTAAATTTTGACACAACACCGGCTAGCGGCTGTTAAAATTGGCGCAAACCCAACGCAGCATGGTTTTCTGTCAACATGCGGCTAGATTTTTCACGCATCATCGCTGAACAACAAAATCAACATGGACCCGCATGGATCCGATGTGCCCTGTCTGGAAACGGATGCATTTTTTCTTGCTGAAGAGAAAAATGATGTATTGCCTACCTGACTGGAGAAGAAATGGCACATGGCCTTACTTGCAAGTAAAGAATCAACGCATCACTGACTTTCCTAGTGAACGCTCGCCCATTCAGCTTTATTTTTTATGCAAATTAGGTACTTTGTGTAACAACAACATTTCTATTGTTTTCTATGGAGTTAGATTCTTTTTACTTTAAAAATTAATAACTCAACTTGTGTATGTTAGATTGTTGTTTTTGTTGTTGTTGTTGTTTGACTTAGATAATTATTGGCTATTTTTCTAAACTGGTGTGGTGTCCATTTTGTAGTGTTGTCACTGTATTACTGTTGTGTGTGTGTGTGCTGGTACAAATACTTTACATATTGCCTCTGAGCTATGCCTGACTGCTTGTGCCAAGCTACCAAGGGAGTGAGGAGGGGCAATCCTAGGTGTGTATATGAATTGCCCTGACTAGAGTGAGTGTTTCTGTTTGGGCACACTGCAAACTAACTGCCAACCAGTGACCCCATTTCTAACAGCCAGCAATTGCTGTTCCTCCTGAAGTAGGAGCACATCAGGATGTTGAGCTTCATGCAGAGGAAGCCAACAAAGCCCCTCTTTCACAAGATTCACTGTCTTCCAGATATCCGCCATATGCTTCATCAAGCTTCCCTTTCTGATGATCAGGACTCCACTTGGCTGCCACCTCAGTCTGAGGCACACCAGTAGAGGCAAGGAGTGAAAAGGAAGGTTCCTGAAAGCCTTTGAGTTATGGATGAAGAAGCGGAGGGTGACGAGTCTGACAGTGAGCCAGTCATCAACGATGTTAGCCCAGTGGAGTCAAACATTACCCGATCTTCTCAACCTGCTCAAAGGGATGTGGCACAGACATCACCACCTCCACTAGCTTCCATATTTACAATGACCCAGATGTGATCCACATCCACAGCCACATCAGTAGAAGAAGGCACTGCAGAGAGGCAAACGTCATCAAAACATCATCCACCTACCGTTGACCACCCCAGTTTGGGACTTATTTACCGTTAGTGAAAAGGAGCCAAACATTGCCATATGCTTCATTTGTAGAGCAAGTGTTAGTCGGGGTAAACTTGGTACAAACTATGGAACTGGTGGCCAAACAACCCATTTGAGAAAACACTATGCAATCCGCTGGGAGGCACACCTTAGCAGCCAAAAGTCTGCAGTTGTTGTTAGTGAAGGTGTTGAAAGCAGTGAATCTGATTTGATCGTGGTGGAAGGTGAAAAAGAGGGTGACATTTTTGCTACACAAATCAGCCCTGTCCACATCAGTGCAGTAGTATTGTCACCCACATCAGCAACATAGCAATGGCACAGGAAGACTCAGAGTCAGGTCATAACACCAAGGCAAGAAAATAAAATGGCTGCCCTCCTGAGTTGCACATTGAGCCTACCACCACCTTCTAATTCACCAGCATCAGTGGCAACAACAAAGAAAAAAATCCAGGCTACTGTTACTGCCATGTTTAGGCAGGACAGGCAGTAAGAACGCAACCACCCAACTGCACTGTTTACTATGGGAAGCTGGCTAAAATGTAAGCCTTGGACCTTCTCCCTTTTTCTTTTGTGAAAGGAGTGGGTTTTCTAGAATTTGTGGCAGCCATCTGCCTGAAATGGAAGGTTCCCAGCCATACTTTTTTTGCCAGTGTTTCTGTTCCACCAGCACATCACAATGTGTTGGAATTGGTTGAACAAGCTTTGCAGCAGAGTGATGTCCACACAATCCACCTGACGACAGACATTTGGACCAGTTGCCAAGCCACTGATTGCATGTGCATCACTGCACACTGGATCTCTTTTGTGGGGTTAGAGAAATTATATCTGCAGATGTTGACACAGCAGAAATTTTTAATGGTACTCAGAAGTATGCAACAGTAGCTATGTTCACCATGGAGAAATCGCATACAGCTACAAACATCTTGGATGACTTTAACAACAAGGTCTTTGAATGGGTGCACCCCGAGGGCTTAACATTGGATCTGTTGTCATGGACAATGTCAGTTATGTAATTAAGACCATGTCAGATGGTGGCTATTTCAGGGTCCTGTGTTTAGCGCACTGCATACATATCATTGTACAGGACTTCCTCAAAAAAGAACCCAGAGTCAGCAACTTACGGTCCACATGCAGAAGAATCTGTACTCATTTTAGCCATTTTTTTTAAAGGCCACAAGCTGTTGAGGATAATCCATCGTGATAATAGAATGCCACTTAAAGCCCTCATATAGGAGGTGTCAACATGTTAGAATTCTACTTATTACATGTTACAACTTCTGTTTGAACAGTACAAACTGATAAATGAATATGTCAAGCAAAGACAGTATGCAATTGTGAAAGGCAGATAACTGAAATGGACCAATGAGGCCTGGTCAAATGCCTGACAGAGATGCTGCTTCATTTTTAAATTTTCACATAGGAAGTTGGCAAGGAGGACTGTACCATGAACCAAGCTATCCCATTGGTGCAGATGCTGCAGAAACAGCGAAATGAGGTGTCTGAAATGTGTGCAGGTATGGATGAAAAAACAGATGCGCAGGAGTTGGCAGACAGCGTAATCCTTCACTTCTCTGTTAATACAAGGATGCAAAGAGACTTTGGGCCACATGTACGAATATTAGGTTTTGCGACTCACAAATTGCGAGTCGCAAAACCGGTTGTCAAGGACACTATTTGCGATTCCCATTGGGGTCGCAAATGACCTACCTCAGAAATATTCACGAGGTAGGTCGCAATTTGCGACCCCATTGGGAATGGCTGCCCTCACAGGCATGGTGGCCTGCTGGGGACAGAGACCTCTAAGTCTGTGAAAGCATTTTTTTTTTTTTTAAATGCAGCCCATATTCCTTAAAGGACAACAGGATGTATTTTGAAAACAAAAATTAAAAGTTTTCTTTTCATTTTGTCAGAGCAGGCAGTGGTCAGTGGGACCACTGCCTGGTCTGAAAAAATATTTTTGCTACCATTCACAAAGAGGAAGGGGTCCCCTGACGACCCCTTCCCATTTGCGAATGGGTTAGCACCAATCTGAAACTGGCGCTAACTGTGATTGTTTTGTGACCGTGAATCCTACATCGCACTGTGACTCGCAGTTAAGAAGGGAGCACCCCTTCCTAATTGCAACCCACAGGCCTATTTTGTGATTCGGTAAATGGATTACCGAATCGCAAAATAGGGTCTGTACATACTAAAATGCTTTTTTCTTCTGGCAAATGGCCCGATTTTGTGAATCAGGCTGTTTGCGACAAGAAAATGGTATGTACATGTGGCCCATTGTGTCATCCAAACATTACATCTGTGCCACAGTTCTTGACCCATGGTACAAATAATTACTGGCCACTTTCTTGTTTCTTTTCCTGATGGGGATGTTTCAACCTACAAGACATGGATTGCTGAGTAAGCCAGAGACCTAGGAAAAGAACGGTTGGAAATTAGAGGCCCACTCACAGGCAGAATTTCTGGGGTGCAGCCTACAACTTCCATAGAGCCTGAGGACAGTGCTGTTGGCTCACAGCAGCCAAAATCATTACCAGCAACAACAACAGGATCAGGAGCAGCAGCAGTAGCCCCAAAATCTGCACTTGATTGGCTTCTGAAGGCAGGGCTTAAGTTCAATTTAGAGGTGAAGACAAAAGAGCTCAAGCAAGGTGGAGCACCAATGACTATTGAGAGGATGGTCCAGGCCTACCTGGATGACCCAACAGATATCTATCTGGATCCGCACCCAATGGTGTATTGGTATGGGAAGAGGCCCCATGGCCAGTGCTCAGTAGGCTGACAATAAAGTATCTGGCTTGCCGTGTAGCCAGTGTGTCTGCTGAACATGTATTCAGTGCAGCTGGTGGGGTTGTCACAGTTGGAAGGACCAGTTTCTCACCTCAAAACATTGAGAGATTGACCATGATCAAAATGAATCAGGACTCTGTGCTACTAAATTACAGCATACCTGAAGTACAACAAGAGGTGGATGAGGGTGATGATTGGTCAGACCCAGGTCTTGGTAGTATCTTAGATGACCATCTTCTGAGTGAACCACCTGAGTTTGAGGACAAACTCTACTTCCCTGACAAGACCTGCAGCACCATAGAACTTTCTACTTTCTAAAATCCCTTTACTGTCCATTCATCAAATCCCTAACCCTCTTACCCTGGACTGTGTGATTTATTGAGGTGTCACTTCATAATTTATTCATTTTGTAATCACACACTTTGTGGGGCTGATGTGGTAGAAGCAACCTCAACTCAGTATGCAGGATTTTCATTTGACTTCACCTAGGTGGAGTAGGACCTTGCTTCCGATGCCTTCACTGTTAGTGCGCTAGCATGCTACTATCATACCACCATGGTACCTTGAGAAATCATGCTGCCCGAGCTTAATCCATTCAGGTAAGAGAATTATGGAGCATTATTGTACTTTTAGTTTAGGCAATATAATTTGCAATGGCAAATCTCTCTGCCCCATTCCTATGGGTCAAATTTTGCAGAATGCACTGCAGAAACAAGGAGAGTATTAGGACAAGGTTACCTAACCACATAAATAATTGTTATACACTATTAGCAGATTTATCATACATGCTGCGCTCAAAGGATCAGCAGATTTTGAAAACACGCTGTGCAGTGCGAAGTAAAACACCCCATAAAAAGATTTTAGCCTTGAACAACTGTAAATAACTATTTTCCCCTGTCCTTAACAAAAAGAATAAATACCCACCCTTTCTATAAACAACTGGCCCACCCCATCCCCCCAAAAATGTCCCCCCAAAGCAAAGTTAAAAAATAAAAAAATGATTTTGCCATGTTGAAGAATGACAGAAAAAAATTGAAAAGTCCCACAATAACCCATTCATACCCTCTCTACCCACAACAAGTTCTACACACCGAAAGATAAGGTTACAAAAGGGGCTGAGGAGGGCACTGAAGGCCGGCCAGGACTCTTCTGAGGAACCCTCTATACGTTCCTAACAGGCCTCTAACTGTGCCTGCCTCTGAAGAACACATAGTTGGAACACGATCTCCAAAGGGGAGGGGCAGCAGGGATTAAACGACGCTTGGTACTGTGGTGAATGTGTTGCTGGGCTGGAGGTGCTGGGGCCTGGCTGGGACCCTGAGTGCTGGCAGCAACTGCTGCTGCCTTATCCTTCTCTTCTCAAGGATCACCAGCCACTAGTAGTCAGCCCATATGGCCTCCAGCTTCATCCGCTGCAGCTGGACTGCTATTTCCTGCTGTGATAAGGGACCAGCAGGAATAGCTATATCAAGAAAGAAAAAAGAGAAATTGTAAACAATGCTCTGAGCAAAACACTTGTTTAAAGTCATGTAGTGTAGTAGCATAGTAGAGGCACATTTGGTGGTCACCTCAGGACATTCAATTTTAAAGTGATAACTGTGACAGCCATAAAAAGCTCTATGGAGTACAAGTTTTCCACTCTATCCTGTTGTGCTAAATTATTGGTGGAATTACCAGCTCAGCTGGTACCCTAGTCATACTCGTTACTGTCTGGAGCTAGGGCAGCTGTACTACAAAACAAATTTATTCCAATGGCTCTGTTCTTCTTTGTACCTGGACTACAATGCCGATAAATACTAGGAATGAAACATGCCACATAGTATAATTTAATCAATCATACAGACATCCTGTCTGCCATAAGTAGGCAGTGGGAAAAGCGATGCACTAGAGTACAGGAAAAGGATTAAGGAATGGGATAAAGATTGTTTTTGGTGCATTTGCATTGTCACAGATTATTCCATTCAGGAAAATCAAGGCACATACAGATGGGCCACTTTACTCACTGACCTCATGTTCTTCCTCCACCACACTTTGTAATAACTACTTTTTTCCAAAACAATACATTTGCTTTGCAGTAAGGAAAGGAATCTTCTTCACATGCTAAACTGCAGGGTAAGGTAGAGGTTATTAGGGTGGGTAGATGGAGTACACACTTTATTGATCAATTAATTCCTCATCATCATCATCATATGCCTAAGGTTTGGCTAGTAGTGTGACTCACTGTGGTTGGCAAATGTTGAAAGGGGAAAATTAGAAGAGAAGTAAATCCATTATGAATTATATTTATCACTTGGCTTGAAAAATGTGGTGCATGCAAAGAGTGGATTTATCAAATCATTCAGAGGTCTGGGAAAGAACTTAAGAAATATTAAAGGGATGAAGTACTAGGAAGTGACTGACACAGTGGGCACTGGGAAGAAAGAGAAACACACCTTGTTGTTGCAGTGCCATGCCTTGAAATGTGTTTAACACATTAACTTAACTTAAGCTGAAAGACGCACATTGCACAGCCACCATTGCAGTGCTGATTCCAACGAATTGAACCATGTAGCTGTTAGGTTATCATGGGTGGTACTGGTGAAAGGCCATAGCGAGGGAGGGAGGCAATGGTAAATGGATTTTTGGATACATATTACCTACCTTGATTGAAAAATACTGTGAGTCAAAGGAATATTCTGAAATACATCTAAACCTTTGCATCAAACCTTTGATTAAAACCATTCCAAGCAAGTAAAGTAGGTGAGACAAACGCCCCTATCCAGAATAGCTCCCTTGTTTCTTCATTTCAAGCATTTACCTATTGATCATTAAAAATGTGTTTTTCTAGTACTTGGCTTAGTATTAGTATATTGGCTTAGTACTTAGTGTTCTTCACCCTTGGCTTTGATACATACCATTTAAGCTAAGCATTACATTCTCTCATCCATTCATTTGCCCTTTAAAACCATCCAAATTCCAAAGATGGGTCTCTACTAACCTTTCACCAACATCCATTTACCAAATAACTACCCATGCATTCTTTCACCCATTCACCCATCTAAGAGATCTACCCCACCGAGGAGTCCATTCACCCAACCAAGCACTGAATCCTTTTACCCATAACCTTTCACACCCTGGCTGACATCCTTTCATCTATATACTCCTTCATTCATCCTTCACCAGCCCATGCATCGTATCATCCTCCTCATCACCCACAAATATAATGTATGCACCCTCCGATCCATAGACATCCTTTCATTCATATTATATTTCACCCATCGATTCTACTTCCATCCTTCTTTCAATTTTCCAAAACACATCATAGTTCAATTTCATTTTATAAAGCTTAGTCTGCTGAGATGCAGATAGAAGAGGGCGTTAATGCTTACTTAACTCCTACTGTATCTGCTAAAGCAGGGTGAGTGAGTCAACAACAATAGTACACCTTTGTAGTGACTATATATTGCTAGTTGTCAATAAGCAAGCAATAGGACTACTGCCACCACAGAGACTCCCCCCACATCCACTTCCGCAATTGCGTATGTGCTGGTGCTGTCACTGGTGACCCTACTGGTGGTGACCGACTGGTGGTCGGTGCGGCTAGAAAAAAAATTACACAATTTAGACACTTTATATGACTCCACCTTTGTTTTTTGTAATAGCAAAATACAGTCTCAATATATCACTATATTTCGGTTACATACTTCTCTTCTATCAAAATATCAGGTGGGCATTTTGTTGGTTGCCATTATTTAAAAAGCCAGGTAGTCAAGTAAAAAAACTAATTGGTAATAGAGGTGCAGAACTAGCTATTGGTGAATCTGAGTTTTTGTAGAGAAATAAAAGGGTGCAAGAATTGGTCAATGAAGGACACATGGTCTTGGTTGGCTAATACAATGGGGCCATCCTTCTCATACTTCCAACCATGGTGCATTGTCATCAACTGCTACTATACCAATAATACATAAACATCATTGGAGGGTAAAACAATTACATGAACATGTTCAAAGACACCGTTTTCCCTTTTTTTTAATGATTGAGCTGGAGCCTGGAGTAAGAAAAAGAAAGCCTTCTCAAGAAACATGTGTAGAATACCTTACATGGGAATGTAATCTTCAGTACATGTGTTCTTTGAGTCTTATAACGACTCCACAAGATAAGATGCAAAAGGGGAGAGGGAAAGCTCACTGACAAAACATAAGAAAGGAAGCTGCAGACAGACTAGTATAGCCAGACAGTTTGAAGTAAAGAAACTTGAAATATGGAAAATAAATAACTAGGATAAGGCAGAGACAAGAAGAATTTATGAAATACATAAACCAAAGTGAAGTTGGAAAGAAATTAAGAGACAGGCACAGTAAAAAGGTAAAAAGTGTGGAGTCATAAAAGTTAGGGAAAAAATATTAATATACAACAACAGGAGGACTTATGGGACCAGCAGAGCCGTCTGCCCATGCACTTGTGGAGGGGCCACCTTCAGCTAACTCGCTTGCCTCAACTCCAGCACTCTTCCTGCCCCTGGATGCTGGATAATATAAGGTTTTTTTTAAATAAAAGATTAGTGATCCTGTTAATGAATAATCTCTCCAAGAATATTAGTTTCTTTAAAGGAACAGACGAACACATTGTTGGCAAATTGATTATTGGTAAGGGCAGGTAAGTACCTACACTTAGCAACAGGCCACTAACCTCCCCTTACGTCCAGTTAGGTCTCAATAAATTAAGCCCAATTCAACCCTTGGTAGCTTGGCAACGAGCAACAAGGCTTGATTTAGGAGGCACACGTGTAAACCATTTATAAATCACAAAAAAGTAAATAAGTAAAATACAAAACACGATAAAAATCCAACACCAATTATTAAAAATAGATTATATTTTTATATTTAAAATGACACCAAAACGAATAAAATTGTATGAGGAGAACCGGAGATATATATTTTTAAAGAATTAATGTTTTCTAGCACATACAAGCAACTAGCACTCCAAGGGTTAAAAAAGGTCATACTGGAAAGGGACAAAGTCCAGTGTTCAGGCCACCCACAAGGTAACACTGCATCACACTTACTTTCAGAACTGTTTCTTGATTCAGGAAAGTGGTCCACAGCACCAACCAAGGGTTCCGAGGCTCTGGTTTGCCTTTTGGGGTCTGGGACTACAACTCCCACAATGCACCTCTTCAACTTATGGAGTTGCTCTGAACTTCTCCAATTCTCTGAATCTTCTTCCAAATGTCCTTTTTGGGTGCTTGAAGTGTCCACAGCTTGATCCAAAGTTTCAGAAGCTCGGAGTTGCTCCTTGGGAGTGGGTGCTACAATTCCCAGAATGCACCTGGGCAAACTCCAAATTGGCCACTGAACAGTGGTCAGCTGGTCTGTTTCTTCAGGAGTTGGTGCATGGGACTCTGGTTAGCAATTTTGTACTTGTAGCAAAAAGGGAGCAAACAGGGAGTGTGCAGCTAGTGCAGTCTTCCAGAGTGCAGTGTCCAGGTGCAGGTCAGGGGTCCAGCAGGGCAGTCCTTCTTCTCCCATAGTTCTTCCTTGTAGGGATCTGGTATGGATCTCAGCTGTGGGTGCAGGTCTGCCAGTTTTATACTTGCTGTTGGGTGTAAAACAGGAGGGTCCTGGTTCTCCAATCAGGTATAGGGTCCTTCCCCCTGTGATGACCACTTCCTGGGAAGTGTGGCAAAATTCACGCCCAGAGATCAACATTCCTCAAAAATCCATCATGGCTGAAATTGATCATTATTTGGAGGTTACATCTGGCTGAGCCCACCCAGTGGTGTGGCCTAAAATCTTAAACACACCCCTCTCTTGCCCTCTCCTAATCTAATTGGGGGTACCTAATTGTCTGGGTTTGCGTGGTGTGAGGGAGGTGCTGGGTTGCTCCAAATGTCCTTCCCTGCCTTTGAAGACCAGTTTGGCAGCCCTCCCACTTCCTGCCTCTCCATCTGCTTAGGGGAGTTCTCCTCCCCCAGGCAAATCTCTTTGTGTTCATGCCACTTCACACCTCATCAAGGCAGCCTGGCCAGGCTGCCAGAGGCTGGCCAATCAGAGACGGGCACTACAAGGCTGACATTGGCAACATTTTAGGTAGAGTTTAAAAATATTTACCTGAACAAGTTATATTAAATCCAACAATTGTAAGTTGTGGGATTTATTGTAATAATTAATTTGATACCAAACGTGAGGTATCTGACACTTAAGGGGATTTAATCAATTAAAATAAAGTCTCTCCATTCTAGCCTGTGGAGGCCATTCACTACAATGAGGGGAAAACAAATGTGGCTGTTTTACCTTACCAGGGCTTATAAAACTAGTTTTATAAGGTCCCTGCTTATAGTTAAATGGCACCTATCCTTAGGGGCACATAGGGCACACCTTAGGGGTGACCTATTTGTAAAAATAAGGTAGTTTAAGACTTTGGAAGTACTTTTAATGCCAAAGTCGAAATTGCATATAACTTTAATTTAAAAGCAGCCAGCAAGGCCGACCTGCCTTTAAAATGACACTGGGCACCTCAGCAGTGCACCTATGGGTGCACTATCTATGCCGGGATCCCTAAATGTACAAGCCCTACCATATACTAGGGACTGATAGGTAGGTTGGCATAGCCAATAATAATTAGCCTAATTTGCATACTTATTTTATACATTAAAATGGGGGCAAAACGTTAGGAGGCCTCTGCAACCAGGGCTGTTTTCTCACACACATTAAGATTTCTACATCAGAGGTTCAGAGCGCCGGTATAGTAATAATACTAGTATCATGGACCATTCTATTTCAAATTTCTTAACCCTATTCCAAATTTCCTAAACTACATTTTGAAATTACTAATACATTGCAATGAATGACTTCTGCAGTTTTCATCTCATTCTCAATCTCTCAATGCATATATTGGATGCATGCAAAACTACTACACATCACTTGGAAATTGCTTGGCAGTTTGCACTGTACGAGCTACAAACAATAAAAGCACAGAGAAGTGAGAGAACATGCAAACTCACTAATACTGATATTAACAATGACTATCTTAGACAGGGCACTGGAGGAGTCTCTGAATTACTCCTTACTCTGCCCAAGCAAGCACCAAAAACAAGTACAATTAGGTAGTGCCAAGCATCTGTCTTGATGATGATCACATAATATATTTGTAATATTACATTAACATACCTGCGTATGAGCAGCATACTTGCTATTTGAGAAGAAACTATTAGCAGAGAACACGACTAATAATTATTACTCACCAAGCCCCATAACCTCGATGCCTAGCACATCGAGTAAGTCTGTCTCCCAACGTAGGATGTTCCACAGAGCTGCGGTGCACAGCCCGGCCCACCCTCTCCTAGTGTTTCTGGCACTCTTGGAAGCCGTACCCGGACCCGGGCCTACATCCTGCTGCCAAGGTGGAGGAGAGGTGGTGCTGCACATAGAACACCAAGGCCGCCACCTCCACCTCGGAAAATATGGCGCGGGCTGCACCACTTGACGTCGCCGCTGCCCGCAAGCAGGCCGGCTGGTGCTTGTGGTTGGGGGCCGGGCACTGCTGCTCCCCTGCTTTGCCATGGCACTGGGGCTTGGGAGAAAAGTTAAAATATAAAAAAATAAAAGGTAATATAATAGAAAGAAACTAGGGGAAAATAGGTTTTAAAAGAGACGGATGGGAGGGATATAGAGGGATTAGAAAGTAGGCCCCAGCACCATAACAAGCAAAAAAAACAAGATGGCTGCGATCATGTGAATCATATGGTGCCGTCCGTACAAGAATGCCAACGCGAGGACATACTTTACGTTGCCAGTGAATTTAAAATCACGCAAACAGGCACAGCAAGAAACTCTTCCTTCCAGCGGAACTCCCCTTAGCGAGACAAAGTTATCCCAGGCCTAATATCCTCATATATATATATATATGTATGTATACACAGAACGTTACCTAGTGACGAATGTTCACTACAATTTTCAAAAAGAGTGTTGTGGTGATTCTTGTTGCACATGGAAAGTTTCTGGTTAATCTGTCAAGTGGGGACCATGAAAAAGGGGGCTCAAAATCGTTGCCAATGTTAATTCCCATAGGATCTTTAGACACGACTACAGGCCAAACCACTGGATGGAATTATACCAAATTTGGCAGAAATCTAGTTGTCAGTACGCAGATGATGCGCCCCCTTAGTTAGTGTGAATCTGTTCAGTAGTTTTTGAGATATTAAAGGAAAGCTACATTTGTATAACTCCAGCTGAGAGTATTTGACGAATAGTTGGCAAATACAAATGCGAAAAGAAGCATTACAATCGACAGACCGCAAACTGACTACAAAGTTGTGGCCGCCATTTTATTTTACGGAACATGGTCTCTGACCGTGAAAATCCAAATCGAAAGTGAGGTAAGGGTCAGAGTGAAAGTACCCTGACTACAGGGTGTGTTTTGGGTACAAAATATGGGTTTAAAATAATTTTGCATCACTGTGTGTGATATTCATGAAAATTTGTGAATTTTCACGAATTATTCATGGATATGGACAAATTAGAAAGAAAAAACACAGACTCATTCATACACTAATTCATTCACTCATACATGCACTCAGAGACTCGTGCGTCCACTCACACATCCACTCAGAGAGTCATTCACCCCCTCACACCTACTCAGACTCACACACCCACTTTCAGACCCACTCAAACACTCCTACATCCACTCACAGATCCACTGACATCAACAGGCCATGTGGCCAACCTTCTCTGCCCACAGCCAAAGGATGTTCATGGCATGGGTCTGGGTGGCTATAAGGGCTTGGCTGCAAGGCCTGACTGTAGATTTTGTCTTCTCTCAGCAAATTTGGTTCACTGAAGCTGGAAGATAAACTAACATGGTTGTGGCAGCAAACTGATGAGCGAGGACTTTAAGAATTATGTGAATTATATATCAGGCTGAATTTAGGAATACACGTGGCTGCTTTATAATCAAAAAATATTTCAAATATGCACCTGTATGTGCTGATTTACTATAAGACTGCAGTGCTTTCGAGCTAATAAGAATTTTTTGCACATGCACTGCAGCCTGAAAAACATGAACACAGCAGATGCATTGTGGCAGTTGTTTGATTATGCACATAGTCACGTGTCAGCTGTGATGAAAGGAGGTGGACATTTGCATCACTAACTGGCTCACCTGTGAACAAGGCTGTATTGTAATAGCCCAAACTTGTCAGGAAATGCTGCCACTTCGGAAATAAAAGCTGAAGTGTTCCATGAATTGGGCTTCGGCGCCCATTACTTGTATATGTGTATGTGTATAATTAAATATATATATATACGTAGTTAGACCTAGTTTCTATAGAAAAATATCTAATTCTAAATATATCCTCTATCAAAGCCTAAAAACTATCTATCTTCCGTTCAATCTCTGTCTCTCTCTCTCTTTTAATCTCCTTCTCCAACCCACACATCCACTCAGCCTCTTCAGCACCCACTCACATTCCCACTCTGACACTCACGCACCCACTCACAGAGCCACTCAGATCGTAGTGCATACACTCACAGCCCCACTCACACCCTCACGCACCCACTCACAGACCCATTCAGAAACTCACACACCTACTCACAGACCTACCCAGAGTCCCACACACCCGCTCACAGACCCACTGACACCCTCATGCACCAACTCCCACATCTGCGTTGACAATAACACACCCAGTCCGTGCATGGTTTAAGGTAACTTTAACTTGCCATGCACTGCTAATTACCCCACAAATTACAGCACTCATGACATCTTTGATAACATCACTAATCATATCTATGTAATAGTTGCAATAGTTACCTTAGGGCACAGGCTATAGTTACTTTAGATAACTCTAACTATAACAGGTGAATTTCTATGGTTTTGCACAAGTACATTCAGAACCTAACTATAACAT